>NC_074686.1:17537619-17862619 GCF_029448725.1 Salvelinus fontinalis
GATTGTCTCCTGTGTCAGTATGTTTGTTCGTACCACACTGGACTGTAGCGTTTGTTTGTTTCGTTTTCGTTTCGATGTCGTCTGTTTCCTGTACGTAAGTTTATGTTTAGTTATGTAAGTTTATGTTCAGGTTTCGTCAACGTCGTTTTGTTATTTTGTAGTTTGAAAGTGTTTTGTTTCGTTTCGTGTTTGCCATCTTTATCGTTGTGTTAATAAAGATGGCTTATTTCCCAAAGCCTGCGTTTTGGTCTTCAGATCCCTCTCTCCTCACCTCGTCCGAGGATGAGGAGAGCGTCACCCGTTACACTTTGCTTAGTTTCACTTTCTAATAAATAATGTGGAACTCAACATCCGCTGCGCCTTGGTCCGACATTTATTCCAGCGAACGTGACAGTTCAGGTGTATTTTGTGGCAGTTGGCGAACGCGTTCTAACTGTCTTAACGCGTTCTAACAGTTGCACTGTTGCAACTGTCTGTAAACACACAGTCCAGTTCAAAATTAATTATGTCAGGCTTGTGTGGCAAATGGCTTGTTTTCATAAAGGTATACTTTACCTGTGATTGGCTATGGCGCACCGGTCTGCATAGACTCTGGTCCTGGACGAGACAGAGGTTTTTATTAGGTTTAATTTACTGCAGGGTCTGTTAATTGTCCAAACGCACGGCCACTTTCCCACTCTACAGTGCATTCGGAAAGTATTCAGAGCCCTCTCCTTTTTCCAAATTGTCTTACATTACAGCCTTATTCTAAAATGTATTAAATAAATAAAAATCTCATCAATATATACACAATACCCCATAATGACAAAGCGAAAACAGGTTTTTAGAATTGTATGCAAATTTCATAAAAATTAAAAACAGAAGTACCTTATTTACACATAAGAATTCAGACCCTTTGCTGTGAGACTCAAAATGTAGTTCTTCTGTGGAGATGGGAGAACCAGAAGGATTGCCATTGCTACTGAGATGTAATGTCTGTGCAATTAAGTTATACTTGCTAGGCGAAGAGAACATGTTTGATTTTTAGGGTGTCATTTTTTAGGGTGTGACAGCTTTAGTTTGTAAGGCTCATATTGCCCAACCTATTCAAGGAGACACTGCAGGGAAAGAATATAATTGTGGGAATATGGAATTTCACGTTCAACAAAACCTGAGATGACATAGTCTCGGATATCCTAGACCTTGGAGCATCGTAAGCTATTGCCTGGATACCCATCCACATTGTTAAGGCCAACTGATGTTTCTTCTCCTCTATGAGTCTGAATTTATCTCCCTCTCTGATGATTTCAAGAATGCAAACATATTCTGACCGTTCTGATTGGTCACAGAAATCAATAGGTTGTGCCAGAGCCAGCCTACATGATGACATTATTAACTTTGTTTGGTTAGATTTGTTAAAAGACCATCCAATCGCTGATGAGTCGTCAGGCAATGCAAGCTAGGTAACGGCAGAAGGTCTGGGGAGGATATCGGCTGCTCTCTGACAATTCGAAATGGCGAAAAAAATATTTTAAGGGAGGATCCTCTTCAGACAGATAACTCTCAACAAATCAAGAGTTTGGGTAGGCAGGGTTCAAAATGCAGGCAGGAATTCTGCTCATGTTTAGCTAGGGCAAGAAGTGGATCCGGGAGGGACGTTACCAGTGACGTGTTTCCCATTTCCGACTAGTCCTCTTTGTCTCAAATGATGCAGAAACATCTACACACATGTTAAACTGGAGTATTGGTACATTGCCGGAGCAACCAGTCTGTATAGAGCGAGATGACACAGTCTCAAGCCCAAGCCGAAGTCATCCTGTATGTGACAATGGGTTTTGGTGTTGATCAATAATTTTTATGCATAATTGTTGTTCATTTCTGAAAGTTGTAATGGAACCATCATTAAGACATGGAGCCACAGATTCTCATCAAATGCTGTCTAAATTGTGTATCTGTCATGTAATGTATATCATAATAAATGGTGTATTAATATTTGTTGGAGCAAACCCTTCCAATATAACAAGAAAGCTGTCAAATGCATGCAATTATTTTTAACTATACATGAAACATTTCTGATCATAAAAGCACTTGTAACACTTGTGTGATGTTGATGTCTAATTTAATACTTCACATATTGTCACGGCCGTTTAAAGGAGTGGACCAAGGTGCAGCGCGATTGGAATACATCTTTTAATTCCACGAAGAACTCTTAGCAAACGAACGAACGAACGAACGAACGAACGAACGAACGAACGAACGAACGAACGAACGAACGCGCCAACGTAGTACTCACAGGCAACTAAACATGGACAACTACCCACCAAACCAACATGGAAAATGGCAACCTAAATAGGCTCCACAATCAGAGACAACGATAAACAGCTGTCTCTGATTGGGAACCCACTCAGGCCACCATAAACCTACAACCCCTAGACAATACAAAATCCCCATAGATAACAAAAAACCCTAGACAAGTCAAAAACCCCTAGACAATACAAAAACTAAACAAACCACCCCTTTTCACACCCTGACCTAACCAAATAATAAAGAAAGCAAATATAACTAAAGTCAGGGCGTGACACATATTATTATCAGTGAATGAGGATATCACCTGAACAGCCATGCACGTCAACCCAGTGTTACTTCAGGAATTTTAGGCATCTTGAAAATATTCAATGACTCTCTTGAATCTATTTTTGAACACTGGTTCCTAATGATTAGTTGAATACACCGAGATAACAACCCTTAGGCATTCATGATGTAAAACGGTGTAATTGTTCCTCTCACAGAAAAAGATCTTCCCCTGTGAAGAGAAACGCATCACTTGAGTTTAAAATGTCACAATCCTGTGTGAAAGAATGCATTGTGGAGTCCAATCCAAATCGTTTTGGATTGATAGCTGTATACAAATTGGATATTTAGTTTACACTACATTTTGTTTAGATGTTCTTATGTCTGAGAGAAATAAACTACTTAGGGCATGACATTTAATGCCAACATAATCTCACAATCTCACTGCTTTTTTCAACCTTGTTCAAAATATTGTTTGAAATATAAATATCAACACCCATATTTATATATATTATGATATAGTTTGCATCACTAATAATCATTCTGCTGTGTGCAGTTAATTTTTCCCCCAATGTATCAAAGCTTTTCCATTTATATATTCCATTATACAGTAAAGATTATTACTCAACACCCATATTTATATATATTATGATATAGTTTGCATCACTAATAATCATTCTGCTGTGTGCAGTTAATTTTTCCCCCAATGTATCAAAGCTTTTCCATTTATATATTCCATTATACAGTAAAGATTATTACTTACCTACAGCAAACACTTCAATGCCAGCCACCAATTTCTGTAATTTTTCCAAATGTCAATTGAAAGAAGGTCTTGGTTAATGACAATAAACAATCACAATATCTAGCTTATATCTACTCTAAAATCTCATTATCTGTCTAGTTCTGCTAACCATTTCAAGCTTACAATTGAACTGTTCATATGCATACTGTAATGCCAATGCATTTATAGTTTGTATTTATATTACTATAGGGCTGGTTTGATGCCACAAATTGTCTGTCTTTCAGGTGACGTAATATTTTGGGAGGCACCAAAGATAATAAGATAAAGATGACGAAAAAGGGAGGGACAGAGGAATGCAAGTGGGAGGTTCTTAGCTGAAAAATGTTTTCGTCTTTTTCCCCAGGTACTGACGTGGTATAGAAAACTGGTTAGGTGTTTTGTCCCAAAAAATTGGGATGGACAAAAAAGAATTGAAAAAAGGAAGGGGCAAAGAATCTGTTTGAGAGTATAATAACAGTTATGTACTGACCTTATTTTATTGTAAACTGTTTAGGTGACAAATATTTTTTTTTTAATATTTTCTGTAGCCAGAAACTTGCTTAATTGTACTTAATTGACTTAACTTTTGGGACATTTATTTTAGTCAATGGCCTAAAGTAAGCAGTCAGCATGTTTCTATTTAACAGTTCTACACTCACACATGTGCTACTTCCCATATCTTTTTACACAACATAGTTGTTTCTTTTAAAGGTAGATTCAGTTTATAAATCTCTAACAAAAGAGATGTCAAGATATGTTGTAATCAGCTGGTAACTATGATTGAAGGTCACAATGACCCCACATGCTGAGACCAACAATGGAGGAAATTATCTTCGATTTCTGATTTCTGGTTTTATGGGGAGTTGGACTTCATTAATTGTATTAATAAAAATAATATATTTGTTTGGCTCTTTTTCCAGATGCTCAAATAATTTAACAATGATTACTTACACTGAAGAATGTTGACACCTAAACATTTGTGTGTCTGCTGAAAAGCAAGAAATAAATATTATTTCCATAATAATTTATTTCCATAATACCCTACATTTTTGGGACTTTACAGTTGATATATTTGGAGAAATTCATAAAAATCTGTATCTTGTGGCTGAATTTAAAAAAACGTATTTAAAGACAAAGTATCTCTCTATGATGAAATGTGTTCAGGTTTAAACAAAATATTTTCTATTGAACATTATCATGACACTACAATAGTGTTTCAGTATTTTGAAGAGTGCCTTGGTCCTCATCATTTTGATTATCATGGATGGTCAGTCCTTACATCCATAGCTCCATCTATGAATTTGAGAGCGGTTACGTTTACTTAAGTGGCGGGGTGTTCCCCTTTAAGTACTCAGGGTCTAAGGACTCAAATCTTTATTAAAGCTATCAAAAATGTAATGCATGATAGTATTGACCTATTTCTGGGTGCATATTTAACCTCTGCAAGGTTTATGGCAACACTAATGTGAATCTGAAGTATGAAGGTTTTCCCTCTCCAGCTGACCGTCAGTGTCACTTTATTTAGGGTTAAACCTTGATGCACAGTTTTCCTGTCTTCCTCAGGGAGTTCCTCTTTTTATTCAGGACTCTCGACCAAGGGGAATCTTCTGCATGCCAATGTTGCATTAGTTAATCTAAAACAAATGGGGGGTATACATAACACCTTGATGACTGGTCCAGTGTCATTCATAACAACTATTAGAACACATTTATTCAACATCATTCATGAGGAATTTGATAAAGATTTTATTTATTCTGTCAAAGTACCCAACCCTCTGACATACTAATCGCACAACAGTCTGGGAGCACCAGGTAAACCTCAGAGCAGTACCCAGGTAGCAGATTAGGGGGTATTGTGACTTGCTCAAGGCCACAAGAGCAGAAGGGTTGGGAACCAGAACTGGCTGTAAATAGAATATTTCAAATACTCTAACTAGCTGTGGTTGATGATTTAGCTTGCCTGGCACAATGGAACCATTGTAGTAGCCCTAAAAGAGCAAACCCCATCTTTCTGCCACTCACTCCAGACAGGCTCAATACTATTTGAACCCAGGTCAGAGCAATTGATGGCATTGTAACGTGTTGGGTAACTTTGCCTGATATCTGAAAACATATATTAGATCAAATCAATCACATTTGATGTAAAAAGGGCTTTATAAATTAGGGTTTGTCAGGAATTGCTTTACTGATACCGACCTAAACCCCATCGAGCCAGAAGCTTATGCCTTGGCTTTAGCTCAGCAAAGACTAATACAGCCTTGAAGTGCGCAGGACTAATCCAGTCAGTGACAACAGCAACAATACTGTTCACTCAGACCAGATTATTTCAACTAAAATAATTTAACTTCATAATAATTAACTTTCTGTAATGAAAAATAACGTATTTTGAAGGTTCTTTATGAATGATGTTCAAATATGAAGGTTGTTATGCATGATACCTTAAACATTCACAAAGTTTTACCCAAACTATTTATTTACACAATTTGGGGGAGGAGCTTCATTCTAACCAGCAACATGTGGGTATCACTTGTGAACGTGTACATTCCTGAGTGTGATGCCTGACTCAACATGTCTAATTGTTACTATCTCACACTGCCTTGACTAATAAGGACTGTTATAGGACATATACTGGATATTTCCAAAAACTTAAACTGTCAGGTGCATTATAACCTTTATTTATACTATTGTACTATCAAAATTGGTCTGATGCATGCCGCTCCACCTCTGTGAAGTAGATTATTTCCATAGAACTCCGTCCTTATTATATAACGGCTACTTGTCATAGTAAACTAACCTAACTACTGGTAGAAATGTATTAATCTTAAAGACAACGTATTGTTATCTTACGGAGAGCACTATCCCCAGTCTGAAAGTGTCGGCAAGTTGCCTCACGTGTCAGTGTTTTGATCAGTGATTTTTTTGGGCACACATCCCAACTGTCAAGTCTACATCCACTCCCCCTCTCCTGCGCTCGACGTCGCCAGTTTCTTCATTATTATGCACAACTGCCACCATCGTAACGCGCACCTGCGCCTTATGAGACTCCATCACCTTCCTGATTACCTCCGCCATATCTGTCACGTACTTTCGTTCTTTCCCCAAGCTTTATTGATTCTGTTAATGTTTTTATGGCTTTACGCTACTCGTGGTTCTTGTTATGTTTAATTTATTATTAAATTCACTCCCTGTGCTTGCTTCCCAATTCTTAGCGAACACGTTACACCAACTAACGATTTGTATTGAACCAATCGTAAAAATGTATATTTATCAGATGTGAATTGTACAACTTACACTGAACACAATTTGGATATTTGAACTGTGATTTCATGTTTTCCATTGATTTATTGTTGTCCTAGGTGTTTCCGTCCACCAATAACTATACTGTGGCTAACCACACCCTAAGAAATCATGGTTGATTAAACACTGGTCTGGTTTGTCATTAGATGACATATCATAAGATGGCATGTTTTTTTAAAGAGTTGTATCACTCCCTGACGTCTCCCTGACGTCTCGTATGACGTTGAAATGTGTTTGAGTTTCTTTTAGAATCTGCTCTATAGAACATACCTCTACATCCATAACAAGGAACATCCTACTTGTTTTATGTTTGAATGACATGGAAGATGGTATTAGTGCTTGGTTTATGAAAACAGATCTAATATGAGTGTCATCCCAGATGAGGCAAAATACACTATTTCAAAGCACAGGTAATGTTTGCCTAAATACAATTTAATTACTAGTTGTTACACAGGATTTAGCTGGTTAAAATTAAGTTTCCATAGAACTCCATCCTGTTAATACAATGGCTACTTGCTATAGTAAACTAAACTAACACATGTACTGGTAGAAATGTATTCCGTTTAGAGAACTTATTGGGCAAAATCCCCAGTCAGAGCGTGTTGGCAAGTTGCTTCTGTCACAGATGTAACTTTACACCGTCCCCTCGCCCCGACACGGGCGCGAACTAGGGACCCTCTGCACACATCAACAACTGACACCCACGAAGCGTTGTTACCCATCGCTCCACAAAAGCCGCGGCCCTTGCAGAGCAAGGGGAAACCCTACTTAAGTCTCAGAGCAAGTGACGTAACTGATTGAAATGCTACTAGCGCGTACCCGCTAACTAGCTAGCCATTTCACATCCGTTACACTCACCCCCCTTTCAACCTCCTCCTTTTCCGCAGCAACCAGTGATCCGGGTCAACAGCATCAATGTCACAGATGTAACTTTACACCGTTCCCTCGCCCCGACACGGGCGCGAACTAGGGACCCTCTGCACACATCGACAACGGTCACCCACGAAGCATCGTTACCCATCGCTCCACAAAGGCCGCGGTCCTTGCAGAGCAAGGGGAAACCCTACTTAAGTCTCAGAGCAAGTGACGTAACTGATTGAAATGCTACTAGCGCGTACCCGCTAACTAGCTAGCCATTTCACATCCGTTACACTTCCCGTGTCAGTGTTTTGACCAGTGATTTTTTTTTATCACATATCCCAACTAACGATTTGCATTGACCCAATCGTAACAACTTATATTATCAGATGTGAATTGTACAACTTACTCTTACACTTAACCCTATTTGGATGTTTGAACTGAAACCTAAAATGAGATTTCAGCTATCTGATGTTTTATGGCGGCTGGTAGCCTGGCAAGATCGAATCCCTGAGCTGACAAGGTAAAAATCTGTTTTTCTGCCTGAACAAGGCAGTTAACCCACTGTTCCTAGGCTGTCATTGAAAATAAGAATTTGTTCTTAACTGACTTGCCTAGTTAAATAAAGGTAAAATAAAAAATTGTTGTCTTAGGCGTTGTCGTCCACCAGTAACTACACTGATCTGTGACTAACCACACCCTAAGAAATCATGGTTGATTAAACACTGGTCTGGTTTGTCATTTGATGACATATCATAAGATGGCATGTTTTTTTAAAGAGTTGTATCACTCCCTGACGTCTCCCTGACGTCTCGTATGACGTTGAAAGGTGTTTGAGTTTCTTTTAGAATCTGTTCTATTGAACATAATTCTACATCCACAACAAGGAACATCCTACTTGTTTTATGTTTGAATGACATGGTAAGACATGGAAGATGGTATTAGTGCTTAGTTTAGAATATTATTTAGTAGATTATTTTATCAAAAGCAACATACAGCAGAGCATGCATGTATTTTTGTGTGGCTCACTCCAGTAGGAACCAAACCAACAACCTTGGCATTGCAAGCACTTTACTCTACATAATTGTACAAGATGGAACTTTGAAAACTTTTAATGCTAGTTTTCATCAATTCAATGTACAATGTACTAGTTATTACACAGGATTTAGCTGGTTAAAATGAAGTGTATCTTGAGGAGTACGTATTTGTAATTAATATGTACTTTTACAGTACATTACTCATCCTGAGAACCTGGCCCTCAGTTTAAAGCTTCTGGAAGTGCCATCCAAGTGGCAGAATAAGAATACCATAGAGTACATGTAATGTTCACATAAAGTACAATGTAATGACTAGTTGTTTCACAGGATTTAGCTAGTTAAAATTAAGTGTATGTTGAGGGGTACCTGTAATTATAGTGTACCTACAAAGTGCGTTACCCATCCTGACAATCTAATTGTCAGCTTCTGAAAGCGCCAACCAAGTGAGAAATAAACACACTAGCACACCACAGAATAAATGTAATATCTTCATAAATACAATGCATTTCCTAGGCATTACACAGGATTTAGGAATTTCCATATATATACTTAGGGCTACTACTCATTACCAAGTGAAAAAACCTACAAACAATAGATGAGTTTCTACTTTAGTCAAATGTATTGCACCACCATTTCTTACAAAACAATAAGGATAGTTATTGTTGGATCAATAATTTGATTAATTAGATTAAACAATGTTATAACTACAATAGTGGTGACTCAAAGCTGTAACCTATAGAATGTTGAGTAGCCTAAATAGATATTTTGGAAAACTAGGATTTTCTTTCCCCCCCTTTTTTAACATTACAGGTAACAATGGAAATATCTGTCTTCAGTATTTTCCAATCCTGGAGTCTGAGACATTGTAGAAATCTGTGGTAGAGAAGAAGATTTTATGACAATTTAACGTTAGACACTATGGTACCCTATACTAGTTATGATCCTCATGGTTTCTATAGTTTAGGCCTACAGCTAGCTAGGTCTAGCTCGCTACCTAGCTAGTTATTGTGTTATCCAGCAAGCTATAAAAGTGCATGTTAACACCAAAGATTTTTATAAATAACCCAAGAAAACCACACCCAGTTGTTTCCAATGTGAAGCTAGTGAGTTGAGTGGGCAGAACAAGCAAGGAGGTGGGCAGAGCCACACTTTGAAGTGCACGAATGCAATAACTTAATTCGACCTTGCACTCCTTCTAAACATTGCCATTTTTAAAAAATGTTGGCAGAGTCCACTCTATTTGTAAAATATTCTAGTTTTGGGAACAGAAAATTGTATTGAAATCAAATGTTTCATAGATGAGAAAATCTTCAGAGTGTCAGCACAGTTCCCTCTCACTCCATACTCTCCCACTGCCGGCCACTGACCTTTCTTCCCCACCATATTTGGAGGGGAGAGGAAACTCCAACCAGTTGCTTCACATTGATACTTGCGTTGAAACATCTGGACCATTGATCTCTCTGCGCTAACACTAATAAGTTAGCTAGTGTTTAGCTACATTGAAAATAAACTAATGTTACTCATAGTGTCTGTTAACACACATAGCTAGCTAATGTTAACATGCTGGGTTTCCATCACTTTCAACGGGGGACTATTACTATGGGAACCGTATATTATACTGTTGTGGATAATCATTATTGTGGCTAGCTTCACACAAACGTGAGCCCAGCTAGCTAGCTAATTAGCTAGTGATTAGGAACCATAGCATAGCTATATGCCAGCTTTAGTTTAGGTAACTTAGCTAGCTAGTCGAGGTTAGAAAACTAGCTAGCTAGCGTGCCACATAATCCAAACAAAATTCAACAGAGTGCATGGAAAGTCTATTCTGTAGATTGTGCTATGGTAACTACACTGAACAAAAATATAAGCACAACACGCAACAATTTAAAAGATGTTATCAATCGATCATTCAAATGTATTTATAAAGCCCTTTTTACATCAGCCAATGTCACCAAGTGATGTACAAAAACCCAGCCTAAAACCCCCAACAGCAAGAAATGCAGATGTAGAAGCACAGTGGCTAGAAAAAACTCCCAAGAAAGGCAGAAACCTAGGAAGAAACCTAGAGAGGAACCAGGCTCTGAGGGCTGGCCAGTCCTCTGAGGGCTATGCCGGGTGCAGATTATAACAGTACATGGCCAAGATGTTCAAACATTCATAGATGACCAGCAAGGTCAAATAGTAATAATCACAGTGGTTGTAGAGGGTGCAACAGGTCAGCACCTCAGGAGTAAATGTCAGTTGGCTTTTCATAGCCGATCATTCAGAGTTAGAGACAGCAGGTGCGGTAGAGAGACAGAATCAAAAACAGCAGGTACAGGACAAGGCAGCACAGATGAGCTTCCATGAGACGGTTTCTTACAGTTTGAGCAGAAATTCTTTGGTTGTGCAAACCCACAGTTTCATCAGTTTTACAGATGACTGGTCTCTGACGATCCCGCATGTGAAGAAGCCGGATGTGACGGTCCTGGGCTGGCATGGTTACATGTGATCTGCGGAGAAACGAACATTCAATTCTCTGGTGGACATTCCTGCAGTCAACATGCCAATTGCACGCTCCCTCAAAACTTGAGACATCTGTGGCATTGTGTTGTGTGACAAAACTGCACATTTTGGAGTGGCTTTTTACTGTCAACATCACAAGGTGCACCTGTGTAATGATCATGCTGTTTAATCAGCTTCTTGATGTGCCACACCTGTCAGGTGGATAGATTATCTTAGCAAATGAGAAATGCTCACTAACAGGGATATAAACAAATTAGTGCACAAAATTTGAGAGAAATAAGCTTCTTGTGCGTGTGGAACATTTCTGGGATCTTTTCTTTCAACTCATGAACCATGGGACCAACACTTTACATGTTGCGTTTAGGCCTACCAACTAGCCTAGCTAGCTAACAAAAACACCAGCTAACGTTTTCTACTTAGCTAGATACGGCTCTGCAGTTACGTAGCTAGTTCGCTAGCCAACACTTGGCTAGGTGGCAGGCAAATGTTAGATACTGTAGATTGGTTACTTCCTACACTAAATTGTCCAGCAGAATTAATGTATCCCCCAAAAAACAAAAATGAATTGAAAAGGTTCTTCCATCTTGACGTTTTTCTCTCTTCTCCAACACTTTTTTTTCAAAGCAATTTATCATGTCTAGATTTTGCACATTGACCTTCTTCTTGATCTTGTTCTTTTACAAAGGGACATGTTCGAGGTCATCGTTGTTTTAAACGTGTGGCACAAATTGGGAGACATTAAACGTTAAATACTTGACATGCCTTATATTCTGGGATAAATAAATAATTACACAAATGCATCACATCCAAAAGTGAGAATGTTCTTCAATATTGCAAGGTTATATGATAGAATAAGAGTTTGTCTTATGACCATTTTAAGTGCATTCATAAGCCATTATTCAACCAAGCTTACAATTTGGCAAGCACAAATTACTATCTCAGAATTGTAACCATAACTGTTTATTAGTAATGTGTCATTTTTTTTATTGATGGTTAAAGCAATAGACCTATTGTCAAATATACCGGTAAATGATTTAACAATTTAAACTTTTTTTGATATGAGCCATTTTATGAACCCATTTTTGCCATTGCTTTCATAACCTTCCCATTATAGGGTCTTTGCAGAACGTTCCTTCCATATTTAGTAAACAGTACCCATAATACCCTTCACTAACAACTAGTAATCACATTAATCTGTACTTATGTGAATATTACATGTACTCTATGGTGTACTATTGTGTTTATTCTCCCACTTGGATCACACTTCCAGAAGCTTCAAATTGAGGGACAGGTTGTCAGGATGGGTAATGTTCTGCCATTTTTACTAGCTAAATCCTGTGTAACAACTAGTAACTACTTTCTACTTAGGCAAATATTACATGTGCTTTAAAATAGTGTCTTGTTCCTCATCTGGGATGACACTCGTATTCTCTATTTTTAACATAAGCTCAACCAAGTTAACCCAGATGGTACACTTTATTTTTGAGACAAGTGCTAGCAACAACGTTGACTGGAGAAATATTTTGAACGGTTCACATTCAGGGTTAAGTAATTAGAGTTTATTGAGCATAGACTATAATCTCTGACACCCAGCGAATCCACAAGATATCCAAACCTTTGTCACATTTGGTAATGAATCAGATGCAGCTGAGAAAAAAATAAACATTAAGTTGCTGAATTTAGTGGAACACTGCCCATTTGTAAAAAGCATGGTAACAAGCATTCTTTGCTACACTTCTGTAATTACAGACCACAACTACCAGGTACATGTTGTTATTACATTGTAACTATGAGTCGCTACAACGCTTGTTAGTGTAATTACACATGTACAGTAGATGCACTGTGATAAGTACCCCTTAAATGGAAGTGTTACTGTGAATTTGTCCCAATACTTGGTCCCATAAAATAGGGGACTATGTACAAAAAGGCTGTAATTTTGTAAACGGTTCACCCGATATGGATGAAAATACCCTCAAATTATAGCTGACACTTTATCCTCATAGTCATTGTATCATTTCAAATCCAAGGTGCTGGGGTAGAGAGCCAATCACAAAGACATTTGTCATTGTCCCATACTTTAGGAACTCACTGTATGTTGAACAACAACTAAAGAGACCCTGATTATTTGGCGCCCTCTTGCTGTAGAGACAAAATATGACTACAATAATGAAATATTCTGTTTTGTCAGACTGATGGAGGCGATCTTTATCCATTCACCATTTCTTCACATAAACCTTTCAGGAGACTGAGTTAAAGTGGCACTTGTTCAGTCTTAAACTTACAACTCGTGCTAAGTTAAGATATTATGCTGAATTAAATCAACCAGACTGAGGTAAACTTCAACATGTCTTTACTCCATCACTGTCTGTGTAATCCCTTCACATTCCTTTACTGACGTGGTGACATCCTATCTCATTACGTCACATCAATACATGACAGCACTCCAGTCTCCTTTTCACCTCATTTAACACCTGATTTACTTAATTAACAAAAGGCACATCTGAATTGAGTACCACAGTATGAGTCATAATACCCATAAAACCAAGCGGTAAAGCCCGGAAATGGTTCCAATCGTTTTTCCACCATTCATTTTTCCATAGGGGATTTTAGAACTATTTCATATAAGTTTCTTAGTGTTGGGGGTAACTTAACGCATTAGTTTTTCACTTTAAGTAATTAGGTACTATTTAAAATAATAACTCGATACTTTTAAATCTGATTTCCAGTTTTCTTTTTTATCCCCCCCAAAAAATGTAAATCCTTTACTCTAAGTTCACGCTCTTCCTGTTTCTTCAAGAAAATTGTGGCGGGAAGCCAGATAGCAAGATGGCAGAGACAACAGCCTTAACATCGTGGAAGTATTCACATTATTTTTAATTGGTAGATTTTACCTGTGCTTAGCTCCATTCCATTTATGTTTTATCCTGAAAAACTCCCAAGTCCTTGGCGTAATGTGTTGTATTGGATTTGCCCCAAACATAACACCTTGTTTTTAGGACAAAAAAGTGAATTGCTTTGCTACATTTTCTACAAGCATCCTTCTTTTCACTCTGTCAGTTTAGTTATTATTGTGGAATAAATGCAATGTTGTTGGTCCACCCTAAGTTTTCTCCTATCCCAGCCAATAAGCTTTGTAACTGTTTTACAGTCACCATTGGCCTCATGGTGAAATTCCTGAGCGGTTTCCTTCCACTTTAGCAACTGAGTTAGGAAGGACGGCAGTATCTTGGTAGTGACTGGGTGCATTGATACACCATATAAAGTGTCATTCATAATTTACCATGCTTAAAGGGCTATTCAATGTCTGTTTGTTTTCTTTAACACATCTACCAATAGGTACCCTTCTTTGCGAGGCATTGGAAAACCTCCCTGGTGTTTGTGGTTGTACAGAGATGAGGAAGTAATTCCAAAATGATGTTAAATACTATTTTGAACACAGTGTGTCCATGCAACTTATTATGTGACTTGTTATGTGAACGTATGTAAGCTTGCCATTACAAAGGGGTTGAACACTTATTTACTTTTAAAATTATTTGTAAAAAATTCTAAAAACATAATACCACTTTGACAGTATGCGATACTGTGTGTAGCCCATTGTCTCAAAATCTCAATTTAATCCATTTCAAATTCAGACTGTAACACCATTTTTTTTTAAAAATTTAAGTCAAGGGGTGTGAATACATTCTGAGGGCACTGAATACAAAACACAAGAAAATCACGTTTTTTGACTGAACTGCATCTTTAATAAGGTTTGCATAGATTAAGGTGCCAGGTCGGACAATCTTGACTACTTTTGATGTGTAGATATGCTGTCTATAATCACCCTTTAGTCAAACCTTTTCATAAAATAATACTGGTTTGTATTTTCATTACAATTGTCAAACTATAAGTTGAAGAAACATGTACTGTATTGCAGTTTAAAATAAATTAGTTCATAGTTAATCAAGAGAGGAAATAACAAACAAAAAATAAATATTGGAATGAAGCTTATTATACATTAAATAAATAAATGATAACCGTTTTAGTCAGTGGACAGCACAGCTTGAAACCACAAATGACATGACTAATAAATATATAAACACACTTTGTTCAGCTCAGCTGTAACTTTGATTAACATTCAGATGCATAATATAAAAAGTAGTACATTGCACAAAAAACATGTCGCCTTTTAAGCCTATTATGAATTTTCACTTGATCTTCTCAGATGCAATGCTGTGTAGTCAAGTGATTTTCCATGCATTAAAGTGCCGTGATTAGCAAATATAGATGATTGGCTGTTCTTGTGATTACAATTGGCCACAGATGTTAGCGTTGTCACCTAAGAAGAGACCGTTTCTTCTGGTGTACTGTACATTGTAAGATCTCCGTCTGTGCCAGCGTCTCCTTATAGCTGCACATCCGCCACATAAAATGCACTGCAAAACAAGATGGAGAAGTATGTAAAATTAAATCATTGCAGAGATTTAGCATATTTTTTGAATAAATATGTAAACAGTATACACAGTACACAGGTGAACACAAGCCTATACATACACATAGCAGGATCCACAGAGGTACCAAAATGATAGCGATGCCACAAGGGATGATAATGGCCAGAGCCCAGCCAGGAAAACCTCCACTTGTGGTATTGAAAGGAGTGGTCAGCAACAGAGTAGGAGGTGGTGTGGTTGCTTCTACAGTTGTCGTTGTGGGTGCTGCTGTTGTGGTGGTCGTAGCAGCTGCATTTTTGGTTGTTGTAGCAGCTTTTGTTGTGGTTGTCGAAGGAGCTGGAGTTGTGGTTCTTGAAGGAGCTGCCATGGTAGTGGTTGTAGGAGCTACAGCTGTTGTAATTACAGCAGCATTATCAGCTGCAGTTGTCGGAGCTGCCGTTGTCGGAGCTGCAGTTGCAGTTGTAGGAGCTGCAGTTGCAGTTGTAGGAGCTGCAGTTGTAGGAGCTGCAGTTGCAGTCGTAGGACCTGCAGTTATCATAGGAGCTGCAATTGTGGTTTTCGTAAGAGCTGCAGTTGTTGTCGTAGTAGATGCTGCAGTTGTAGGGGTGGTAGGACCAATGGTTGTTGTAGTAGGAGCTGAATTGATTGTCGTAGCAGCTGTTGTGGTGCTGGTTGAAGGAGCTACAGTTATTGGAGTAAGAGCTTTAGTTGTTGTTGTAGGTATGGTAGATGAAGTGGTCGTAGGCGCTACAGTTGCCGTAGCAGCAACAGTTGTCATTGTAGGTGCGGCTGTTGTAGTGGTCATAAGAGCTACAAATGTTATAGTAGGAGGTGCAGTTATGGTCGTAGCTGTAGCTGCAGCTGCGGTTGTTGTAAGAGCTGCAGTTGTAGTTATTGTAGCAGGTGCTGCAGTGGTTGTTGAAGTTGTGATGATCATAGGAGCTACAGTTGTTGTTATAGATGCTGCTGTTGTAATGGTCGGAGTAGGTGTTGTGGTTATCGTGGGAGCTTCAGTTGTCATTGTAGGTGCTTCTGTTGTCGTGGTCGTAGGATCTAAAGTTGTTGTTGTAGGAGCTGCAGTTGTGGTTGTCATAGGAATTACATTTGTAGTTGTCGTAGTAGGTGCTTCTGGGGTAGTGGTTGTAAGAGCTGCAGTGGTTGTTGAAGTAGGTGCTGCAGTTGTAGTGGTCACAGGAGCTACAGATGTTATCGTATGAACTTCAGTTGTAGTTATTATAGCAGGTGCTGCATTGATTGTCGAAGTAGGTGGTGTAGTTGTGGTGGTCGTAGGAGCTACAGTTGTTGTAGTTGGACGTGCAGTTGTGGTGGTCGTAGGAGCTACAGTTGTTGTAGTTGGAGCTGCAGTTGTAATTGTTGTAGTAAGTGCTGTAGATGTAGTTGTCATAGTAGGTGCTGCAGTTGTAGTTGGTGCTGCAGTTGTGGTTGTTGTAGGAGCTTCGGTTGTAATTGTCGTAACAGGTGCTGCAGTGGTTGTTGAAGTAGGTTCTGCAGTTGTAGTGGTCGTAGGAGCTACAGATGTTGGAGCTGTAGTGATTGTCAAAGTAGTTGCTGCAGTTGTAGTGGTAGTAGGATATATCGTTGTTGTGGTAGAAGCTACAGTTGTTATAGGTGCTGCTGTTGTAATGGTCGTAGTAGGTGTTGTGGTTATCGTAGGTGCTTCAGTTGTTGTAGAAACTGCATGTGTAGTTGTCGAAGTAGATGCTGCTGGTGTCGTGGTTGTAAGAGCTGCAGTGGTTGTTGAAGTAGGTGCTGCAGTTGTAGTGGTCGTAGGAGCTACAGTTGTTGTTGTCGTAGGAGCTATAGTTGTGTTTGTCGTAGTAGGTGTTGTGGTTGTCGTAGTAGGTGGTGTAGTTGTGGTCGTAGGAGCTACAGATGATGTTGTAGGAGCATCAGTTGTAGTAATTTTAGCAGATGCTGCAGCGGTTGTCGAAGTAGGTGGTGTAGTTGTGGTCGTAGGAGCTACAGTTGTTGTTGTAGGAGCATCAGTTGTAGTAATTTTAGCAGATGCTGCAGCGGTTGTCGAAGTAGGTGGTGTAGTTGTGGTCGTAGGAGCTACAGTTGTTGTTGTAGGTGCTGCAGTTGTGGGGGTCGTAGAAGCTACAGTTGTTGTAGTTGGAGCTGCAGCTGTGGTTGTCGTAGGAGTTACAGTTGTGGATGTCGTAGTAGGTGTTGTGGATGTCGTAGTAGTTGCTGCAGTTGTAGTGGTAGTAGGATATAGAGTTGTCGTCGTAGAAGCTACAGTTGTTATAGGTGCTGCTGTTATAATGGCCGTAGTAGGTGTTGTGGTTATCGTAGGGGCTTCAGTTGTTGTAGGAACTGCATGTGTAGTTGTCGAAGTAGATGCTGCTGGTGTCGTGGTCGTAAGAGCTGCAGTGGTTGTTGAAGTAGGTGCTACAGTTGTAGTGGTCGTAGGAGCTACAGATGTTGTCGTAGGAGCTACAGTTGTTGTCGTTGGAGCAGCAGTTGTGGTTGTCAAAGGACCTATAGTTGTGGTTGTCGTAGGAGCTATAGTTGTGGTTGTCGTAGTAGGTGTTGTGGCTGTCATAGTAGGTGTTGTGGTTGTCGTAGTAGGTGTTGTAGTTGTCGTAGTAGGTTTTGTAGTTGTCGTAGTAGGCGCTGAAGTTGTGGTTGTCGTAGGAGCTACAGTTGTTGTAGTTGGAGCTGCAGTTGTGGTTGTCGTAGGAGCTACAGTTGTTGTAGTAGATGCTGCAGTAGTTGTTGCTTTAGGAGCTTCGGTTGTATTTCTTGTAATAGGTGCTGCAATTGTGGTTATCGTAGGAGCTTTAGTTGTAGTTGTAGTATGTGCAGCAGTCGTAGTGGTTGTAAGAGCTACAGTTGCTGTAGTAGGAGCTGAAGTGATTGTCGAAGTAGCTGCTGACGTTGTAGTTGTTGGGGATATATTTGTTGTCGTAGAAACTACAGTTTTTGTTGTAGGTGTTTCTTTTGTTGTGGTTGTCGTAGGAGCTTCAGTTGTCGTTGTAGGTGCTTCTGTTGTAGTGGTTGTAGGATCTAAACGTGTTGTAATGGGAGCTGCAGTTGTGGTTGTCATAGGAGCTGCATTTGTAGTTGTTTTAGTAGGTGCTGCTGTTGTAGTGGTTGTATGAGCTGCAGTGGTTGTTGAAGTAGGAGCTGCAGTGGTTATTGAAGTAGGAGCTGCAGTGGTTGTTGAAGTAGAAGCTGCAATGGTTGTTGAAGTAGGAGCTGCAGTGGTTGTCGAAGTAGGAATTGCAGTGGTTGTAGCAGTAAGAGATTCAGTGGTTGTTGATGTAGGAGCTGCAATGGTTGGTGAAGGAGCTGTAGTAGTTGTTGAAGTAGGAGCTGCAGTGGTTGTTGTTGTAGGTGCTGCAGTTGTGGGGGTCGTAGGAGCTACAGTTGTTGTAGTTGGAGCTGCAGCTGTGGTTGTCGTAGGAGTTACAGTTGTGGATGTCGTAGTAGGTGTTGTGGTTGTCGTAGTAGTTGCTGCAGTTGTAGTGGTAGTAGGATATATCGTTGTTGTCGTAGAAGCAACAGTTGTTATAGGTGCTGCTGTTGTAATAGTCGTAGTAGGTGTTGTGGTTATCGTAGGAGCATCAGTTGCTGTTGTTGTAGGAACTGCAGTTGTAGTTGTCGTTGTAGGTGCTGCTGGTGTAGTGGTTGTAAGAGCTGCAGTGGTTGTTGAAGTAGGTGCTGCAGTTGTTGTTGTCGTAGGAGCTACAGATGTTGTCGTAGGAGCAACAGTTGTAGTTGTAGGTGCTACAGTTGTGGTGTTCGTAGGAGCTACAGTTGTTGTCGTTGGAGCAGCAGTTGTGGTTGTCGTAGGAGCTGCAGTTGTGGATGTCGTAGTAGGTATTGTGGTTTTCGTAGTAAGTGTTGTAGGTGTTGTAGTTGTCGTAGTAGGCGCTGAAGTTGTGGTTGTCGTTGCAGCTTCGGTTGTAGTTGTCGTAGTAGGTGCTGCAGTTGTGGTTATTGTAGGAGCTTCAGTTGTAGTTGTTGAAGTGGGTGCTGCAGTTTTAGTGGTTATAGGACCTACAGATGTTGTTGTAGGAGCGTCAGTCGTAGTTATTTTAGCAGACACTGCAGCGGTTGTTGAAGTAGGTGGTGTAGTTATGGTCGTAGGAGCTACAGTTGTTGTTGTTGTAGCAGCAGTTGTGGTTGTCGTAGAAGCTACAGTTGTAGTTGTCGTAGTAGGTGTTGTAGTAGGCGCTGAAGTTGTGGTTGTCGTAGGAGCTTCAGTTGTAGTTGTTGAAGTAGGTGCTGCAGTTGTAGTGGTTATAGGAGCCACATATTTTGTTGTAGGAGTGTCAGTTGTTGTTATTCTAGCAGATGCTGCAGCGGTTGTTGAAGTAGGTGGTGTAGTTGTGGTCGTAAGAGCTACAGTTGTTGTAGGTGCTGCAGTTGTGGTGGTCGTAGGAGCGACAGTTGTTGTCGTTGGAGCTGAAGTTGTGGTTGTCGTAGGAGCTACAGTTGTGGTTGTCGTAGTAGGTGTTGTGGTTGTCGTAGTAGGTGTTGTGGTTGTCGTAGTAGGTGTTGTAGTAGTCGTAGTAGGCGCTGAAGTTGTGGTTGTTGTAGCAGCTTCGGTTGTAGTTGTCGTAGTAGGTGCTGCAGTTGTGGTTATTGTAGGAGCTTCAGTTGTAGTTGTTGAAGTAGGTGCTGCAGTTGTAGTGGTTATAGGACCTACAGATGATGTTGTAGGAGCATCAGTTGTAGTAATTTTAGCAGATGCTGCAGCGGTTGTCGAAGTAGGTGGTGTAGTTGTGGTCGTAGGAGCTACAGATGATGTTGTAGGAGCATCAGTTGTAGTAATTTTAGCAGATGCTGCAGCGGTTGTTGAAGTAGGTGGTGTGGTTGTGGTCATAGGAGCTACAGTTGTTGTAGTTGGAGCTGCAGATGTGGGTGTCGTAGGAGCTACAGTTGTTGTAGTTGGAGCTGCAGTTGTGGTTGTCGTAGGAGCTACAGTTGTGGTTGTCGTTGTGGTTGTCGTAGTAGGTGTTGTAGTTGTCATAGTAGGTGCTGCAGTTGTGGTTGTCGTAGCAGCTTCAGTTGTAGTTGTAGTATGTGCTGCAGTCGTAGTGGTTGTAAGAGCTACAGTTGTTGTAGTAGGAGCTGAAGTGATTGTCGAAGTAGCTGCTGACGTTGTAGTTGTAGGGGATATATTTGTTGTCGTAGAAACTAAAGTTGTTGTTTTAGGTGCTTCTGTTGTTGTGGTTGTCGTAGGAGGCTCAGTTGTCGTTGTAGGTGCTTCTGTTGTAGTGGTTGTAGGATCTAAACGTGTTGTAATGGGAGCTGCAGTTGTGTTTGTCGTAGGAGCTGCATTTGTAGTTGTTTTAGTAGGTTCTGCTATTGTAGAGGTTGTAGGAGCTGCAGTGGTTGTTGAAGTAGGAGCTGCAGTGGTTGTTGCAGTAGGAGCTGCAGTGGTTGTTGAAGTAGGAGCTGCATTGGTTGTTGAAGTAGAAGCTGCAGTGTTTGTTGAAGTAGGAGCTGCAGTGGTTGTTGCAGTCGGAGCTGCAGTGGTTGTTGCAGTCGGAGCTGCAGTGGTTGTTGAAGTAGGAGCTGCAATGGTTGTTGAAGTAGGAGCTGCAGTAGTTGTTGAAGTAGGTCCTGCAGTTGTAGTGGTCGTAGGAGCTACAGATGTTGTAGTTGGAGCTGGAGTGATTGTCAAAGTAGTTGCTGCAGTTGTAGTGGTAGTAGGATATATCGTTGTTGTCGTAGAAGCAACAGTTGTTATAGGTGCTGCTGTTGTAATAGTTGTAGTAGGTGTTGTGGTTATCGTAGGTGCTTCAGTTGTTGTTGTTGTAGGACCTGCAGCTGTAGTTGTCGTAGTAGGTGCTGCTGGTGTAGTGGTTGTAAGAGCTGCAGTGGTTGTTGAAGTAGGTGGTGTGGTTGTGGTCGTAGGAGCTACAGTTGTTGTAGTTGGAGCTGCAGTTGTGGGTGTCGTAGGAGCTACAGTTGTTGTAGTTGGAGCTGCAGTTGTGGTTGTCGTAGGAGCTACAGTTGTGGTTGTCGTTGTGGTTGTCGTAGTAGGTGTTGTAGTTGTCATAGTAGGTGCTGCAGTTGTGGTTGTCGTAGCAGCTTCAGTTGTAGTTGTCGTAGTAGGTGCTGCAGTTGTGGTTATTGTAGGAGCTTTAGTTGTAGTTGTAGTATGTGCTGCAGTCCTAGTGGTTGTAAGAGCTACAGTTGTTGTAGTAGGAGCTGAAGTGATTGTCGAAGTAGCTGCTGACGTTGTAGTTGTTGGGGATATATTTGTTGTCGTAGAAACTACAGTTGTTGTTTTAGGTGCTTCTGTTGTTGTGGTTGTCGTAGGAGGCTCAGTTGTCGTTGTAGGTGCTTCTGCTGTAGTGGTTGTAGGATCTAAACGTGTTGTAATGGGAGCTGCAGTTGTGGTTGTCGTAGGAGCTGCATTTGTAGTTGTTTTAGTAGGTTCTGCTGTTGTAGAGGTTGTAGGAGATGCAGTGGTTGTTGAAGTAGGAGCTTCAGTGGTTGTTGAAGTAGGAGCTGCAGTAGTTGTTGCAGTAGGAGCTGCAGTGGTTGTTGAAGTAGGACCTGCAGTGGTTGTTGAAGTAGGAGCTGCAGTGGTTGTTGAAGTAGGTTCTGCAGTGGTTGTTGAAGTAGGAGCTGCAGTGGTTGTTGAAGTAGGTTCTGCAGTTGTAGTCGTAGGAGCTACAGATGTTGTAGTTGAAGCTGGAGTGATTGTCAAAGTAGTTGCTGCAGTTGTAGTGGTAGTAGGATACATCGTTGTTGTCGTAGAAGCAACAGTTGTTATAGGTGCTGCTGTTGTAATAGTCGTAGTAGGTGTTGTGGTTATCGTAGGAGCTTCAGTTGTTGTTGTTGTAGGAACTGCAGTTGTAGTTGTCGTAGTAGGTGCTGCTGGTGTAGTGGTTGTAAGAGCTGCAGTGGTTGTTGAAGTAGGTGCTGCAGTTGTTGTTGTCGTAGGAGCTACAGTTGTGGTTGTCGTAGTAGGTGTTGTGGTCGTCGTAGTAGGTGTTGTAGTTGTCGTAGTAGGTGTTGTAGTAGTCGTGGTAGGCGCTGAAGTTGTTGTTGTCGTAGCAGCTTCGGTTGTAGTTGTTGTAGTAGGTTCTGCAGTTGTGGTTATTGTAGGAGCTTCAGTTGTAGTTGTTGAAGTAGGTGCTGCAGTTGTAGGTATCATAGGAGCTACAGTTGTCGTTGTAGTATGTGCTGCAGTCGAAGTGGTTGTAAGAGCTACAGTTGTTGTAGTAGGAGCTGAAGTGATTTTCGAAGTAGCTGCTGACGTTGTAGTTGTTGGGGATATATTTGTTGTCGTAGAAGCTAAAGTTGTTGTTGTTTGTTTTGCTGTTGTGGTTGTTGTAGTAGCTTCAGTTTTAGATGTAGGTGCATCTGTTGTAGTGGTTCTATCTAAAGTTGTAGAAGGAGCTGCGATTGTGGTTGTCGTAGGAGCAACAGTTGTTGTAGTAGATGCTGCAGTGGTTGTCGAAGTAGGTGCTGAAGTTGTCGTGGTCATTGCAGCTACAGTTGTTGGAGTCGGAGCTGCAGTGGCTGTCGTAGAAGGTGCTGCAGTTGTGGTTGTTGTAGTAGGTGCAGCTGGTGTAGTGGTCGTAGGACCTACAGTTGTAGGAAGAGCTGCATTGGTAGTCGTAGGAGCTACAGTTATTGTCATAGGATCTACAGTTGTTGTCGTAGGAGCTACAGTTGTCGTAGGAGCTTCAGTTGTCACAGGAGATTCAGTTGTCGTAGGAGCTTTAGTTGTCGTAGGAGCTTTAGTTGTCGTAGGAGCTTTAGTTGTCGTAGGAGCTTCAGTTGTCGTAGGAGCTTCAGTTGTCGTAGGAGCTGCAGTTGTCGTAGGAGCTTCAGTTGTCATAGGAGCTACAGTTGTCGTAGGAGCTTTAGTTGTCGTAGGAGCTTTAGTTGTCGTAGGAGCTACAGTTGTCGTAGGAGCTGCAGTTGTCGTAGGAGCTGCAGTTGTGTAAACTGCAGTTGTGGTCAGAACTCCATGGATATTCCAGCATAAAAACACTGTGGTTGATGAGATGAATGGTTAGTATGTTTATTGCGCACAATATCAAGATTTCCAAGATTTCCCTTCATCAGCATGGCACAGTTTTTGACATCTTATTATGTACAATATACAATTATAATTTATAGCTACATAAATTAAATACTGAAATGATTCCCTTGATTGTTAATACTATTACCTATAAAACCTTATTGAGATTACCACACTTGAGTTGTATTTTTTTGTTGTTGAAAAGATGGTGCATTTTTCATTACAGTAGTGTGGTAATATAATTCAAGTAATAAGAAGTTACAGCAGTGTGATAATGTTTACAGCTTACAATTGAGTCATTTTCCTTTTTTATATTTTGGAAATGTATTTAATCGAGGTGAGACATTTGACATTAGACTAGGCAAAATGTAAAATTGCCTCCATGAAATGTCAAAATAAACATTTAGAAAAATCATAAGCATTGTAACAACATATGCAAAGAATATATACATAATTTCTCATTATTCTAATTACATTATCCAAATGTATATGGTCTATTTTGTCATCATTTTGCCTTTTTGGTTGTTAGTATTTTGATTCAGGATTAATACACGAGTTGGCATGAAGTTAGCAAATAGTAAAAAATGAACACAGAATGAACTTCAGTGTACTACATACCCATGGTAAAAAAGGTAGCTGTCAGTTTCTGTGTCTTCATTTTGGACTCAGTTGATGCAGTTGTTCTCTGAATAGAAAGAAAAATATACATTTAATTGACAGGTCATAAACCACTATTAATGTGCAGCGGTGGACACTTTTCAACTTAATCTGCATCTTGTTCAGCAAATTTATGCAACTCATTTAGGTGTGCCAGATCAAGAGGTGTGAATAATTATTAATTCAAGACATCTCTGTGAATAAAAGTAGCTTGTGAAGAATAATGTAAAAAATAAGGAAACAAAATGTGAACACTTTGCAAGGGTGTGAATAATTTCACAATAGTCACTATAACTGCTGTCAACATGGATTTATACACTTTAGTGAAATTACACAGTAAAATCCAGATTAGCGTTGCATTTTTCCCCATGAGAAATCAGCCTATTACCGCATCCCACCAATCATGTACTTCATGAAAGAGGAAAGGGCATTTCAAATTTGCAAATGGTCTGCCAGCGACCAGTAATTCATTCTGAATTCTATACATATTCTGTGAAAGTAATCGGTGTAGTTCATCAAAAGTGGATGTTTTTTCAAATATAAAACATAATACATGAAATAGTCAAATCCACATTAGCGTTGCAATTTTTCAAGAGAAATCCGCATTTTGCTGCTTAAAAAACATAAGTCTTTAAACTTGGCTTTCAAAAGTTGACCAATCCATTTTCTACATTCTTAAAAAGATGGGAAAAAATAAGAAACCTGCACACTGCTCTTGCTAATATCACTGCTCTATTAAGTTCACATATAGGCCTCAAGCATTAAACGCATTGAACGAATGAGGCTGGAGCAATGTCTACATAAGGGTGCAAATTAAAAACACTCACAAAATAAGGAAAACAAGCATATGTTACAAATATTTATATTCTATATTGAACCTTCATTTAGCTAGGCAAGTCAGTTAAGAACAAATTCTTACGTACAATGACAGCCTAGGAACATTGGGTTAACTGCCTTGTTCAGGGGCAGAACAACAGATTTTTACCTTGTCAGCACAGGGATTCAATCTAGCAACCTTTTGGTTACTGGCCCAATATTCTAACCACTAGGCTACCTGACACCCCTATAATATAACAATGTGCATTTCATAAGTATTCTAATAATGATAATAAAGTGTGTACATAAAACATATTAAACAAGACTGTGAAACCACACTGAGGACATCGACCTATCAAGGAAGTTTTCATAAATCATTGGGTACAGTACAACAAAACACGTCAGAGTGATCTAAAGTGGCGGAATGAACTCATGTTCACATTTACAGAACATGCATGGGCATTTCATCATTAAGACCAGGCTGTAACACAACAAAATGTGGAATAAGTCAAGAGGTATGAATACTTTCTGAAGGCACTGTAAATCATGTAACATCATGTCAATTTAAAGTTTTCAAATGGTCTGCCAGCAATGAACTACATGTTCCTATACATATTCTGTGACAGCTTAGTAGTTAATCAAAAGTGTATGCGTGTTTACATATAACGTGTACATAATAACCATAATCTTCATAGTTTCAATGTTTTTGCTTTACATTAGCAATTGTGGATTTTGATCTTTTCTTATAAGACTATTTTACCTTGTTATATTTGTATGTATTAAAAAAATTTGTGCTGTGTGCAATTTATTTGAAAAAGATGTATCAAATATTTTCCATTAATATATTCCATTATACAGTAAATATTATTACTTACCTACAGCAAACACTTCAATGCCAGCCACCAATTTCTGTAATTTCTCCAAATATCAATTGAAGAAGGTCTTGGTTAAAGACAATAAACAATCACAATATCTAGCTTATATCTACTATACAATCTAATTTGTCTAGTTCTGTTAACCCTTTCAAGATTACAACTGAACTGTGCCCGTGTATACTGTAATGCCAATGTATTCCTAGTTTGTATTTATATTACTATAGGGCTGGTTTGATGCCACAAATTGTCTGTCTTTCAGGTGACGTTATATTTTGGGAGGCACCAAAGATAATAAGATAAAGATGACGAAAAAGGGAGGGACAGAGGAATGCAAGTGGGAGGTTCTTAGCTGAAAATGTTTTAGTTTCTTCCCCAGGTACTGACGTGGTATAGAAAACTGGTTAGGTGTTCTGACAAAAAATGTGGGATGGACAAAAAATTATTGAAAAAAGGAAGGGCCAAAGAATCTGTTTGAGAGTATAATAACAGTTATGTACTGACCTTATTTTATTGTAAACTGTTTAGGTGACAAATACATTTTTAAAAAGATTTTCTGTAGCCAGAAACTTGCTTAATTGTACTTAATTGACTTAACCTTGGAGCCATTCCATTTAATTTAGTCAATAGCCTAAAGTAAGCAGTCAGCATGTTTCTATTTAACAGTTCTACACTCACACATGTGCTACTTCCCATATCTTTTCAAAAACATATTTTTTTTTCTACAACAGTAGATTCAGTTTATGAATCTCTAACAAAAGTGCTGTCAAGATATGTTGTAATCAGCTGGTAAATATGATTGAGGGTCACAATGACCCCACATGCTGAGACCAACAATGGAGGAAATCATCTTGGATATCTGGTTTCTGGTTTTATGGGGAGCATGTTCCAGATGCTAAAATAATTCAAAAATGATTGCTTACAATGAAGAATGTTGACACCTAAACATTTGTGTATCTGCTGAAAAGCAAGAAAGAAATGTATAACAATATAAAAATAAAAAAAATCTGAAAAAAAAAGGTGTGTGCGAAATACCTTACATTTTTGGGATTTTACAGTTGATATATTTGGAGAAATTAATACAAATCTGTATCTTGTGGCTGGATAAAAAAAATACATATTTAAAGACTTGTATCTCTGTGATAATGAAATGTGTTCAGGTTTTTTATTTTTTATATAATTTCTATTGAACATTAACATGACACTACAATAATGTTTCAGTATTTTGAAGAGTGCCTTGGTCCTTGATATCATGGATGGTCAGTCCTTGCATCCATTGCTACATCTATGAATTTGAGAGTGGTTACGTTTACTTAAGTGGGGGGGGGGATGTCCGCTTTGTTGTTTGAATCACAGATTTCCCCTTTAAGTACTCAGGGTCTAAGTACTAAAATCTTAATTAAAACTATCAAAAAATAAATGCATGATAGTATTGACCTATTTCTGGGTGCATATTTAACCTCTGCAAGGTCCATGGCAACACTAATGTGAATCTGAAATATGAAGGTTTTCCCTCTCCAGCTGACCGCCAGTGTCACTTTATTTAGGGTTAAACCTTGATGCACAGTTTTCCTGTCTTCCTCGGGGAGTTCCTCTTTTTATTCAGGACTCTCGACCAAGGGGAATCTTCTGCATGCCAATGTTGCATTAGTTAATCTAAAACAAATGGGGGGTATACATAACACCTTGATGACTGGTCCAGTGTCATTCATAACAACTATTAGAACACATTTATTCAACATCATTCATGAGGAATTTGATAAAGATTTTATTTATTCTGTCAAAGTACCCAACCCTCTGACATACTAATCGCACAACAGTCTGGGAGCACCAGGTAAACCTCAGAGCAGTACCCAGGTAGCAGATTAGGGGGTATTGTGACTTGCTCAAGGCCACAAGAGCAGAAGGGTTGGGAACCAGAACTGGCTGTAAATAGAATATTTCAAATACTCTAACTAGCTGTGGTTGATGATTTAGCTTGCCTGGCACAATGGAACCATTGTAGTAGCCCTAAAAGAGCAAACCCCATCTTTCTGCCACTCACTCCAGACAGGCTCAATACTATTTGAACCCAGGTCAGAGCAATTGATGGCATTGTAACGTGTTGGGTAACTTTGCCTGATATCTGAAAACATATATTAGATCAAATCAATCACATTTGATGTAAAAAGGGCTTTATAAATTAGGGTTTGTCAGGAATTGCTTTACTGATACCGACCTAAACCCCATCGAGCCAGAAGCTTATGCCTTGGCTTTAGCTCAGCAAAGACTAATACAGCCTTGAAGTGCGCAGGACTAATCCAGTCAGTGACAACAGCAACAATACTGTTCACTCAGACCAGATTATTTCAACTAAAATAATTTAACTTCATAATAATTAACTTTCTGTAATGAAAAATAACGTATTTTGAAGGTTCTTTATGAATGATGTTCAAATATGAAGGTTGTTATGCATGATACCTTAAACATTCACAAAGTTTTACCCAAACTATTTATTTACACAATTTGGGGGAGGAGCTTCATTCTAACCAGCAACATGTGGGTATCACTTGTGAACGTGTACATTCCTGAGTGTGATGCCTGACTCAACATGTCTAATTGTTACTATCTCACACTGCCTTGACTAATAAGGACTGTTATAGGACATATACTGGATATTTCCAAAAACTTAAACTGTCAGGTGCATTATAACCTTTATTTATACTATTGTACTATCAAAATTGGTCTGATGCATGCCGCTCCACCTCTGTGAAGTAGATTATTTCCATAGAACTCCGTCCTTATTATATAACGGCTACTTGTCATAGTAAACTAACCTAACTACTGGTAGAAATGTATTAATCTTAAAGACAACGTATTGTTATCTTACGGAGAGCACTATCCCCAGTCTGAAAGTGTCGGCAAGTTGCCTCACGTGTCAGTGTTTTGATCAGTGATTTTTTTGGGCACACATCCCAACTGTCAAGTCTACATCCACTCCCCCTCTCCTGCGCTCGACGTCGCCAGTTTCTTCATTATTATGCACAACTGCCACCATCGTAACGCGCACCTGCGCCTTATGAGACTCCATCACCTTCCTGATTACCTCCGCCATATCTGTCACGTACTTTCGTTCTTTCCCCAAGCTTTATTGATTCTGTTAATGTTTTTATGGCTTTACGCTACTCGTGGTTCTTGTTATGTTTAATTTATTATTAAATTCACTCCCTGTGCTTGCTTCCCAATTCTTAGCGAACACGTTACACCAACTAACGATTTGTATTGAACCAATCGTAAAAATGTATATTTATCAGATGTGAATTGTACAACTTACACTGAACACAATTTGGATATTTGAACTGTGATTTCATGTTTTCCATTGATTTATTGTTGTCCTAGGTGTTTCCGTCCACCAATAACTATACTGTGGCTAACCACACCCTAAGAAATCATGGTTGATTAAACACTGGTCTGGTTTGTCATTAGATGACATATCATAAGATGGCATGTTTTTTTAAAGAGTTGTATCACTCCCTGACGTCTCCCTGACGTCTCGTATGACGTTGAAATGTGTTTGAGTTTCTTTTAGAATCTGCTCTATAGAACATACCTCTACATCCATAACAAGGAACATCCTACTTGTTTTATGTTTGAATGACATGGAAGATGGTATTAGTGCTTGGTTTATGAAAACAGATCTAATATGAGTGTCATCCCAGATGAGGCAAAATACACTATTTCAAAGCACAGGTAATGTTTGCCTAAATACAATTTAATTACTAGTTGTTACACAGGATTTAGCTGGTTAAAATTAAGTTTCCATAGAACTCCATCCTGTTAATACAATGGCTACTTGCTATAGTAAACTAAACTAACACATGTACTGGTAGAAATGTATTCCGTTTAGAGAACTTATTGGGCAAAATCCCCAGTCAGAGCGTGTTGGCAAGTTGCTTCTGTCACAGATGTAACTTTACACCGTCCCCTCGCCCCGACACGGGCGCGAACTAGGGACCCTCTGCACACATCAACAACTGACACCCACGAAGCGTTGTTACCCATCGCTCCACAAAAGCCGCGGCCCTTGCAGAGCAAGGGGAAACCCTACTTAAGTCTCAGAGCAAGTGACGTAACTGATTGAAATGCTACTAGCGCGTACCCGCTAACTAGCTAGCCATTTCACATCCGTTACACTCACCCCCCTTTCAACCTCCTCCTTTTCCGCAGCAACCAGTGATCCGGGTCAACAGCATCAATGTCACAGATGTAACTTTACACCGTTCCCTCGCCCCGACACGGGCGCGAACTAGGGACCCTCTGCACACATCGACAACGGTCACCCACGAAGCATCGTTACCCATCGCTCCACAAAGGCCGCGGTCCTTGCAGAGCAAGGGGAAACCCTACTTAAGTCTCAGAGCAAGTGACGTAACTGATTGAAATGCTACTAGCGCGTACCCGCTAACTAGCTAGCCATTTCACATCCGTTACACTTCCCGTGTCAGTGTTTTGACCAGTGATTTTTTTTTATCACATATCCCAACTAACGATTTGCATTGACCCAATCGTAACAACTTATATTATCAGATGTGAATTGTACAACTTACTCTTACACTTAACCCTATTTGGATGTTTGAACTGAAACCTAAAATGAGATTTCAGCTATCTGATGTTTTATGGCGGCTGGTAGCCTGGCAAGATCGAATCCCTGAGCTGACAAGGTAAAAATCTGTTTTTCTGCCTGAACAAGGCAGTTAACCCACTGTTCCTAGGCTGTCATTGAAAATAAGAATTTGTTCTTAACTGACTTGCCTAGTTAAATAAAGGTAAAATAAAAAATTGTTGTCTTAGGCGTTGTCGTCCACCAGTAACTACACTGATCTGTGACTAACCACACCCTAAGAAATCATGGTTGATTAAACACTGGTCTGGTTTGTCATTTGATGACATATCATAAGATGGCATGTTTTTTTAAAGAGTTGTATCACTCCCTGACGTCTCCCTGACGTCTCGTATGACGTTGAAAGGTGTTTGAGTTTCTTTTAGAATCTGTTCTATTGAACATAATTCTACATCCACAACAAGGAACATCCTACTTGTTTTATGTTTGAATGACATGGTAAGACATGGAAGATGGTATTAGTGCTTAGTTTAGAATATTATTTAGTAGATTATTTTATCAAAAGCAACATACAGCAGAGCATGCATGTATTTTTGTGTGGCTCACTCCAGTAGGAACCAAACCAACAACCTTGGCATTGCAAGCACTTTACTCTACATAATTGTACAAGATGGAACTTTGAAAACTTTTAATGCTAGTTTTCATCAATTCAATGTACAATGTACTAGTTATTACACAGGATTTAGCTGGTTAAAATGAAGTGTATCTTGAGGAGTACGTATTTGTAATTAATATGTACTTTTACAGTACATTACTCATCCTGAGAACCTGGCCCTCAGTTTAAAGCTTCTGGAAGTGCCATCCAAGTGGCAGAATAAGAATACCATAGAGTACATGTAATGTTCACATAAAGTACAATGTAATGACTAGTTGTTTCACAGGATTTAGCTAGTTAAAATTAAGTGTATGTTGAGGGGTACCTGTAATTATAGTGTACCTACAAAGTGCGTTACCCATCCTGACAATCTAATTGTCAGCTTCTGAAAGCGCCAACCAAGTGAGAAATAAACACACTAGCACACCACAGAATAAATGTAATATCTTCATAAATACAATGCATTTCCTAGGCATTACACAGGATTTAGGAATTTCCATATATATACTTAGGGCTACTACTCATTACCAAGTGAAAAAACCTACAAACAATAGATGAGTTTCTACTTTAGTCAAATGTATTGCACCACCATTTCTTACAAAACAATAAGGATAGTTATTGTTGGATCAATAATTTGATTAATTAGATTAAACAATGTTATAACTACAATAGTGGTGACTCAAAGCTGTAACCTATAGAATGTTGAGTAGCCTAAATAGATATTTTGGAAAACTAGGATTTTCTTTCCCCCCCTTTTTTAACATTACAGGTAACAATGGAAATATCTGTCTTCAGTATTTTCCAATCCTGGAGTCTGAGACATTGTAGAAATCTGTGGTAGAGAAGAAGATTTTATGACAATTTAACGTTAGACACTATGGTACCCTATACTAGTTATGATCCTCATGGTTTCTATAGTTTAGGCCTACAGCTAGCTAGGTCTAGCTCGCTACCTAGCTAGTTATTGTGTTATCCAGCAAGCTATAAAAGTGCATGTTAACACCAAAGATTTTTATAAATAACCCAAGAAAACCACACCCAGTTGTTTCCAATGTGAAGCTAGTGAGTTGAGTGGGCAGAACAAGCAAGGAGGTGGGCAGAGCCACACTTTGAAGTGCACGAATGCAATAACTTAATTCGACCTTGCACTCCTTCTAAACATTGCCATTTTTAAAAAATGTTGGCAGAGTCCACTCTATTTGTAAAATATTCTAGTTTTGGGAACAGAAAATTGTATTGAAATCAAATGTTTCATAGATGAGAAAATCTTCAGAGTGTCAGCACAGTTCCCTCTCACTCCATACTCTCCCACTGCCGGCCACTGACCTTTCTTCCCCACCATATTTGGAGGGGAGAGGAAACTCCAACCAGTTGCTTCACATTGATACTTGCGTTGAAACATCTGGACCATTGATCTCTCTGCGCTAACACTAATAAGTTAGCTAGTGTTTAGCTACATTGAAAATAAACTAATGTTACTCATAGTGTCTGTTAACACACATAGCTAGCTAATGTTAACATGCTGGGTTTCCATCACTTTCAACGGGGGACTATTACTATGGGAACCGTATATTATACTGTTGTGGATAATCATTATTGTGGCTAGCTTCACACAAACGTGAGCCCAGCTAGCTAGCTAATTAGCTAGTGATTAGGAACCATAGCATAGCTATATGCCAGCTTTAGTTTAGGTAACTTAGCTAGCTAGTCGAGGTTAGAAAACTAGCTAGCTAGCGTGCCACATAATCCAAACAAAATTCAACAGAGTGCATGGAAAGTCTATTCTGTAGATTGTGCTATGGTAACTACACTGAACAAAAATATAAGCACAACACGCAACAATTTAAAAGATGTTATCAATCGATCATTCAAATGTATTTATAAAGCCCTTTTTACATCAGCCAATGTCACCAAGTGATGTACAAAAACCCAGCCTAAAACCCCCAACAGCAAGAAATGCAGATGTAGAAGCACAGTGGCTAGAAAAAACTCCCAAGAAAGGCAGAAACCTAGGAAGAAACCTAGAGAGGAACCAGGCTCTGAGGGCTGGCCAGTCCTCTGAGGGCTATGCCGGGTGCAGATTATAACAGTACATGGCCAAGATGTTCAAACATTCATAGATGACCAGCAAGGTCAAATAGTAATAATCACAGTGGTTGTAGAGGGTGCAACAGGTCAGCACCTCAGGAGTAAATGTCAGTTGGCTTTTCATAGCCGATCATTCAGAGTTAGAGACAGCAGGTGCGGTAGAGAGACAGAATCAAAAACAGCAGGTACAGGACAAGGCAGCACAGATGAGCTTCCATGAGACGGTTTCTTACAGTTTGAGCAGAAATTCTTTGGTTGTGCAAACCCACAGTTTCATCAGTTTTACAGATGACTGGTCTCTGACGATCCCGCATGTGAAGAAGCCGGATGTGGCGGTCCTGGGCTGGCATGGTTACATGTGATCTGCGGAGAAACGAACATTCAATTCTCTGGTGGACATTCCTGCAGTCAACATGCCAATTGCACGCTCCCTCAAAACTTGAGACATCTGTGGCATTGTGTTGTGTGACAAAACTGCACATTTTGGAGTGGCTTTTTACTGTCAACATCACAAGGTGCACCTGTGTAATGATCATGCTGTTTAATCAGCTTCTTGATGTGCCACACCTGTCAGGTGGATAGATTATCTTAGCAAATGAGAAATGCTCACTAACAGGGATATAAACAAATTAGTGCACAAAATTTGAGAGAAATAAGCTTCTTGTGCGTGTGGAACATTTCTGGGATCTTTTCTTTCAACTCATGAACCATGGGACCAACACTTTACATGTTGCGTTTAGGCCTACCAACTAGCCTAGCTAGCTAACAAAAACACCAGCTAACGTTTTCTACTTAGCTAGATACGGCTCTGCAGTTACGTAGCTAGTTCGCTAGCCAACACTTGGCTAGGTGGCAGGCAAATGTTAGATACTGTAGATTGGTTACTTCCTACACTAAATTGTCCAGCAGAATTAATGTATCCCCCAAAAAACAAAAATGAATTGAAAAGGTTCTTCCATCTTGACGTTTTTCTCTCTTCTCCAACACTTTTTTTTCAAAGCAATTTATCATGTCTAGATTTTGCACATTGACCTTCTTCTTGATCTTGTTCTTTTACAAAGGGACATGTTCGAGGTCATCGTTGTTTTAAACGTGTGGCACAAATTGGGAGACATTAAACGTTAAATACTTGACATGCCTTATATTCTGGGATAAATAAATAATTACACAAATGCATCACATCCAAAAGTGAGAATGTTCTTCAATATTGCAAGGTTATATGATAGAATAAGAGTTTGTCTTATGACCATTTTAAGTGCATTCATAAGCCATTATTCAACCAAGCTTACAATTTGGCAAGCACAAATTACTATCTCAGAATTGTAACCATAACTGTTTATTAGTAATGTGTCATTTTTTTTATTGATGGTTAAAGCAATAGACCTATTGTCAAATATACCGGTAAATGATTTAACAATTTAAACTTTTTTTGATATGAGCCATTTTATGAACCCATTTTGCCATTGCTTTCATAACCTTCCCATTATAGGGTCTTTGCAGAACGTTCCTTCCATATTTAGTAAACAGTACCCATAATACCCTTCACTAACAACTAGTAATCACATTAATCTGTACTTATGTGAATATTACATGTACTCTATGGTGTACTATTGTGTTTATTCTCCCACTTGGATCACACTTCCAGAAGCTTCAAATTGAGGGACAGGTTGTCAGGATGGGTAATGTTCTGCCATTTTTACTAGCTAAATCCTGTGTAACAACTAGTAACTACTTTCTACTTAGGCAAATATTACATGTGCTTTAAAATAGTGTCTTGTTCCTCATCTGGGATGACACTCGTATTCTCTATTTTTAACATAAGCTCAACCAAGTTAACCCAGATGGTACACTTTATTTTTGAGACAAGTGCTAGCAACAACGTTGACTGGAGAAATATTTTGAACGGTTCACATTCAGGGTTAAGTAATTAGAGTTTATTGAGCATAGACTATAATCTCTGACACCCAGCGAATCCACAAGATATCCAAACCTTTGTCACATTTGGTAATGAATCAGATGCAGCTGAGAAAAAAATAAACATTAAGTTGCTGAATTTAGTGGAACACTGCCCATTTGTAAAAAGCATGGTAACAAGCATTCTTTGCTACACTTCTGTAATTACAGACCACAACTACCAGGTACATGTTGTTATTACATTGTAACTATGAGTCGCTACAACGCTTGTTAGTGTAATTACACATGTACAGTAGATGCACTGTGATAAGTACCCCTTAAATGGAAGTGTTACTGTGAATTTGTCCCAATACTTGGTCCCATAAAATAGGGGACTATGTACAAAAAGGCTGTAATTTTGTAAACGGTTCACCCGATATGGATGAAAATACCCTCAAATTATAGCTGACACTTTATCCTCATAGTCATTGTATCATTTCAAATCCAAGGTGCTGGGGTAGAGAGCCAATCACAAAGACATTTGTCATTGTCCCATACTTTAGGAACTCACTGTATGTTGAACAACAACTAAAGAGACCCTGATTATTTGGCGCCCTCTTGCTGTAGAGACAAAATATGACTACAATAATGAAATATTCTGTTTTGTCAGACTGATGGAGGCGATCTTTATCCATTCACCATTTCTTCACATAAACCTTTCAGGAGACTGAGTTAAAGTGGCACTTGTTCAGTCTTAAACTTACAACTCGTGCTAAGTTAAGATATTATGCTGAATTAAATCAACCAGACTGAGGTAAACTTCAACATGTCTTTACTCCATCACTGTCTGTGTAATCCCTTCACATTCCTTTACTGACGTGGTGACATCCTATCTCATTACGTCACATCAATACATGACAGCACTCCAGTCTCCTTTTCACCTCATTTAACACCTGATTTACTTAATTAACAAAAGGCACATCTGAATTGAGTACCACAGTATGAGTCATAATACCCATAAAACCAAGCGGTAAAGCCCGGAAATGGTTCCAATCGTTTTTCCACCATTCATTTTTCCATAGGGGATTTTAGAACTATTTCATATAAGTTTCTTAGTGTTGGGGGTAACTTAACGCATTAGTTTTTCACTTTAAGTAATTAGGTACTATTTAAAATAATAACTCGATACTTTTAAATCTGATTTCCAGTTTTCTTTTTTATCCCCCCCCAAAAATGTAAATCCTTTACTCTAAGTTCACGCTCTTCCTGTTTCTTCAAGAAAATTGTGGCGGGAAGCCAGATAGCAAGATGGCAGAGACAACAGCCTTAACATCGTGGAAGTATTCACATTATTTTTAATTGGTAGAAGAAAATGAGAAAAACAACAGGGATAAGCACCTGTCAGCTGCAAAGAACTCAACTTCAAATATCAAGAAGCACCTTCAGGCCAAGCACAGCTCCACAAGACTGGTGGGGAGAAAAACACGCCCGTCGTTTGACATTGATGCTGAGTATGACGTTTTTTCTGCTCCAAAACAGCAAAAGTTCGATTTCTGTTCGGTTAAACCTGTCACTCCGAGAACTAAATGAAATTGTATGCTCTTTGATAAGTGTAAGTAATTCCTGTGATCGCATGCCATTTATTTCAGTGCATTATGTTCTGGATATATTTGACAGTTTGCATTCGTAGTCATCAATTTAGTGCGCAGGTTATTTAAATGTTCATGTCGATACTTCAAGCCGGGTTTGTTGTGACTTTGTAGGCTCTATTTAGTGACTTTCATAAAGCTGCCTAAATGTTGTTTTTGATTCAAGGACAATGTTCCTTTGATGCGTTGGATAGCAAGATTTATTTAGTTGTGATGCAACACTTTTCTTTGCATTCATCAGACAGTCGATGGTTTAATGTAGAATTTTGTCATAACACTTGGACAAAGGCTATTATTTATACATCTTTCTTTATTATCATAATGTGTATACATTTCTCCCACATCACGCATTTTTTGTGGAACAGTTACATTTCAATAGGCTGCTGAACTACAAAGGCCAAATAATAATGAGATAAAAAAATAAGACTTTGTTTCTTGCAAAATACCCAGTTCAATCTCCTGAAAAAAATATAAGGAAATATGTCAGTTCTCGGTCTTGAGCTCTCCCGTGATATCCGATTACATCAGTGCTGCCTACAGTGTGGCCCATTGACAACCCTTTAGGTGTTAAGCTAACGTTCCACTTTGAATATCCCACGAGTACTAAGTAGCCAAGCCATTCTAAGGTAGTGTGCACCCTCTACTGGTCATAACAATGACTAACACACCCAAGGCATTTTAAGAGGGTTATCTGTTTTTGGTAACACAAAAGTAATGTAACGAGTTACTTTCCACAGAAAGTAACAGTGTAATGTAATCAATTACTTTTAATGGCAGTATAATGTTGGGAAAGCATTCCTCATTAAGCTGGTTGAGAGAATACCAAGTGTGTGCAAAACTGTCATCATTGCAAAGGGTGGCTACTTTGAAAAATCTAAAATATATTTTTAAGATTTGTTTAACACTTTTTTGGTTACTACATAATTCATATATGTTGTTTCAGAGTTTTGATGTCTTCACTATTTTTCTACAATGTACAAAATAGTAACAAATAAAGAAAAACCATCGAATGAGTAGGTGTGTCCAAACTTTTGACTGGTACAAAATATTAATTTAATGAAAAAACAAGTGCCATTGGAGATACATTTATTGAAACTGTATTATCAACTGGTTATATCCTGGAACAAAAAGGTAGTAAACTCAGCAGTGTGGCGTCTGCTTGTAGAAGCCTATGGCTGTAAAAATGTCATAGCCTTGTTTTGTTAATTTAGCTCTTATTTACAGAGCCCCTTATCACAGTCACGACATCTATTTTATAGTAAAAACATGACGTAATATAATATCTTCTTATGGCTGAGATCCCGTTAACGGGATCGACTTGACAACAGCCAGTGAAAGGGCAGGGCGCCAAATTCAAACAACAGAAATCTCATAATTAAAATTCCTCAAACATACAAGTATTTTACACCATCTTAAAGATAAACTTGTTGTAAATCACACCATGCTATAATCTGAGTACAGCGCTCAGAGCCCAAACAAGCCATACAGATATCCACCATGTTGTGGAGTCAACAGAAGCAAGAAATAGTATTATAAATATTCACTTACCTTTGATGATCTTCACCAGAATGCACTCCCAGGAATCCCAGTTCCACAATAAAATGTTTGTTTCGTTCGATAACGTCCATAATTTATGTCCAAATACCTCCTTTTTGTTCGCTCGTTTAGTACAGTAATCCCAATGCGCAGGCACTAGGTCCAGACAAAGTCAAAAAAGTCCTTTACAGTTCGTAGAAACATATCAACCGATGTATAGAATCAATCTTTAGGGTGTTTTTAACATAAATCTTCAATAATTTTTCAACCGGAGAATTCCTTTGTCTTCAGAAATGTGATGGAACGCAGGTCGCTCTCACGGGAGGTCGCTCTCACGGGAGCGCGCGTGGTCAGCTCATGCCAGACACCTGACTCAAAGAGCTCTCATTCCCTCATAGAAGCATCAAACAAGGTTCTAAAGACTGTTGACATCTAGTGGAAGCCTTATGAAGTGCAATATGACCCCAAAGACGCTGTATATTCAAAAGGAAAACCTACAAACCTCAGATTTCACACTTCCTGGATTTTTTCTCAGGTTTTTGCCTGCCATATGAGTTCTGTTATACTCACAGACATCATTCAAACCGTTTTAGAAACTTGAGTGTTTTCTATCCAAATTTACTAATAATATGCATATATTCGCTTCTGGGACTGAGTAGCAGGCAGTTTACTCTGGGCACCTTATTCATCAAAGCTACTCAATACTGCCCCCAGCCATAAGAAGATAAGGGAATAAAATAGAACAGAAAAGTGTGAAGCGATTTGCATCTTGCTTCTTGAACAGTTATTCTCAAAGAGTGATCATTTGAAACAAGGCTCAATTTGGCAAGTTGAAAGACATTTTTCAGGGTTACAAACCAAAATTGACTGTATCATGGCACCGGAGAAGATGGTTGACGTTTTTGTTCATTTTTTTGTAGTGTTTGTAAAAAATGTTTTAACTTATTCTGTACATAATGTTGCTTCTACCGTCTCTTATGACCGAAAATCTCTTTTGGACATCAGAACAGTGATTACTCACCACGAACTGGCAGAAGCTTTTTTTTTCTTTAACGAGTCTGACGAGCCCGACGTGAAGGACATACTGCTTTCCCGGGAACACGCCCAAATCCCTGTCATTTGCGTGAAGAGAAGACGGAGAAAAAGAAGACGGAGGTTGGGCTGCCTTCTGAGAATGCGTAGGCGGTCGAATAAACCACCACTGCCTTCCGTTCTACTAGCTAACATGCAATCATTGGAAAATAAAATCGACGGCCTATGGGGAAGATTAAACTACCAACGGGATGTTAAAAACTGTAATATCTTATGCTTCACGGAGTCGTGGCTGAACGACGACATGATCAACATACAGCTGGCTGGTTATACTCTGTATCGGCAGGAGAGAACAGCGGCGTCTGGTAAGACAAGGGGGGCGGTCTATGTATATTTGTAAACAGCTGGTGCACGCTATCTAAGGAAGTCTTGAGGTTTTGCTCACCTTAGTTGGGGTGGTCTACAGCTTATCATGAAATACTCCATCTAAATAGAGTTTTCATCTGTATTTTTCGTTGCTGTCTACATACCACCACAGACCGATGCTGGCACTAAGACCACACTCAATAATCTGTATTCTGCCATAAGCAAACAGGAAAACGCTCATCCAGAGGCGGCGCTGCTAGTGGCCGAGGGACTTTAATGCAGGAAACTTAAATCCGTTTTACCAAATTTCTATCAGCATGTTAAATGTGCAACCAGAGGGAAAAAACCTCTAGACCACCTTTACTCCAAACACAGAGACGCGTACAAAGCTCTCCCTCGCCCTCCATTTGGCAAATCTGACCACAATTTTATCCTCCTGATTCCTGCTTACAAGCAAAAATTAAAGCAGGAAGCACCAGTGACTCAGTCAATAAAAAAGTGGTCAGATGAAGCCGATGCTAAGCTACAGGACTGTTTTGCTAGCACAGACTGGAATATGTTCCGGGATTCTTCCGATGGCATTGAGGAGTACACCACATGCTTCATTGGCTTCATCAATAAGTGCATCGATGGCGTCGTCCCCACAGTGACCGTAAGTACATACCCCAACCAGCAGCCATGGAATACAGGCAGCATCTGCACTGAGCTAAAGGCTAGAGCTGCGCTTTCAATGAGCGGGACTCTAACCCGGAAGCTTATAAGAAATCCCGCTATGCCCTCCGACGTACCATCAAAGCATCAATACAGGACTAAAATTGAATCGTACTACACCGGCTCCAACGCTCGTCGGATGTGGCAGGGCTTGCAAACTATTACAGACTATAAAGGGAAGCACAGCCGAGAGCTGCCAAGTGACACGAGCCTACCAGACGAGCTAAACTACTTCTATGCTCACTTCGAGGCAAATAACACTGAAACATGCATGAGAGCACCAGCTGTTCCAGACGACTGTGTGATCACTGTCTTCGCAGCCGATGTAAGACCTTTAAACAGGTCAACATTCACAAGGCCGCAGGGCCAGACACGGCCAGGCACGACTCCAACCCAATAATTAAGTTTTCCGATGATACAACAGTGGTAGGCCTTTAAACAGTAAGACCTTTAAACAGGTCAACATTCACAAGGCCGCAGGGCCAGACAGAATACCAGGACGTGTATTCGCTGACCAACTGGCAAGTGTGTTCACTGACATTTTCAACCTCTCCCTGTCCGAGTCTGTAGTACCAACATGTTTTAAACAGACCACCATAGTGCCTGTGCCCAAGAACACTAAGGTAACCAACCTGCCTAAATGACTACTGACCCATAGCAATCAAGTCTGTAGCCATGAAGTGCTTTGAAAGGCTGGTCATGGCTGAAATCAACACCATCCCAGAAACCCTAGACCCACTCCAATTTGCATGCCGCCCCAACAGATAAACAGATGATGCAATCTATATTGCACTCCACACTGCCCTTTCCCACCTGGACAAAAGGAACACCTATGTGAGAATGTTATTCATTGACTAAAGCTCAGCGTTCAACATCATAGTGCCCTCAAAGCTCATCAATAAGCAAAGGACCTTGGGACTAAACACCCCCCTCTGCAACTGGATCCTGGACTTCCTGACGGGCTGCGCCCAGGTAGTAAGGGTAGGTAACAACACATCTGCCACGCTGATCCTCAGCCCCTCAGGGGTGCGTGCTCAGTCCCCTCCTGTGCTCCCTTTTCACTCATGACTGCACGGCCAGGCACGACTCCAACACCATCATTAAATTTGCCGATGACACAACAGTGGTAGGCCTGATCACCGACAACGACGAGACAGCCTATAGGGAGGAGGTCAGAGACCTGGCCGGGTGGTGCCAGAAAAACAACCTATCCCTCAACGTAACCAAGACTAAGGAGATGATTGTGGACACAGGAAAAGGAGGACCAAGCACGCCCCCATTCTCATCGACGGGCTGTAGTGGAGCAGGTTGAGAGCTTCTAGTTCCTTGGTGTCCACATCACCAGCAAACTAGAATGGTCCAATTACTCCAAGACAGTTGTGAAGAGGGCACGACAAAGCCTATTCCCCTCAGGAAACTAAAAAGATTTGGCATGGGTCCTGATATCCTCAAAGGGTTCTACAGCTGCAACAGAGCAGCTGACTGGTTGTATCACTGCCTGGCACGGCAATTGCTCGGCCTCCGACCGCAAGGCACTACAGAGGGTAGTGCGTACGGCCGAGTACATCACTGGGGCTAAGCTGCCTGCCATCCAGAACCTCTACACCAGGCGGTGTCAGAGGAAAGCCCTAAAAATTGTCAAAGACCCCAGCCACCCCAGTCATAGACTGTTCTCTCTACTACCGCATGGCAAGCGGTACCGGAGTGCCAAGTCTAGGACAAAAAGGCTTCTCAACAGTTTTTATCCCCAAGCCATCAGACTCCTGAACAGGTAATCAAATGGCTACCCGGACTATCTGCATTGTGTGCCCCCGCCAACCCCTATTTTACGCTGCTGCTACTCTCTGTTTATCATATATGCATAGTCACTTTAACTATACATTCATGTACATACTACCTAAATTGGCCGGACCAACCAGTGCTCTTGCACATTGGCTAACCTGGCAATCTGAAAAAGAAAAAAAAAAATACTTAAATTTACATAAGTATTCAGACCCTTTACTCAGTACTTTTGTTGAAGCGCCTTTAGCAGCAATTACAGCCTCAAATCTCCTTGGGTATGACGCTACAAGCTTGGCACACCTGTATTTGGGGCTGTTTCTACGATTTTTCTCTGCAGGTCCTCTCAAGTTCTGTCAAGTTGGATGGGGAGCGTTGCTGCACAGCTATTCAAGTCCGGGCCACTCAAATACATTCAGAGAATTGTCCCGAAGCCACTCCTGCTTTGTCTTGGCTGTGTTCTTAGGGGCGTTGTTCTGTTGGAAGGTGAACTCAGCTTAGTCTGAGGTCCTGAGCACTCAAGAGCAGGTTTTCATCAAGGATCTCTCTGTACTTCGCTCTGTTCATCTTTCCCTGTCTGGTTCATCCTTGGGAGAAATTTCCAGACACCTGAAGGTACCACGTTCATCTGTACAAACAATAGTACGCAAGTATAAACACAGTGGGACCACGCATCCGTCGTACCGCTCAGGAAGGAGACGCGTTCTGTCTCTTAGAGATGAACGTACTTTGGTGCGAAAAGTGCAATTCAATCCCAGAACAACAGCAAAGGACCTTGTGAAGATGCTGGAGGAAAAAGGTACAAAAGTATATAGCCACAGTAAAACGAGTCCTATATCGGCATAACATGAAAGGCCGCTCAGCAAGGAAGAAGCCACTTCTCCAAAACCGCAATAGAAAAGCCAGACTACGGTTTGCAACTGCACATGGGGACAAAGATCGTACTTTTTGGAGAAATGTCCTCTGGTCTGATGAAACAAAAATAAAACTGTTTGGCCATAATGACCATCGTTATATTTGAAGGAAAAAGGGGGAGGTTTGCAGCCGAAGAACACCATACCAACCGTGAAGCACAGGGGTGGCAGCATCATGTTGTGGTGGTGCTTTGCTGCAAGAGGGACTGGGACTTCACAAAATAGATGGCATCATGAGGTGGGAAAATGATGTGGATATATTGAAGAAACATCTCAAGACATCAGTCAGGAAGTTAAAGCTTGGTCACAAATGGGTCTTTCAAATGGACAATGACCCCAAGCATACTTCCAAATTTGTGGCAATTAAGGACAACAAAGTCAAGGTATTGGAGTGGCCATCACAAAGCCCTGACCTCAATCCTATAGAAAATTTGTGGGTAGAACTGAAAAAGTGTGTGCGAGCAAGGAGGCCAACAAACCTGACTCAGTTACACCAGCTCTGTCAGGAGGAATGGGCCAACATTCACCCAACTTATTGTGGGAAGCTTGTGGAAGGCTATCCGAAACATTTGACCCAAGTTAAACAATTTAAAGGCAATGCTACCAAGTACTAATTGAGTGTATGTAAACTTCTGACCCACTGAGAATGTGATGAAAGAAATAAAAGCTTAAATAAATCATTCTCTCTACTATTATTCTATTATTATTCTGACATTTCACATTCTTAAAATAAAGTGGTGATCCTAACTGACCTAAGACAGGGCATTTTTATTGTTAAAAACTGAGTTTAAGTATATTTGGCTACGTCTGTATATTTATACCCTCCTATTAGGCGGAGTGAAATCCTTGCACATCTATACAGCCAATTAATCTCTGTTGCTAGTCAGGAACTTAATTGTTTCCTCTCATTGGTGTAGACTCCTGCTAGAACCGTCATGGGTGTGGAAATATGTGTGTGTGACAGGACAGACTGTTCCTCCTCCGTAATATAGTATGGTACTGTAACAGTACAGTGCATTCGTTAAGTATTCAGACACCTTGACTTTTTCCACATTTTGTTACGTTACAGCCTTACTCTAGAATTTATTAAATTACATTTTTTTCCTCATCAATCTTAATCCAATACCCCGTAATGACAAAGCAAAAGCAGGTTTTTAGAAATGTGTATAAATGTAAAAATATATATATATATAAAATAAACCTTATTTACATACGTTTTCAGACGCTTTGCTGTGAGACACAAAATTCAGCTCAGGTACATCCTGTTTCCATTGATCATCCTTGAGATGTTTCTTCAACTTGATTGGAGTTCACCTGTGGTAAATTCAATTGATTGGACATGATTTGGAAAGGCACACAACTGTATAAGGTCCCATAGTTGACAGTGCATGTCATAGCAAAAACCAAGCCATTAGATCTAACGAATTATCAGTGGAGCTCCGAGACAGGATTGCATCAAGGCACAGATCTGGGGAAGGGTACAAAAAAATGTCTGCAGCATTGAAGGTCCCAAGAACACAGTGGCACATCATCATCATCAAGGCACATCATTCTTAAATGGAAAATGTTTGGAACAACCAAAACTCTTCCTAGAGGGGCCTTGGTCAGAGAGATGACCAAGAACCCGATAGTCACTCTTACAGAGCTCCAGAAATCCTCTGTGGAGATGGGAGAACCTTCCAGAAGGACAACCATCTCTGCAGCCCTCCACTAATCAGGCCTTTATGATAGGGTGGCCAGATGGAAGCCACTCCTCAGTAAAAGGCAGTGGTGGAAAAAAGTACCCAATTGTCATACTTGAGTAAAAGTAAAGATACTTTAATAGAAAATGACTCAAGTAAAAGTATTTGGTTTTAAATATATTTAAGTATCAAAGTAAATGTAATTGCTAAAATATACTTAAGTATCAAATGTAAAAGTAGGAATCATTTACAATTCCTTATATTAAGCAAAAGAGACAACACAATTGTGTTTTTTTTTATGTATGAATAGCCAGGGGTACACTCCAACACTCAGACAATTTACAAACAAACCATTTGTGTTGAGTCAGTCTGCCAGATCAGAGGCATTAGGGATGACCAGGACTGTTCTTTTGATAAGTGTGTGAAATGGACCATTTTCTGTCCTGCGAAGCATTTAAAATGTAACTTTTGGGTGTCAGGGAAAATGTATGGAGTAAAAAGTAAAAAAAAAAAAAAAAGAGGAATGTAGAGAAGTAAAAGTTATCAAAAATATAAATAGTAAAGTACAGATACACCCAAAAACTACTTAAGAGATGGCCGAGTTTTGATGAATTAGGAAATCAGATTTTACGAGTCCATTTAAATGCTTTGTAAATACACGCCACAAATGGTCTATCAACTTGAAACTGCTTATTCATCAAATACATTACAATAATGAACCATGTTCAGTTTTGCATTGATATCTTAAAAATCTAACTTAACAATGCACTGTTTTGACTATAACGCTAATGCTTAAAATATATCACATAAAATCTTCTCATGGACAAAAATTCAGATTCACTCCAAATTTGGTCCCTGGACTAATCACAATAGTCCCTCAAGAGAAAATAACGTTGATACATTCAAAGATGGCCACACTATACCAGATGCATATTAGCACATACGCTAAAAATATTCTCACGAACCATAGGACCGTCTTAACTTCTTATGGCTGCAGGGGCAGTATTGAGTAGCTTGGATGAAAGGTGCACAGAGGTGCCCAGAGGAAACGGCCTGCTCCTCAGTCATAGTTGCTAATATTTGCATATTATTATTCGTATTGGATATAAAAAACTCTGAAGTTTCTAAAACTGTTTGAATTATGTCTGTGAGTATAACAGAACTCATATGGCAGGCAAAAACCTGAGAAGTTCCACTTCCTGTTTGGATTTTTTCTGAGGGTTCTAGATTGAAATTACAGCGAGATATTGATGAGTTTTCACTTCCTATGGCTTCCACTAGATGTCAACAGTCAATATAACTTTGTCTGATGACTCTAATGTGAAGGGGGGCCGAAGGAGACAGGAATTAGTCACCGCTGACCATGCTTTGACCACGCACGTTCACGTGATAGGCATCTCCGTTCCATCGCTCAACTGAAGTCAATCTAATTCTCCGGTTGGAAAGTTATTCAAGATGTATGTTTACAACATTCTAAAGATTGATTCAGTACATCGTTTGACATGTTTCTACTGACTGTTATGGAACTTTTGGACATTTCGTCACGTTATAGTGGACGCGCTTTGTGACTTTGGAATTGTTTACCAAACGCGCTAACCAAAGTAGCTAATTGGACATAAATAACCCACATTATCGAACAAATCAAGCATTTATTGTGGACCTGGGATTCCTAGGACTGCATTCTGATGAAGTTCAAAGGTAAGGAAACCTTTATCATGTATTTTCTGGTTTCTGTTGACCCCAACATGGCGGCTAATTTGGCTATTGTTCTGAGCTCCGTCTCAGATTATTGCATGATTTGCTTTTTTCCGTAAAGTAAAAAAAAAAATCTGACACAGCGGTTGCATCAAGGAGAGGTATATCTATAATTCCATGTGTATAACTTGTATTATCATCTACATTTGAGTATTTCTGTTGAAACGATGTGGCTATGCAAAATCACTTGGTTTTTGGAACTAGTGAATGTAACGTGCCAATGTAAACTCAGATTTTATATAAATATGAACTTTATCAAACAAAACATGCATGTATTGTGTAACATGAAGTCCTATGAGTGTCATCTGATGAAGATAAAGGTTAGTGATTAATTTTCTATATTTCTGCTTTTTCTGACAGCCATTTTTCCAGCCAAAGATAGCAGTGCTTATGGTGGTTTGGTGGTGACCTAACAATCGTTTGTAGTGCTTTCGCTGAAAAGCATAAAAAGTGTAACAAGATTACCTTCAAAATGATATGACACATGTATGTTTGAGAAATTTTTATTATGAGATTTGTTTGAATTTGGTGCCCTGCACTTTCACTGGCTGTTGTCATATCGATCCCGGTAGCGGGATTGCAGCCATAATAAGTTTAAATTAGTTTGAGAAAAGCAAAGGGATTGGTCAAAAGATGGCTGAGTTATTGACATAAATCTGACTTTACATGTCCATTTAAACCACTGTATATCCACTACACAGTGGCCTACCAATTTGAAACTTGTCATAGCCATTATAAACATCCCTAACATGAACCACACTGCATTTGGTATTGATATCTCAAAAAACAAAACTATTAACTCATTCTTTGCATATGTAATGCTAATATCCAAAATCATCTGCAATCATCTTCTCATATGTCAGATTCACGCTAAGACCAGCTGTATGTTAAACGAGAGAATCAAAACTCAAACATTAGAAACAAACATACTAATGTAAAAACTTCAGAAAATATCAAAGTTGCATTTTATTCCATATACAGTATTTATTTGGTGCAATGGTAAAACAAATGCATCACCAAGTAAAAGAAACACTCCACTCCAAACAAGGTTGATAAAAATCATTTACATAAACTTTATGTAATTTTTAAATTACTTGTGTATTACTCATGTAATAGGTATATTCAGGACTGCTGACTTGAATGGAAATAAAATTGACAAAAGCTTTGCCTTCATAACTTGTTGTTGAGCATTCATACACAAAATTCATTTGTAAGCATTTGCCTTATGCTTGGGCAGAAAGTTGAAATTATTGGGTACAGGTCCAAGCAGCATTTCACTGTGGAGAAGGGGAAACAGACCGTTATTAACAACCCTTCTCCATGAAACTATTCAGCGTGTTGTGTGTAATTGGAACAGATATTCAGCCTGTATAAATACATTAGTATAGAGGTAGTCTATACTAATTCAAACCAACTGATAAATGCTAAAATGTGATTATTTTTAAAGTGCATTAACGCACTCTCATCTTACTGCCTGGTTAAGCTAAAAGCCACCATATAAAGCCCTCAAGAATATGGATTGAGACACGAGACATTGCTCTTGCAACCTCCTACTATGCTATGTTTAATTGGAAGCTTCAACTACTGAGAATGATTCAAGAGGTCAGTGCAAATGAAAACCAGCATACACTGGCGGCCATAACAACCTAGGTTAGGATAAGCAACAGTGATCTTCACCTGATCTTGATCCAGTCCCCAACGTGCTGACTTGCCATGAGAGACTCCAGGTAGTCCCTGCCCATGTAGTAGGGTGGTCGCTCATTGATCCTCTGGGGCACTCGTTCCAGCAGCCCAACTGGTATGTACCTACAAAGGAGAGAGGGTAAGATTGGCATGTCCACATTAAATGTGTTATGGTGTTGATATTTACAGTTATAAATTAATAAAGAATATTTTGAATTGTTTGAATTCTAGGTTTGTGAAAGATGGTAAATACAGAGAAAAATGATTTGGCAGACCTGAAGGTTCTCGTTTGTTTGTCTTCACCTACACCAACCTATTGATCAACCTATAATGCACTAAAACAACTATTGTGTATGTTTCTAAGCATTATTACAGTGTGAATACCACCTGATACTTCGTACCTGCACATGAAGGACAGCCATTCCAGCAAGAAGTTCCTGGTCTTCTCCAGGCCTTGGGTGTCCGAGCCCCAGTGCTCCAGGCCGTAGTGGGTGAAGTCCCTAAGGACATCTAGCCGCTCGCTGGACGAGATGTCCCAGTCCCGCCTCTCCTTGATCTCTGTGAAAACCCAGGGCTTGATGAGCGCGCCCCTGCCCGAGAGAAAAAGTATTACAACTAGACCTGGAGTCGATTAAGGCAAGGGTTCTCAAACCTCCTCGGAGACCCCCAGCTGTTCCATGTATTTTAACTATTCACTGCTAGCACACCTGATTCAAATGGTCAACTAATTATGAAGCCCTTGACTAGGTGAATCAGGTGAGTTAGTTCAGAGCTACAACATTGTGAAACGTCATGGGGGTCCCTGAGGAGAGGTTTGAGAACCACTGAGATAAGGGACTGAATTGAGATCTGAAAGGATTGGATAAAAAGTAAGCTATATGGTATCCACTCATCCTATCAGAGTGCACTAATCTGATCAGTCAAATTGTGTGAAATCAAAAGCATGTCTATTCTTTTCCATTAAGATACCAACCTTGCCAGCATAATACCCGAAACTTCAGTCTCTCTAGCCTTCATGGCGTCATAATAAGACAAAATGTCTCCATTACCTGCATATAAGAGAGATTAGGTTTAACAGGTGCACACACAAACACACAGAAAATAAAACATGCACGCACGAACACACTAACTTTGTGAGACTGAGACGCCACGCGACCCGTACTCTATCACCGAGCATACTACTTGCCAATGTTCAATCATTAAAGAATAAACTTGGTGAATTTAAGACCGAGGATCTCCTTCCAAATGGACATCAGATTCTGCAACATACTCGGTTTTACTGAGACTTTGCTTTCCTCTGACATACAAACTGATTATATACAACCAGTGGATTTTACAGTTCATTGAGCGGATAGGAACCGGGTTCTCTCTGGCAAGAACAAAGGCGGAGGGCTCTGCCTTATGACCAATAACAAGTGGTCCCACGGGGGAAACGTACAGGAACTTTCGAGCTTCTGCTCTTCCGACTTGTAATACATGTTGCCCTTTTTAGCTTCTGTGAGAGTTCTCAGGGATTATAGCCATGGATGTGTACGTCCCGCCCCAAGCAGACACCAAAAATGCTCTCAAAGATCTTCATTGGACGCTGAAAAAGCTGAAGACCGCATAACCAGAGGCAGCATTTGTCACAGAGGATATGAACTAAATCAAATCAAAGTTTGTCAAATGCGTGTAGATCTTACAGTGAAATGATTACTTACAGGCCCTAACCAACACTGCGATTCTTAAGTAAAGAAAATAGGTATTGGGTGAACAATAGATGAGTAAAGAAATAAATACAACATTAAAAAGACAATGAAAAAGAACAGTAGCGAGACTATATACAGGCACCGGTTAGTCAGGCTAATTTAGGTAGTATGTACATGTAGGTATGGTTAAAGTGACTATGCATATATGATAAACAGAGTAGCAATAGCGTAAAGGAGGGGATTGGCGAGTGATGGGTGACAGGACACAATGCAGATAGTCCGGGTAGCCAATGTGTGCGGGCACCAGTTAGTCCGGCTAATTGAGGTAGTATGTACATGAATGTATAGTTAAGGTGACTACGTACATCTGGTAAACAGAGAGCAGCAGCAGTGTAAAAGAGGGGTTGGGGGTGACAATGCAAATAGTCCAGCTAGCCATTTGATTACTTGTTCAGGAGTCTTCTAGCTTGGGGTAAAAACTGTTGAGAAGCTTTTTGATCCTAGACTTGCCGCTCCAGTACCGCTTACCATGCAGTACTAGAGAGAACATTATACGATTGGGGTGGCTGGGGTCTCTGACAATTTTTAGGGCCTTTCTCCGACACCGCCTGGTGTAGAGGTCCTGGATGGCAGGCAGCTTAGCCCCAGTGATGTGCTGGGCCGTATGCACTACCCTCTGCGGTCAGAAGCCGAGCAGTTGCCGTACCAGGCAGTGATGCAACCAGTCAGGATGCTCTCGATGTTGCAGCTGTAGAACCTTTTGAGGATCTGAGGACCCATGCCAAATCTTTAGTTTCTTGAGGGGGAATAGGCTTTGTCGTGCCCTCTTCACGACTGTCTTGGTGTGTTTGTACCATTCTAGTTTGTTGATGATGTGGACGCCATGGAACTTGAAGCTCTCAACCTGCACCACTACAGCCCCGTCGATGAGAATGGGGGCGTGCTCGGTCCTCCTTTTCCTGTAGTACAACATTTTCTCCTTTGTCTTGATTATGTTGAGGGATAGGTTGTTATTCTGGCACCACTCGGCCAGGTCTCTGACCTCCCTATAGGCTGTCTCATCGTTGTCAGTGATCAGGCCTAACACTGTTGTCGCCTGCAAACTTAATGCTGGTGTTGGAGTCGTGCCTGGCCACACAGTCGTGGGTGAACAGGGAGTACAGGAGAGAACTGAGCACGCACCCCTGTGATGCCCCAGTGTTGAGGATCAGCGTGGCAGATGTGTTGCTACCTACCCTCACCACCTGGGGTCGGCCTGTCAGGAAGCCCAGGATCAAGTTGCAGAGGGAGGCGTTTTGTCCCAGGATCCTTAGTTTAGTGATGAACTTTGAGGGCACTATGGTGTTGAACGCTGAGCTGTAATCAATGAATAGCATTCTCACGTAGGTGTTCCTTTTGTCCAGGTGGGAAAGGGCAGTGTGGAGTGCAAGAGAGATTGCATCATCTGTGGATCTGATTGGGCAGTATGCAAATTGGAGTGGGTCTATGGTTTCTGGGATAATGGTGTTGATATGAGCCATTACCAACCTTTCAAAGCACTTCATGGCTACGGACATGAGTGCTACGGGTCTGTAGTCATTTAGGCAGGTTGCCTTAGTGTTTTGGGCACAGGGACTATGGTGGTCTGCTTGAAACATGTTGGTATTTCTGACTCAAATCAGGGACATGTTGAAAATGTAATTGAAGACACCTGCCAGCTGGTCAACACATGCCCGGAGCACACGTCCTGGTAATCTGTCTGGCCCCGCGGCCTTGTGAATGTTGACCTGTTTAAAGGTCTTGCTCATGTCGTCCGGAACAGCTGATGCTCTCATGCATGTTTCAGTGTTGCTTGCCTCGAAGCGAGCATAGAAGTGATTTAGCTCGTCTGGTAGGCTCATGTCACTGGGCAGCTCGCGGCTGTGCTTCCCTTTGTAGTCTGTAATAGTTTACGAGCCCTGCCACATAAGACGAGCATCAGAACCGGTGTAGTACGATTCAACCTTAGCCCTGTATTGGCGCTTTGCCTGTTTGATGGTTCGACAGAGGGCATAGCAGGATTTCTTATAAGCTTATGGGTTAGAGTCCCGCACTTTGAAAGCGGTAGCTCTAACCCTATAGCTCAGTGCGAATGTTTCCTGTAATCCATGGCTTCTGGTTGGGGTGTCTGTACAGTCACTGTGGAGACGATGTCCTCGATGCACTTATTGATAAAGCCAGTGACTGATGTGGTGTACTCCTCAATGTCATCGGAAGAATCCCGGAACATGTTCCAGTCTGTGATAGCAAAACAGTCCTGTAGTTTAGCATCTCCTTCATCTGACCACTTTTTTTATAGACCGAGTCACTGGTGCTTCCTGGTTTAATGTTTGCTTCTAATCAGGAGGATATAATTGTGGTCAGATTTACCAAATGGAGGGAGAGGGAGCGCTTTGTATGCATCTGTGTGTGGAGTACAGGTGATCTAGAATTTTTTTCCCTCTGGTTGCGCATTTAACATGTTGATAGAAATTAGGTAAAACTGATTTAAGTTTCCCTGCATTAAAATCCCCAGCCACTAGGTGTGCCACCTCTGGGTGAGCCAGTTTCGTGTTTGCTTATTTCCTTATACAGCTGACTTAGTGCAGTCTTAGTGCCAGCATCCGTCTGTGGTGGTAAATAAACAGCCATGAAAAGTATGGATGAAAACTCTTGGCAAATCGTGTGGTCTACAGCTTATCACAAGATACTCTAATTCAGGCGATCAAAATCTAGAGAATTCCTTAGATTTCATGCACCAGCTGTTTACAAATATGCACAGAACGCCCCCGCCCCCCCCCCCCCCCCCCCATATGTTACAGTTTCAGATGTTCCGTTGCTAGGATATTCGTGATCGTACCTCATCGAATTTATTGTCCAATGATTGCACGTTGGCAAGTAATATTGACGGTAAAGGCAGCTTTCCCACTCGCCTTCTGCGGATCCTTACGAGGCACCCCGCTCTGTGTCCTCTGTACCTGCGTCTCTTTCTCTTGCCAATGGTGGTGATGTCAGCCTTGTCAGGTGTTCGAAGTACATCCTGCTTGTTGCAGAAAAAAATCTGTCTAATCCGAGGTGAGTGAGTGATCGCTCTCCTGATATCCAGAAGCTCTTTTTTTGCCGTAAGATACAGTGACAGAAACATTATGTACAAAATAAGTTACAAACAACGCGAAAAAATACATAATAGCACAATTGGTTAGGCGCCCTTAAAATTGGTGCCGTTTTAAATTTTTAAAGTCATTTGAAGTCTGCGCTCCTGAATTATCAACACATTGGCGGTCCAACTCGCGCAAATTCCAAACTTCACCACTGCTACACCGCTTTTCGACACGGGTATTAGGCTCTACTCCATCCTCAAATCTGACCACAACTCCATTTTGCTCCTCCCCGCCTACATAACAAGACTCAAGAGGGACGTTCCAGTGGTCAGGTCTGTACAACACTGGTCCTATCAATCAGAATCCATGCTCCAAGACCATTTTGATCGCGTGAACCGAAGTATGTACAGTATGAATACACCGACTAAAAATGTGATGTGATACCAACGGTGTCTTTCAAAACTAACCCGAATGAAAAACAGTGGATTGATGCCACCCGTGTCAGGAAACTGAAGAATGGTCATTTATCGTGTTACAGTTGTCAATATGTATATATCATGTAAGGGATAATTAACGAGGGGCTATGCATTCTCTGGAAAATAATGACGTGGAAGGTGTATGCTAGCGGAGTGGAAATAACCTTCCACAGAGTTGCATTATTTTCCAGAGAACGCATAGAGCCCCAAGTTGATTATCCCTTTATACCATGGCTATAATTTAACACATTTACAGCTAGAAATTAGTTAATTTGCAGGTAGAAATGTGTTCAACATACAATGAAGTAGCTAGCACATTTACTAGTGTTGGACTCTGGGTAAACATTGAACACTGATTTTCTAGAGACATGATAGATCAGAAGTAATGGTATCTGAGGGATGATAATGGTTTTTACATCAGTAGTTAATGGTTTTCTGTAGGAGTTAGATGGCTTTGGGAATGTGTAAGGGAGACGGGTGGAGATCTTAGAAACTAACAATGTCACTGAGGGAGAGAGGGTGATGTATACTGTTTACATTATGTCAGGATATGTTACTGTTAGCCATCAGGGATCTTATGGGAGGGATCCTCTGGGAGGAGAAGAGACACAGTCTGGTATCAATAACCATGACAGCCTCGAGTTGGGGAGGAGTGAACACTTTGGGGTAGAGGTCAGGTTAGATGAAGTGAGGAATAACAGATATAACTAAGGTTCTGTCTATCAACAGAGGGGCATTGCCTGTTCAGTGTGGAGGAGGAGACTCAACCTAGGAGAAAGGGTTAAATATCAGTGCTTGTGTGTAATGTGATATCTGAATACAGCTGTATTGAGCCTTTGGGAAGAATTAAACTTGGTTAAGCTTCTCTAATGTCCGCGAGTTATTTACTCTGAAGAATAAGAACCTAACACTAGATAGCGACAGCAGTTGCCTTAGTAACCAAACAAACAGCCAACCAAACCATCAGTCCTAGCTTGCCGTTACGAAAATCGAATTCAACAATGCCAATGTTTTCAATTAGACTTCTTTCAAAAGCAGCTCAAACATGTAAGAACTATAAGCCACTGAATTACCTTGCAAATACACTGTGCTTTATATAGAAATAATGCATGCTCTAGAATGACATTCAAGCCAATCAGAAATGAGTATTCAACAATGCCAGTTTTTATTGTTTCATTCACTTCCCTTTGAGCTGCACTGTTGAATTTCGCTGTACCTTGCTACATCTCCAACCCTGTGCATGTGACTAATAAACTCTCTAAATCAAACTTACCAAAGAGTGGGATGGGGCTGGCGAGTTGGGAGCAGGTATTAATGTAGTCCCAGTCAGCTGACTTGGTATAGCGCTGTTCCCTGGACCTGCCATGCAACTGCATAGAGACTTGAAATTACTCTTATGCTACACATCCCTGCCTGTGATAACCAACACAGAACAGTTTACTTAGGCTAGATCGATTTAGGATTCAGCATTACATTCTGACAGACGTACCGTGATCATGGACACCCCCCACTTCTTCATCTCTGGGATGAGTTTATGTGCGATGTTGGCCTTCTCCTGAACGCCGGTACGAATCTTGACAGTCAAAGGGACATCCAGAACCTGAGGAAAGAACAACAAAGTCCCTTTACATACCAGACCTGAGTTCAAGTAATATTTGTTTTCTTTCAAATGCTTTAAGGGTTTTATTGAGCCTGCATGTAGTGCAACATCTCCAATACCATAGCTGAGCAAATAAGGAATTCTACTATATAAAAACATTGCTTACAGAGTTCATTCCTCGGATGATTTGCTCAAACTTGTTGGTGCGCGTCATCAGCCCACATCCTCCGCCCTAAAGAACGGGAAAGGAAGATCATACTGATCATCTGTTTTAGACAGCCGGTTTCCCAGACACATTAAGACAAATCCTGGACTAAAAAGTAAGCTCAATGGAGAATGTCCAGAAGATTACACCTTCTTGTATACAAGGTCAATAGGACACCCAGAGTTGATGTCCACAAAGTCCACGTCGATTTTGTTGTTGAGTAGCTCTGCACATCTGGTCATTGTGTCAGGAAAGCATCCCTCCACCTAAAAATGTAAATTAGCAGACTTTTAGTACAGACCAAGGACTTAAAGCTAGAACCCTTAGTTGCTATATATATTTTTTTCTTATAAATGAATGCTAAACCATTGATTCTTAAATAATATAAATTGTAAAGGCCTCATGAGTTAAGTTCAACTGTCGTACCCCATCAGAACCCAAAATATAAGCTTGTTTTATCCAACGTTTCTAAACCATGTAAATTTAAACAAACACTGTATAGCCCCAAAACATGGTTAAAACTAATGATATTTTATAATAATGTTGACATCATGGATGGTCAGTGCTTACATCCATAGCTCTGTCTATGAATTTAGGCCCATCCCTCAGCATTTCTACCAAAACATAGGTTGGGTAATGCTTTGTTATCGATTCTACCTTTAAAATTGAACAGTTTCAAAGATCTTTACTTTGAGCTCAAATGCCCTGGAGGTTAAATCTGAAATGATGGACTAAGATAATCCCCATCTTTACCATTAATTCAGGATTGAGGCAAATAGCTAGATCTACACAAATGAGGGACATAGGACTAAACTCAAATGTCTGAAAAATTTAGGAATGATCTACTACCACTTTTTCATTTTTAAAACCGGAATGAGGTGGAACAAGCTCAAGCACACTTCATTGTACTCTGTTCTGGGCAGTGGAGTTATCCCTGGGGAGCAATGGGCATAAGTATGTATTCACTTCCTGCCTGTTCTAACCTGCACGCCGAAAAGGTCCTCGCTCTCATGTCTCTTGAGGAGCGCCCATTCGGACGACTGGCCCTGCAGCAGGTTGGTACACATGGCCATCTCTCCACACGTAATGTCGGCGCCGAATCGTTTGCATATACGACGGAAAGGCAGGTTTCCACACTGAGACGAATATATTAATGTTATTAGATCATTCTAAAATACATAATGCAGAACACAATACACATGAAAAATCTGAGATTATATCTAACAAAGTCACTTATTTTCATTGTTGTCCTCTTTGGAATATGAAATATCAAGTCATTAGTGTGTGCACATTGGGTCACTTTCCTGGACCCAAAACAAGCTTATTCCTGGACTAAGAAACCCTATTAAAAGAGATTTTCAGTTGAGCAGTTGAGCATAGGATTAATCAGTCTGAGAAAGTGGCCAACTCTGTTCCAAGGACCGACTTACCGTTGTTAAGGGAGCAAGATACAGCTTGTCTTTGAAGTCCACCTTTAGGAAGAATAAAACAATTATTTCTATTCATAACGTTACTATTAGGTTTATACAACTACTTAATATTAAAAATGGGCTGTTAATATTTAAACGAGCCTAATATACAAAGTGCCACTCAGATTCACGACAATACCTAGCACTGTGTTTAAGTCAAGCGGCTCAAACATACCTGCTTCTTTTCACATTGTCGTAACTTTATAACATCAGCATCAGTCAACGGCCCAATGGTTTTCACTAAAGCCAGATTCTCCTGGCTAACCTGCAATTTTCCAAAAGGTAAACAACTTGAGGTAAAAAAAACTTATAGCCACCATACAGTAAATCCAAAAATAGCACAGATCTATTTATTATATTTTCTAGCCAGGCAGTTTTTTCCTTGCCACTGTCAACTCTAATTACTTTTTGAAGATTAAGGTCCAGGTTGCTGTTAAGCGCTTTGTGACAAATGTAGTAGTAGTTGTAGTGTAATAGTGTTGCTACTGTACCTCAGTTCCCTGGTTGTCTGATGTTTGTGGATTCTCCCCTTCAGAACACTGAGAGTGGACCACCGCTGAACAACAGTTATCAACTAAGGGATATAATTATTCTGATAGTTTAATGTTTCATTATCAAAATCAGATTATAAATATTTAATAGCTGAATTAATCCATGTAATTTAATCTAACACCATCGCTGCACCTGACAAGTCTTTTACAAACTGTAAAGCCACTTGAAATGGAGTTTGGCATTGAGAGTTGTACACAAAGAAAACTGTAAAAAATTATAAAAATATGGCCAATTCTGCAACTAAAAATAGTGAAATTCCTGTGAATATCAGTCGGTGATATATCGCAAAACCACCAGGGATGTATTCACTAGGAACCAAACGGGGAGGGACCTACCCGAATTTGCTAATATAAACTTGTTTGTTTCATTGCAAAACATTTTGCTACGGTGTATGACTAATGAATATAACCCAGGCAACATATAGCTTCCACAAAATGGCAGACCCGCCGAGCCTTACCGTTCTCTGCTGTTGCAGCCTTTTTCCAGCACTCTCCTGTTTTGTGTCCGCCTTTGAAAATGATCTTCATGTAGGCGTCAGACGCTGTAAAGGGGACCACCTTCTTGCGGAGGCGCCACTGCAGGTCCTTGTCCAGGCTATTCCTCACTGGCGTTCTCCCCTCCATGGCTTTCGCACGCTCCTCGTTGGCCATGTTTTTTAGGTCAGCGCTGATGTGGGCCCGGGCGAATCGGCAGCTCAAGCCGTAGTGGCACTTCCCGAAGGTGTCATAGAGGTAGCAGTGCTCTCCAACGTCAGCGGGCTTTAAGGCCATGTACTCAGCAACATCATGGATGAACTTGCATTTGTCGCCGTAGACACATTTAGTCTCACGCTCCTGGGGGAGTTCAATGAGAAAATAGAAAAAAACTATTTGGTGTTGATAAACAATTAGGTCTACAGGAAACTCAATTGAGCATGGTCCTGATAGGTAAAGGAAAAACATGCCATTGAAATGACTTGGGGGGATTTCGAACATGGCAAGTCCCAGGTTGCATGATAAGTAGTTGGCCCTTTCATCTAGCCGCTAAAGTGACAGTCCTACCTGAATTATGGAAGGACACAGTCGTCTGTTGTCGTAGCTCGTGGGTTTCATGTGCGGCCTAGACTTGTTCTGTCCTCGCATTCGCTTGCTGTCCTGTTTCTCCGTCCTCTCCTGCTCATCTGGGTCCACTTTCAATTTTTTCTCTTGAGGCTCTTCCAGAGAGTCCTCTGCTGTCTCTTTTGGTCCTACATCGTCACTGGCCTTGTCATCATTAGGACCCTTCCCTCCAGAGTCCAGTAACTCGTGGAACTTTTCTTTGGTTGTGAGAAACCTGAAAACAGAGAAGGCTGATCAAATTGATATATAATTGATACAATTCAACAAGTAGGCATAATAAGTTTAAATTGGGGCTGTCCCCGACAAAAAATATTGGTCGGCCGAGAATCATCTGTTCTTTTGGTCAAAATGTTTAAAACGTGAATTTTTCCATATATAAAAATCAAAATCAACTATACTGAACAAAAATATTAACGCAATATGAAAGTGTTAGTCCAATTTTTCATGAGCTGTGTTGTATTCTAGCTTGAAATATATACATACTTATGTTACCATACTAGAACTACTTTACATGTATAATGTTATTGTTAAATCTCATGAATCCTACTGAGGGGGCCAAAGGGTAAAAAAGTCTAGTTTCAGTCACTGATAAGGTTGCATAGCCATGGATTAGGGAGGAGTGAGGAATGTGGGCCGAGGTCAGATGAAGTGACAAGAAATTGTTCTATTACGCACACACCACCGGAATTTATTTCCTTCTTTATGTGTTTGAGCCTATCAGTTCTGTTGTTACTTATGAGCCGTTTTACCAAATAGAGCTAAGAGAAACGACAGTCCATGTAGGACATGAAGGTCAGTCAATCCTGAACATTTCAAGAACTTTGAAAGTTTCTTCAAGTGCCGTCGCAAACACCATCAAGCACTATGATGAAACCGGCTCTCATGAGGACTGTCACAGGAAAGGAAGACCCAAAGTTAACTCTAATGAACGTATCTTCTGTAGCAGAGGTAACAGCCTTAGAAATTGCTGCCCAAATAAATGCTTCAGAGTTCAAGTAAAAGACATCAACATCAACTGTTCAGAAGAGACTGCGTGAAATCAGGCCTTCATGCTCAAATTGCTGCAAAGAAGCCACTACTAAAGGACACCAATAAGAAGAATGGACTTGATTGGGCCAAGAAACACAAGCAATGGACATTAGACCGGTGGAAGTCTGTCCTTTGGTCAGATAAGTCCAAATTGGAGATTTTTGGTTCCAACCGCCGTGTCTTTGTGAGATGCCGAGTAGGGGAATGGACGATGTCCGCATGTGTGGTTCCCACCGTGAAGCATGGAGGAGGAGGTGTGATGGAGCTTTGCTGGTGACACTGTCAGTGGTTTATTTATAATTCAACTCACACTTAACCAACCTGGCTACCACAGCATTCTGCAGCGATATGCCATCCCATCTGGTTTGCGCTTTGTGGGACTATAATTTGTTTTTAAACAGGACAATGACCCAACACACCTTCAAGATGTGTAAGGGCTATTTGACCAAGAAGGAGAGTGATGGAGTGCTGCATCAAATGACCTGGCCTCCACAATCCCCCGACATCAACCCAATTGAGTTGGTTTGGGATGAGTTTGACCGCAGAGTGAAGGAAAAGCAGCCAACAATATGCTCAGCATATCTGGGACCTCCTTCAAGACTGTTGGAAATGCATTCCAGGTGAAGCTGGTTGAGAGAATGCCAAGAGTGTGCGAAGCAGTCAAGGCAAAAGGTGGCTACTTTGAAGAATTTCAAATATATTTAGATTTTTTTAACACTTGTGGATATTACATGATTCCATACGTTTTATTTCATAGTTTGTCGTCACTATTATTCTACAATGTAGAAAATAGTAATAAAGAAAAACCCTGGAATGAGTAGGCGTGTCCAAACTTTTGACTGGTTCTGTAGGTAGGGGTAAAGTGAGTAGCAGCCGTGTAAAAAACAAAGGGGATGGGTCAATGTTAATATTCCACGTGGGATTTTATAATTTGTTCAGCAGTCTTACGGCTTTGGGGGTAGAAGCTGTTGAGGAGCCTTTTGGACCTAGACTTGGGGCTCCGGTAACGCTTGCCGTGAGTTAGCAGAGAGAACAGTCTATGACTTGGAGTCTTTAACAATGTTTTGGGCCTTCCTCTGACCGCCTAGTATATAGGTCCTGGATTGCAGGAAGCTTGGCTCCAATGATGTAATGAGCCGTACGTTCTACCCTCTGTAGCGCCTTATGGCCCGATGCTGAGCAGTTGCCATACCAGGCGATGATGCAACCGGTCAGGATGCTCTTGATGGTGCAGCAGTAGAACAATGAGGATATGGGGGTTCATGCCAAATCTTTTCAGTCTCCGGAGGGGGAAAACGTGTTGTCATGCCCTCTTCACGACTGTCTAGGTGTGTTTGGACCATGATAGTTTGTTGGTGATGTGGACATCAAGGAATTTGAAACACTCGACCCACTCCACTACAGCCCCGTCGATGTGAATGGTGGCATGTTCTGCACCCCTTTTCCTGTAGTCCACCATCAGTTCCTTTGTCTTGCTCAGGTTGAGAGTGAGGTTGTTGTCCTTAGCACTACACTCCCAGGTCTCTGACCTCCCCCCTATAGGCTAATCTCATCGTTGTCGGCGATCAGGCCTACCACTGTTGCGTCGTCAGCAAATTTAATGATGGTTAGAGTCGTGCTTGGGTGAACAGGGAATACAGGAGGGGACTAAGCACGCACCCCTGAGGGGCTCCTATGTTGAAGATCAACGTGGCAGATGCCATTGGATGAATCGCGTAACATAATCGAGTCTGCGCTAGCAAAACAGTCCTGTAGTGTAGCATCCGTGTCATCTGACCACAGGTACTTCCTCACTTAGTGTTTGCTTGTAAGCAGGAATCGGGAGGATAGAATTATGGTCAGATTTGCCAAATAGATGGTGAGGGAGAGCTTTGTATGCATTTGTGTGTGGAGTAAAGGTGGTCTATAGTTTTATTTCCGTCTGGTTGCATGTGACATGCTGGTAGAAATTAGGTAAAACGCATTAAAGTCCACGGCCACTAGGAGCGCCGATTCTGAATGAGCATTATATTGTTTTATTATGGCCATATACAGCTCGTTGAGTGCGGTCTTAGTGCAAGCATAGGTTTGTGGTGGTAAATAGACAGCTACAAAATATATAGATGAAAACTCACTTGGTAGATAGTGTGGTCTACAGCTTATCATGAGGTACTCTACTTCCCAGCAAACAATAACTAATATTAGACATTGTGCACCAGCTGTTATTGACAAAAAGACAACACCACCCCTCGTCTTACCAGTCGTAGCTGTTCTGTTGATGCACGGAAAACCCAGCCAACTGCACATTATCTGTGTCGTCGTTCAGCCACTACTCAGTGAAACAGAAGATATTACAGCTTTTAATGTCCCGTTTGTAAGATAGTCTTGAATGCCGATCATCCAGTTAATTCTCCAGTGATTGCACGTTGGCCAATAGAACTGATGGTAGAGGTGGGTTACCCACTCGCCGACTAAATCTCAGAAGTCACCCCAACCTCCGCCCCCTTTATTTCCATCTTTTCTTCACGCGAATGACGGCGATTTGGGCCTGGTCTCAGAGAAGCAGTATATCCTTCACGTCAGACTCATTAAACAAAAAATCTTCATCCAGTTCGAGGTGAGTAATCACTGTTCTGATATCCAGAAGCTCTTTTCGGTCATAAGAGACGGTAGCAGCAACATCATGTACAAAATAAGTTACAAACAATGCGAAAAAACACAAAATAGCACATTTGGTTAGGAGCCTGTAAAACGGCAGCCATCCCTTCTGGCGCCATTCCTTTATTACGCAGGAGACTCCGCCTAATAGGAGGGTATAAATACTTGTGCTGGTAGAAACATGTCTTTGTCCTTTCAGCTCTTTGACCCAGTTGGTGAATAAACTTGGTTTGAGCTCTGACTAGTTGTCCGTTAGTTTTTCCACTCTGTTCGTCAGAACCTAACAGCTGAAATAAAAGGCCCCAGACATTTTCAATGCGCACAAAAACCTTATTTCTCTCAAATGTTGTGCACAAATTGTTGTTTCTATTACTGTCAGTGGCCATTTCTCCTTTGTCAAGATAATCCATCCAGCTGACAAGTGTGGCATATCAAGACGCTGATTAAACCGCATGATCATTACAGGTGCACCTTGTGCTGGGGACATTTCGAAGGCCACTAAAATGTGGTGTGTTGCCACAGATGGCTCAAGTTTTGAGGGAGTATGCAATTGGCATGCTGACTGCAGGAATGTCCAACAGAGCTGTTGCCAAATAATTGAATGCTCATTTCTCTACCAAAAGCCGCCTCCAACGGCATATTAGAGATTTTGGCAGTACATCCTACTGGCCTCACAACCGCAGACCAGGTTTAACCACGCCAGCCCAGGACCTCCACATCACCTGTGGCATCGTCTGATGATGGGGAGTTGCTCAGTTGTAGTTCTGTCTGTAATAAAAGTCATTTTGGGGAAAAACAAATTCTGAGCCTGGCTCCCAGTGGGTGGACCTGGCTCCCAAGTGGGTGGGCATGTGCCTTCCATGGCTTCGCCCCTGCCCAGTCATGCGAAATCCATAGATAAGGGCCTAATGAATGTACTTCAATTGACTGATTTCATTCTATGAACTAACTGTTACTCAGTAAAATCTTCAAAATTGTTGCATGTTACTTTAATATTTTTGTTCAGTATATACATACACACACACACACACACACACACACACACATATACATATATAGGTATCCCTCGTTTATCGCGGGGGTTACGTTCCGAAAATGACCCGCAATAAGTGAAATCCGCGAAATAGAAAACGTTTTTTTTTTTTTACAATTAGCAACTATTACATGTATACAAATACAGTGACTCACGTGTAGGCCGTTTCACTGCTCTTCAGAGCGTTTCGTCGACATTATGGGTTTAGGAGATGTTCGAAATTACAAGATAATTTGGCCAACTTAATGTAAAGAAGAAGAAGCGGGAGTGAGTTTTTAGCGAATCAGAATGCAGAGCACAATGCACCAAAAAAATAAAATAAAATGCATTATGAAAATCCGCGAAATAGCGAATCCGCGATAAGTGAACCGCGAAGTGGCGAGGGATCACTGTATATATATATATATATATATATATATATATATATATATATATATATATATATATATATATATATATATATATATATATGCACTGAGCTTGTATGATGCTTTAAGCATACAATTGATTTTGCCAGGCCAAGCTCAGACTTGTTCTGCTCTGTGTTAAAAATGACAGCGAGTGACTGACTAGCACCCGTTGTCTCTCTCCTCCCTGCTGCAGCAACCACCAAAGCATCAGTGTTGCTGAAGCGGCAACATAATTACAGCCATTTCTTAATGAAAAGTTATCACCAAAATCCCTCATTTATTTAGGAAAAGCATTCCCTATTCCTTCAACCCTTGCTCTCTTTACGTGACACATGTATGCATCACATGGATGTGGCAAATAGAGCCTGACTTTAGCATATCATAATCACATGAATAAATTGCTTATAACAAACGCTGAACACCGTAACACGTGACAACAAAATGGATGCAGATGACGTGACAAATCAACTCGAAACGAGGGAATGTTTGGTTGCTCAGGAGGTAAAGGGAAAGTGAGATGTGGAATAAATTTGACTAATTGTGGAAAATACTGGAGCAAGTGCTGCAAGCGTTTACACTAATTATTCAAGGGTCGCTTTGTTTGATTGCATTTCAAATCAAGAATGACTCGTATGCTGTGTGATGACAAACTAATGAATAAATTAATATACTACCCTAGATAAGTATTGAAATGTAGGCCTAAGTTAGTTAAGTGAAAGCACGTACCACCGCATTTAATCATGGGAAGGCGACTGGAAACATAGCAGAATACAAACAGTGTAGTTATTCCCTCCGTAAGGCAAACAAACAAGAAAAGCATCAGTATAGAGACGAAGTGGAGTCGCAATTCAATGGCTCAAACACGAGACGTATGTGGCAGGACCTACAGACAATCGCAGATTACAAAAAGAAAACCAGCCCCATTGCGGACATCGACATCTTGCTCACAGACAAATTAAACAACTTCTTTGCGCGCTTTGAGGACAATACAGTACCACTGACAAGGCCCGCTACCACAGACTGCTGGCTCTCCTTTTCCGTGGCTTACGTGAGTAAAACATTTAAACGTGCTAACCCAAGGCTGCCAGCGTCCCTAGGTGAGTCCTCAGAGCATGCGCATACTAACTAGCTGGTGTGTTCACGGACATATTCAATCAATCTCTATCCCAGTCTGCTTTCCCCACATGCTTCAAGATGGCCACCATTGTTCCTTTTCCAAAGAAAGCTAAGGTACCTGAACTAAATTACTATTTTCCCGTAGCACTCACTTCTGTCATCATGAAGTGCTTTGAGAGACTAGTCATGGATCATATCACCTCCACCCTACCTGTTACCCTAGACCCACTCCAATTTGCTTACCGCCCCAATAGGTCCACAGACGATGCAATCGCCATCACACTGCCCTATCCCATCTGGGCAAGAAGAATACCTATGTAAGAATGCTGTTCATTGACTACAGCTCAGCATTCAACACCATGGTACCCTCCAAACTCATTAAGTTTGAGACCCTGGGTCTCGACCCCGCAACTGGATCCTGGACTTCCTGACGGGCCGCCTCAAGATGATGAAGGTAGGAAACAACATCTCTACTCCGCTGATCCTCAACACTGGGGCCCCACAAGGGTGCGCTCTCAGCCACCTCCTGTGCTCCCTGTTCACCCACAACTGCGTGGCCATGCACGCCTCCAACTCAATCATCTAGTTTGCAGAAGACACAACAGTAGTGGGCTTGATTACCAACAACGACGAGACAGCCTACAGGGAGGAGGTGAGGGTCCTCGGAGTGTGGTGTGAGGAGAATAACCTCTCACTCAATGTTAGCAAAGCAAAAGAGATGATCGTGGACTTCAGGAAACAGCAAAAAGAGCACACCATATCCACATCGACGGGACAGCAGTGGAGAAGGTGGAAAGTTTTAAGTTCCTCAGTGGACATATCACCAGCAAACTGAAATGGTCCACGCACACAGACAGTGTGGTAAAGAAGGCGCAACAGCGCCAACCTCAGGAGGCTGATTTTTTTTTGACTTGTCACCGAAAACCCTCACTAACTTTTACAGGTGCACAATTGAAAGCATCCTGTCGGGCTGTATCACTGCCCATTACAGCAACTGCACCGCCCACAACCACAGGGCTCTCCAGAGGGTGGTGCGGTCTGCACAACGCATCACCAGGGGCAAACTACCTGCCCTCCAGGACACCTACAACACCCGATGTCACAGGAAGGTTGTAAAGTTGTCTCGCGCACCTACAGTGCTAGTCATAAAAAAAGCTAGCTAGCTAGCTAGCTCAAAGATGCAAACAACGGTCTTCCCCAAAAACATAGCAAAACAACAATCTGTTTCAGTAGCTATAGTTAGCTAGATAACTATATAGCTAGGTGTCATCATCTAAAATAACATTAATTTAAAACACAGTTCTAATTTGATTAATTGTGGTCAGACCCATCTATGTGAAGCTAGCCACAATAAGGATTAGCCACAATAGTGGACTTTCGGGTTAGCCTTCAAAATAAAAGTATGGCGTAATTCTACTATCTGTGTTCATTTGCATCACTATCAATTTTTATTTTGAAGGCAAACTGCAAATTCCACTAATGTGCCTAATCCTTATTGTGGCTAGCTTCACAATACATAACCCGGTCCGGTCGAGCGTCACTAGCCAGATGAACCTAGCTGGCTGCTTTTAACTTTAGGCAACAGGGTTACATAGCTGGCTAGCTATTTATTTTAATGAACTGAAGTTCAATTTCAATAGGCGAACAACAAGTGGGTTCCTAGCTAATACTTACTCACAAGGATTCCTAAATCATTGCTAAGAATAATTTAAATGACTGCAGTTTCTACTGGTCATTGTTTTCAGGCTGGTTGTATTGATGCTAGCTAGGTACCGAGCTAAAGCTGGCTACACCAGAAGTTGCGGTCGAACAAATGATGCTTTTTTTACCAGAGTGGTATTGTAAGCACATCGTTTGTGACCGGTGTTGCTTGTTTGCAGACTTTTTTTGTACAGATTTGACAGTGCAACAGTATTTTTTTTGACACGCAAAGACCCAACCGGCGTTTCATAGTATGTATGTCATGAAGCTAATATTACTGTGTAACTCTGGTAGGGAAACATCTGAAAAATAGCGCACTTGGTAGTGTGTACAGGTGCTTGACCAGTCGGCGAAAGCCAACATCACCCACGACCGAGAACGGTTGATTGTCAAGGGCAATGAATTCCATTATCTTGGCTTCAATGGATTTCGCATTTTGAGTTGTCTCGCTGAAATGTTCTTACTCTTACAAATGACTGCTCGACTTGTTAACTTCTTGTCAATATGGGGGCGCTGTTTCACCATTGGAAAAAAGTGCCCAAATTAAACTGCCTCGTACTCAATTCTTGCTCGTACAATATGCATATTATTATTACTATTGGATTGAAAACACTCTCTAGTTTCTAAAACCGTTTGAATTATTTCTCTGAGTGAAACAGAACTCTTTCTGCAGCACATTTCCTGTCAGGGAGTGAGATTTCAGAAATCGAGGTCCCTGTTCTGGGGTCAGTTTATAAGTCCCAATGTAAGCTATGGGGCTACATGCACTGCAAACGTCTTCCTCTAGATGTCAGTAAGCGGGGAGAATTTGAATGGAGTGGATTGCGCAATCTGGGCCCTATATATAGACCGTGGAACGGAAGTACCGTCCTTTTCAACGGTGCGCTTGACGCATAAAGACATCACAATGGCGTCCTGCAAACGCTTTCGTTTTAGTAGTTCTATATCTCCGGTCATGTTTTTATTCGTTATAGGTGTTAAAGACATCATAAGGTAGTTAATTTAAACCGACTTATAGCAGTTTATAGCGATTTTCCTGGATTTCAATGTGACGCGTGTTCAGGAGTTGGACTCCTCTCCAGTGGGTGGCTAACGTTAGCGGCTAATTCGACAGGACAAGAGGACATCTTTCAGCCAAAAGACGATTGTTTTGAAGAAAGGACACCTTGCCCAAGATTCTGATGGAAGCTCAGCTAATAGTAAGCAGTCTTTATGCTGTTAATTCATTGTTCTGTTGAAAAAAGTAAAATGCATGAGACGCCATTTCTTGCAGTGTAGCATTGTGTTATCGCAGCCTGTATTGCGCAGTAACGTTAATTTAAAAAATGTAATTCAGCGATTGCATTAAGAACTAATTTGTCTTTCAATTGCTGTCCAACCTGTATTTATTTAGTCAAGTTTATGAATAGTTTTCGATAAGAATAGGTGCCGTTCCAAGATGGCGCCGGACAGATTGCTTGAGATTTGACACTATTCTCAATGTATAAGCACGATTTGTGCCGCTAAATATGCACATTTTCGAACAAACTCTATATGAATTGTGTAATGTGATGTTACAGGACTGTCATCTGAAGAATTCTGAGAAGGTTAGTGAAAAAATTAATATACTTTGGTCGTTTATACGTTATTGCTATGTTTGGCTTGAATCAATGCTGTTGTAATGTTTGCTATTGTGCTAAGCTAATATAACGCTATATTGTGTTTTCGCTGTAAAACACTTAGAAAATCTGAAATATTGTCTTGATTCACAAGATCTGTGTCTTTCATCTGCTGCACGCTGTGTATTTTTAAGAAATGTTTTATGAGTAATTAGCTAATACACGATGGTCTCTGTAGTGATTCTAGTCGTTTTAGTGAGAGTTGTGATGGGGGCTGCAATAGTCAAGTCTGATTTATACCTGAAATATGCACATTTTTCTAACAAAACCTATCCTATACAATAAATGTTATCAGACTGTCATCTGATGAGGTTGTTTCTTGGTTAGTGGCTATTTATATCTTTATTTGGTCGAATTTGTGATAGCTGCTGATGGAGTAAAAAAAATGGAGTATGGAAGTGGTGTCTTTTGCTAACGTGGTTAGCTAATAGATTTACATATTGTGTCTTCCCTGTAAAACATTTTAAAAATCAGAAATAATGGCTTGATTCACAAGATGTTTATCTTTCATTTGGTGTCTTGGACTTGTGATTTCATGAACATTTTATTATATGATATCCCTGTGGCTTTAGGCTAGGCTATGCTAGTCAGCTTTTTTGATGGGGGGGCTCCCGGATCCGGGTTTGTGAGGCGTTAGAGGTTAACTTCTTCGCTCTAGGGGGCAGAATTTGGAAGTTTGGATGAATGAGGTGCCCATAGTAAACTGCCTGTTACTCAGGCCCAGAAGCTAGATATGCATATAGTAGTAATGGATGGAAAACACTCTAAAGTTTCCAAAACTGTTAAAATAATGTCTGTGAGTATAACAGAACTGATATGACAGACGAAAAGCCGAGGACAATCCATCCAGATAGTTTTTTCCCCAGCTCACCCCTGATTACAATGGCTGTCAGTGGGAAAATAAAAGGAATCCCTCCCAGATTGCAGTTCCTAGGGCTTCCACTAGATGTCAGTCTTTAGAAAGTGTTTCAGGCTTGTTTTCAGAAAAATGAGCTAGAATGTAGTTTTTCCATTTCTCAGGTCCAGAACGTAGAATATGCATATAGTTTACAGATTAGGATAGAAAACACTCCAAAGTTTCCAAAACTGTCAAAATATTGTCTGTGAGTATAACAAAACTGATTCTGCAGGCGAAAACCTGAGAAAATCTAACCCGGAAGTGATTTTTTATCTGTGTTTCCTGGCCCGTCTTTCTTCCATTTTAAAGGGGTATCAACCAGATTCCTTTTCCAATGGCTTCCTCGGGCTGTGACCAGGCTTTAGACAGTTTCAGGCTTTTATTTTGAAAAATTTGCGAGATTTTTCAAAACTAGTCAGGTGTCCTCTGATTAGTTCCTGCGCGCGAGAAGGGTTGCTCTCCATTTTCTTTTTCTCTCTTATTGAATAGGTTACGGTCCGGCTGAAATATGATCGATTATGTTTGTTAAAAACAACCTGAGGATTGATTATAAAAAACATTTGACATGTTTCTACGACCATTACGGATACTTTTTATAATTTTCGTCGAACGGAACGAGGCTTTGATTTTCTGAACATAGCGCGCAACCCAAATGCCGTTTTTTTGTTATAAAAGTAATATTTATCGAACAAAAAGAACATTTGTGTAACTGGGAGTCTCGTGAGTGCAAACATCCAAAGATTATCAAAGGTAAGCGATTCATTTTATTGCTTTTCTGACCATGCTAATTTGGGGCTAGCTGTTCTAGCATTGATTGATACTCACAAAAGCTTGGATTGTTTTCACTGTAAAGCAGATTTTCAAAATCTGACACGATAGGTGGATTAACAACAAGCTAAGCTGTGTTTTGGTATATTTCACTTGTGATTGCATGATTATAAATATTTTTTGTAATATTTTGCACCCTGCAATTCAGCGGTTGTTTAGGAAAATGATCCCGTAAAAGGGATCCGTAGTGCAGAGAAGTTAAACTAGACATCAGCCGATACGGATTTTGGCATTTTTAGCTAATATCAGACGATTCCTATATGTTCACAGATATATCATGCATCCCTAAAACAAACACTCAAACAAGCAACACAAGCAGGGCCCATCTTATTTCTGTAGCTAAATATATATGGATGATTTATAAAGTCAGGCACAATTAACAGTTAGGCTGCTGATTATAGATCTAATTAAGTTGGTTTCCTCTCTCCTCACTTTTCCTAGACAATTTTGTCTGTTTTCTCATCTCATAACTTCACTGCTGCCTCCGCCGCATTGTTCTCAACACAAATATACTGGGTGACTTTGCTATTACGCACATAGCAACATGTTCTAGGAAAAGGCACCAATTTAACAGCGCACTGATGTTTCAGAACGGAGGACAGCAACCACTATCAAACTTGGGAGAAAGCTCATTCGTTATAAAATAATATTTGTATTAGTGTTGCACCATTATTCTTATGTAATATAACCATATACAATTTCAGTAGCACGTCTTAAGAGGGTTTCCCAAACTGTCCTGGGGCCCATCCTGGGTGCACGTTCAGTTTTCTGCCCTAGCACTACACAGCTGATTCAAATGATCAAAGCTTGATGATGAGTTGGTTATTTGAGTCAGCTGTGTAGTACTACGGCAAAAACCAATACATGCACCCAGGGGGGGGGCCACAGGTCAGAGTTTGGGAGAACCTGTATTAGAGTGATCCGCACAGCCACCACAATTGACTAGTCTACTCAGACAGGCACATATCAGATTGGGTGACTAAAGAAATCTCTGTCAACCAACAGCCTAATGACCAAATAATCAACCAGTCTTCTTTTTCATTGTATAGTTTCTCTCATTGAGGCCTGTTCCATCAGTATTCATGTCAGACTGGTGATGGTCTGGGGCAGCCAATTGTATCCACAGAGGGCCATTGTGTGAGCAGACTTTTGTTCCAGCCAAGTAGCAACAGGAAGCACACTTACTGTGTTTTAATGGCAGCTCTGCCTTTATCAGTCCCATTCATCCCATGTCCATGGCTTTCTGTGGGTATAGTTGGGGTTGTCTCGGTCTCCATAACTCCCTCTGAAATAAACATCGCAACATTAGTTGGTAAGTTAGCTAGAATTGTTAACTAACGTGGCAGACATTTGCTTGCTTGAACACTTAACGTTAGTAGACACTGGGCTCGGCTGGCTCGAACAAGGGTGGTAACTTTACTTAATGCGTTATGGCTACTGTAGCTAGCTAGAAATCCATGTCAGCAACAAAATACCACTGCAATGTTGCAGTAGCACATTCGGGAAAAGCAACACTCATAGCTATTATGATTAAATGATACACTTAGAGATAAACCCATGGAAACTTCATGACAAGTTAAATTAAGCAAGCAAAGCTACCTAGCTTAACTTAGCGAGCTGCACTTTATCACAAACGCATGACAGCTAGCCTTGCACTGCAGCTAACTAGCAAATCAAGTTAAGCTGCCCGTAACGTTAGCTAACCATGTCGCTCCCGAATTATTATGCGTTGATTAATTGGAAGAAAGTCACTATGCAAAAGTACAATATCACTAAAACTATGGTAATATGCTGAGGTGACAATGCCAGTCAATTAAAAACTCAAGAGTACCTGACAATCCAAAACAAACTAACGTTAGCTACCACAGCATGACAATCGACCTGCGTAACACCTTATCCGGTCCGTGTGACGCATTTATCTAAATATTTGGATCCCAGCAAATAAATAATTCCGTTAGAGGTTCAGTTGTATTCAATCTTGCATATTTATTCATTGATACTATAATGTAAAAAAATCGAATAAAATAGTACTGAGCGACCCATTCAGTGCTTTATGAGGTCTGTTAAATTTTGGATTGATTATTAAAACCAACTATCAATCACTTAGATCATGTAATTTCAGGTAGAGATACCTTGCAAAGCAACTGCTCTCCTCTCGATTTCGCCTGCTTCTATTTATTTTATGTAGCAAGCTTGACCTTATTTATCTCTAGGAAACTGTGCATTGAGCTCACAGAAAAAAATAGGGGAAAAAATGTATGTAATTCAAATAATTGAACCAACGTTGGTCAATTAGTTGTTTAAAAACCAAAAGATAACCGACATTTCGGTTAATCGCTCAGCCCCAATGAAAACATGTCCCAATGAAAACCAGATGGTGCAGCTGTAGAACCTTTTGAGGATCTGAGGACCCATGCCAAATCTTTTCAGTCTCCTGAGGAGGAATAGGTTTTGTCGTGCCCTATTCACAACTGTCTTGGTGTGCTTGGACCATGTTAGTTTGTTGGTGATGTGGACACCAAGGAACTTGAAGCACTCAACCTGCTCCACTACAGCCCCATCGATGAGAATGGGGGCGTGCTCGGTCCTCTTTTTCCTTAAGTCCACAATCATCTCTTTTGTCTTGATCACATTGAGGGAGAGGTTCTTGTCCTGGCACCACACGGTCAGGTCTTTGACCTCCTCCCTATAGGTTGTCTCGTCGTTGTCTGTGATCAGGCCTACCACTGTTGTGTCATCGGAAAATGTAATGATGGTGTTGGAGTCGTATCTGGCCGTGCAGTCATGAGTGAACAGGGAGTACAGGAGGGGACTGAGCACGCACCCTTGAGGGGTCCCTGTGTTGAGGATCAGCGTGGTGGATGTGTTGTTACCTACCCTCACCACCTGGAGGGGGCCCGTCAGGAAGTCCAGGATCCAGTTGCAGAGGGAGGTGTTTTGTCCCAGGGTCCTTAGCTTATTCATGAGCTTTGATGGCACTAGTAGTCATTTAGGCAGGTTACCTTAGTGTTCTTGGGCATCGGGACAATGGTGGTTTGCTTAAAACATGTTGGTATTACAGACTCGGACAGGGAGAGGTTGCTCGCAGTACACTTCCTGGTAATCCGTCTGGCCCTGCGGCCTTCTGAATGTTGACCTGTTTAAAGGTCTTACTCACATAAGCTGCGGAGAGCGTGGAACAGCTGGTTCTCTCATGCATGTTTCAGTGTTATTTGCCTCGAAGCGAGCATAGAAGTAGTTTAGCTCTTCTAGTAGGCTTGTGTCACTGGGCAGTCTGTAGTCTGTAATGGTTTGCAAGCCCTGCCACATCCAACGAGCGTCAGAGCCGGTGTAGTACGATTCGATCTTAGTCCTGTATTGATGCTTTGCATGTTTGATGGTTCGTCAGAGGGCATAGCGGGATTTCTTATAAGCTTCCGGGGTAGATTCCCGCTCCTTGAAAGCGGGAATTCCTGCTCTAACCCTTTAACTTAGTTCGGATGTTGCCAGTAATCTGTGGCTTCTGGTTGGGTTATGTGAGTACAGTCAATGTGGGAACGACATCATCGATGCACTTACTGATGAAGCCAATGACTGATGTGGTGTACTCCTCAATGTCAGAGGAATCCCGGAACATATTCCAATCTGTGCTAGCAAAACAGTCCTGTAGCTTAGCATCTGCTTCATTTGACCACTTTTGTATTGATCGAGTCACTGGTGCTTCCTGCTTTTATTTTTGCCTGTAAACAGGAATCAGGAGAATATAATTATGGTCCGATTTGCCAAATTGAGGGCGAGGGAGAGCTTTGTATGTGTCTCTGTGTGTGGAGTAAAGGTGGTCCAGAGTTTTTTTCCCTCTGGTTGCACATTTAACATGCTGATTGAAATTTGGTAAAACAGATTTGAGTTTTCCTGCATTAAAGTCCCCGGCTACTAGGAGCGCCGCCTCTGGGTGAGCGCTTTCCTGTTTGCTTATGGCGGAATACAGCTCATTCAGTGCGTTCTTAGTGCCAGCATCAGTCTGTGGTGGAATGTAGACAGCTATAAATAAAAAAATACAGATAAACTCTCTAGGTAGATAGTGGGGTCTATAGCTTATCATGGGATACTCTACCTCAAGCAAGCAAAACCTCGAGACTTCCTTAGATATCGTGCACCAGCTGTTATTTACAAAAATACATAGGTCATTGTTTTTATTTTCCAAAGATTGCACGTTTGCTATCAGAATGGAAGGAAGTGGGGGTTTATTCGATCGCCTACAAATTCTCTGAAGGCAGCCCAAGGCAGATGGGCGGATAAGAGGCAATCCGTAATTTTGATTAAGACATTAATGAGCTTAATGAGCGAATGAGGACAGGCGTAGTCAATATAACTATTAGTTTAGCACTTTTGAACAGGACACCATGTACAGCGACAGAATTCAGGATATGGGCCATTCTTTCAGTATGGACCAAAGGGTGTTAGGGTGAGGCACATGGGCTAACAGCTTACTACACAACATACACTTAGTATTACTTTCTTAGTTACAGTATACATATCTACATACATACAGTATACATATCTCCCTGGCATATGTATAGCAGCATGCAATACATTTTTGGACTCACCTTGTTGTGCTGTGCTTACTTGAACAGGAAGGTGGCGTGGCAGTCCTTTGTGGGGAAATGTTGTCATCAAAGTCTGGCATTCTCTAGATTGTCTTGAACTCACTGAAGTCTGAGATTTCCCAGTTCCAAGTTTCCAGTTTTTTTGAGCGAGGCAGAAATCATGCTGGATTGACAGCATGAGCACCGATACGTTTTATCTATAATTTCTCTTCATCATTTCTCTTCATATGACAAGGATTGAAAAGGATTTGCCAGTAGATTGTCGACTTTATTCATGATGATGACTGCTAGCTTGCTAGTTAAGATTTAGAAAATATGATGTGGACATGATCAGTCCAATCAAAGTTACTGTAGATATAACGTCATTTTGATTTTTTTTGCCTTCTTGGATGGGCATTTCTAATGTAACTCTATGGCAGCACCTACAGAGCTTGAATTTTCGAGATCTACCTGTAGATTTTGCGATGACCTGGTGTTCCTATGAGTGACAGAACACTGAGCCAATCACAGCGCAACTAGAGAACATTACCAACCCCTACGCTCTGTATTTTCCGCTGGCTGCCCCACCACAACAGAAAGCACTGAGTTAGGTTGAAACACCTGCATTTTGGAGCTGCCTTACTTAATAAAGGAAAAAAGAGACAAAATTTGTATGCGACTATTAACTCAATTAATTATATGTGATATTTCATAGTTTTGATGTCTTCACTATTATTCTACAATGTAGAAAACAGTACATATAAAGAAAACCCCTTGAATGAGTAGGTGTGCCCAAACTTCTGACTGGTACAGTATGTCATTATTTTTTGCAGGAGGTAATTTACATGAAATGGATGACGTAGTACACAATTGTGAACAATGCTCGGGGACCAGTTTTGGCTCGTGAGTAATACTTTCAAAACTAATGGCTGAAATTATACAAAAGCTCTGGAGCATCACTTTAATAGTGTTTCTATGTGTATTTTGATGCAATATGAATATATTCCTAATGGCCTTTGAGTCCCTGGCGGCATAGTGTGTTAGTGATGGCAGGCTTTGTTACTTTTGTCCCAGCTCTCTGCAGGTCATTCACTAGGTCCCCCCGTGTGGTTCTGGGATTTTTGCTCACCGTTCTTGTGATCATTTTGACCCCACGGGGTGAGATCTTGCGTGGAGCCCCAGATCGAGGGAGATTATCAGTGGTCTTGTATGCCTTCCATTTCCTAATAATTGCTCCCACAGTTGATTTCTTCAAACCAAGCTGCTTACCTATTGCAGATTCAGTCTTCCCAGCCTGGTGCAGGTCTACAATTTTGTTTCCGGTGTCCTTTGACGGCTCTTTGGTCTTGGCCATAGTGGAGTTTGGAGTGTGACTGTTTGAGGTTGTGGACAGGTGTCTTTTATACTGATAACAAGTTCAAACAGGTGCCATTCATACAGGTAATAAGTGGAGGACAGAGGAGCCTCTTAAAGAAGAAGTTACAGGTCTGTGAGAGCCAGAAATCTTGCTTGTTTGTAGGTGACCAAATACTTATTTTCCACCATAATTTGCAAATAAATTCATTAAAAGTCCTACAATGTGATTTTCTGGATTTTTTTTTCTCATTTTGTCTGTCATAGTTGAAGTGTACCTATGATGAAAATTACAGGCCTCTCTCATCTTTTTAAGTGGGAGAACTTGAACAATTGGTGGCTGACTAAATACTTTTTTGCCCCACTGTATATCGGTGCAGAATGCTGTAGTAGCCATGCTGGTTAAGTGTGCATTGAATTCTAAATAAATCACTGACAGCGTCACCAGCAAAGCACCGCCACACATCACACCTCCTCCTCCATGCTTCACGGTGGGAACCACACAATGCAGAGATCATCTGTTCACCTACTCTGCGTTTCATAAAGACACGGCGGTTGGAACCAAAAATCCAAAATTTGGACTCATCAGACCAAAGGACAAATTTCTACCGGTCTAATGTCCATTGCTCGTGTTTCTTGGCCCAAGCAAGTCTCTTCTTATTATTGGTGTCCTTTTGTTGTGGTTTCTTTGCAGCAATTCGACCATGAAGGCCTGATTCACGCAGTCTCCTCTGAACAGTTTATGTTGAGATGTGTCTGTCACTTGAACTCTGTGAAGCATTTATTTAGGCTGTATTCTGAGGTGCTGTTAACTCTAAGGAACTTATCCTCTGCAGCAGAGGTAACTCTGGGTCTTCCTTTCCTCGTGAGAGCCAGTTTCATCATATTGCGTGATGGTTTCTGCGACGTCACTTGAAGAAACTTTCAAAGTAATGATGGTCTGTCGTTTCTCTTTGCTTATTTGAGCTGCTCCTGCCATTATATGGACTTAGTCTTTTTCCAAATAGGGCTATCTTCTGTATACAACCCCTACTTTGTCACAACACAACTGATTGGTTCAAACACATTAAGAAGGAAAGAAATTCCACAAATTAACTTTTAACAAGGCACACCTGTTAATTGAAATGCATTCCAGGTGACTACCTCATGAAGGTGGTTGAGAGAATGCTAAGAGTGTGCAAAGCTGTCATCAAGGCAAAGGGTGGCTACTTTGAAGAATCTCAAATATAAAATGTATTTAGATTTGTTTCGCACTTTTTGGGTTACTACATCATTCCATGTCTTCACTAGTATTCTACAATGTAGAAAATAGTAAAAATAAAGAAAAACCCTTGAATGAGTAGGTGTGTCCAAACTTTTGACTGGTACTGTATTTCTTATTGTACCTTACATGTGCTTGCCTTCTAAAACTAGGCCTTTTTCACATGCTTAATTTCACATGGCCTATGCCCCAATCTCATAGACTGTAATACTCTGAAAGATTATTCTCCTTGCTTCCGATCAGTCTTATATCCACATCCCTGTAAGAAGACTTGCTGTGGGGTGCTGAGGGCAACGACGTTCCACAAACCGCATGCTCCCGACACGGATAATTAGAGGATGAATTTCCAGGCCTCAAAAATATACCCTAATTGTTTGGCTAAGGAGATCTGCTTGGCAGTGAGGCTGTGGATCAGGAAAAGGAGGGAAGAGGCGCTGTTCCATCCCAGTCTGCTCCAGTTTGGCGCCTCGTGGGTTACGTGGCATAGATATCAGGAACATAAGTCATGGAGAAGAGTGAAAGGAGAAGTGAGGGATGTAAAACGTGTCCGGAGTAATTAGGTTTTAATTTGAAACATGGGGGTTCAGCGAAGGCACGCAAGCAAAAAGCACGCAAGCAAAAAGCACGCACGCATGCAGATGCACACTGACAAACTCACAGATCTTTTCTCTTTTTGTCTCACCTCTTTCATCCTCTCTCCTTCATATCCCTCTCTCTCTCACACACACACACACACACACACACACACACACACACACAAACACACACACACTGTGTGTGCACATCACAATATGTTTTACTTAATTTTCCACATGGAATGACAGAAGTAGCCAACTTAAAACCAAGTATCTTGGCAACTTACCCCAAGAACACTAAATGAATATATATTTGCAATCATAGCCTATTTCCATCCTGTCTCAGGGGTCTGTAAATGAATGGAAATATGCAGCGCATTTCAGAGCAGATTTACTTTTCAAGTGTACTCTTTAATTGTTATGAACACACATACATTCATTAAACTGACTGGGTAATTAGACAAGCACTGAGTTGCCTAATTTATACACTAGAGACCATTTATAAATGTACGGTACTCTTGTCTCCAAAGGAGGCTGGTGGGAGGAGCTATTGTCACGAACGTCGTCAGGGAAATGACCGGACCAAGGTGCAGCGTGGTGAGTGTACATTTCTTTTTATTATGAATGTCCCCAACAAAAACAAGAAACAACAAAAACGAACGTGAAGCTTTCTCGGGCTATACAGGCCACTAACAAAATCAACTACCCACAACTAAGGTGGAAAAACAGGCTGCCTAAGTATGATTCCCAATCAGAGACAATGATAGACAGCTGTCCCTGATTGAGAACCATACCCGGCCAAAACATAGAAACAGAAAACATAACAGTATCTATTCTACGTCGTTCGACAACGTCTGAATTAATCTAAATCTCATAGCTGAGGTATAATGATACAAGGAGTAAAATGTCTGCTGAGGTATAAGGATACAAGGAGTAAAATATCTGCTGAGGTATAAGGATACAAGGAGTAAAATGTCTCCTTAAGTAACTTCAAACCAAGGCACAGACATAAACATACGATACTTTGCATATGCAACAGACCCTACACAGTAATTGCTACCATCTATCTTGGCATTTAAATTCAACCAGAAATATATCCCCTCTTCCAATGAATCTCTGTCCTTTTCCCAGCTTCTCCCCCAGGACATGACCTAGTTGAATATAAGGGGAGGCTTTGAAGCAAACCTTTCATGAACCCTCTCTCATAATTCCATATGTTTGGAGTCTGAGTTGGCATTATATGTTTTCTGTAAATATGGCAATTCTGCACTGTAAATATTTCTCAGAACTGCAGTACATCTCCTCTACAGGGTATGAGATACAGTAGTTACAGTATTCCCATTGCCTTTCTGACATAGTCAAGAGGTGAAACCAGAAATAGTAGATTGTCTCAAAACCTTTTCTGTACACTAGTTAGTAGACTGAACAGGGGTACAGTCAAAAATACACTGCCAGTTCAAAACCTTATATACAATACACTGATGAAAACTACTATGCTCTTCTTCACACTCATTAACTCTGATTTAGAACAGCAACCCCATGAGTCTGCTGTACTGCAACTCTCCTAAACTAGTGTCCTCAAAGACCCGAGGCGATTCAACTTGATACGCTGTGTTCTTTAGAGCTCTATTTGATGATAATATCTGCAATAGGGAAGAGGAGAGGAGAGGAGGGAGGGGAGAGTTTTCATTCTTACCTGTCAGCTTGTTGCTCCGAGGTATGAATGAGCTAAAATATCTTTCCCATGCAGCGGTGGTGGAAGTGGCGCTCACTGGGGGACTACACTTCGCACGCAGAATGCAGACTGGGAGACTACATGGTTCTGTTCAATAGGCAGCAAACAGAAGAAAACTGAGTAAAATGGAGAATTACCTGGACTTGTCCAATGACAAATTCAAACGTTCTTATTATGTTGAATGCGCCCTAATGAACACGGCCCTCAATTACCCCTGACCTTTAACCCCTACATGGGCAATGACCCAACAGGTTCAATAGCACAGATGCTATATGGGGGGGGGGGGGGGGGGGGTGCACTGTTCCCCATGCGCCGAAGACGTGGATGTCGATTAAGGAAGCCCTCCGCACCACTCTGATTCAGAGGGGTTGGGTTAAATGCGGAATACACATTTCAGTTGAAGGCATTCAGTTGTACAACTGACTAGGTTTCCCCCTTTCCCTTGCAGCAACCTAAAATAGTACAGAGGGGAGCTTGTCAATCCCAATCAGAGTGACTGTTAGAATTTTACATTTGGTTTGGTACCACCACCAGCGTAGTTATGAAAATGTATTCAAACATCCCCTACAGGCACCCAAATAATGATTCTCAACATTTTACCAGCATGTACCCTCTCATTTTGAAATGCCATTCTCCCTGCATTTCAACTCAAATTGAATTAGGAACGAATCCTGTATTTATACACTGGCATTGCCAGTGCAGCGGTACTATCCTGTACCCCCGCACATTGACTCGGTACCGGTGTCCCCTGTATATACTGTAGCATCGATATTGTTATGCAATTGTCTTGTGTTACTTTATTATTTTATTTTATTACTTTTGTTAATTCAGTAAATATTTTCTTAACTCTAACTCTTGAACTGCATTGTTGTTTAAGGGCTTGTAAGTAAGCATTTCACTGTAAAGTCTACACCTGTTGTATTCGGCGCACGTGACAAATACATTTGGATTTTATTTTGTTTGTGTAATTAAAAGATACTGTAGCTTAATGTGGAGATGTGTCCATTTCAGAATGAGTTCAAGAAACACTCTCACGAGGAGTGAGCTTTTGAATGGTCACCCATGAGGAACACTGAGGGTAAGCAATGTCCGTCAAAAGTGGTGTTAATAGGACATGAAGTAGGCTTACTGGGCATTGATTCTTAGTAGTCAAGTCTGGAGATGTACTACAGTAGCAATGACGCAATCATAATCAAGACAGTTGTTTTCATAAACATTATGATACCCTGTGAAATCCTATTTGAATAATATGCTAGTGGTAATGATGAATAGTTTGACATAATTGCACAATGAAGTTGTGAGGTTTGAAAATGGTTAATTAAAAGATCACCTTTAGCAAAAAGCAGCATTCGAAGTACTGCCTGTACATTATCAGTTTTACACTGCTGCCCATTACAAAACAAAAGATTTGTTCTTATCTGTAGTGTAGAAAAGGACGCATTGTTAAAAAAGTGCAGATTTCAGGCTTTTTAAGACCCACATCTGCTGGGTGGTGCTGACTACCAAAGCCAGGACTGGGAGGTGGGACTGGGAAACTATGCATAATTCAGTAGGAGCCATGAGGTCAGCCTATTAAAATGAGATAATGTGGCCAGATCCGGACTGCTGCTGCGACTGCAGTGACAAACGTAGAAGGATAGGGCTTTTGGCTAATATTCATTAGTGGGCTTTTGGTTTGTGTGTGTGTTTATGTGTATGTGAACGTGTGCTGCAATATGTCTCTTTCCCCCTTTTTAATATTCCTTGGCTGGCATAGCTAAAGTCTCCCTAAACCCCCCTTCCACCAAGGCCACAGCAGCCTGCTGGGTTACTGGGGCCAGCTATGAATCTGTCACTCCACAATCGGCTTTAATTTCACACCTCCTCTCTCTCCATCAGGCGTTAATCCGACCAGGGACAGTGGCGTGGTGCACGCAGTCTACCAGCCTCCGAGGAATAGGGAGGGTGCAACTTTCAGTACCCATATGATATGATAATGACATAGTGGTGGTAGAGTAGATACGTATATATAGTTTTCTCTCGAAAAATGCAAAATAAAATAGAATAGACATGCACATTTTTTAAACCAAATATTACCAATCTTGGACGATTGAGACTATTCTAAAAAAGTTACCTACAGTCTGTTTCAAGGCTCCTCCCTACGTAAATAGTGGGGAGTCTAGATACCGGACCGCAACCCTCACAGACAGTTGGAGGAGAAAGATAATGATTACACTTACAACAGATTAATTTAAAACCTCTTCCGAGTATCCGAGGTAAATTGTGGAAGCGACCACGCAAGGATATAAAGTAATGTATGTAGCCTGTCATACAAGACTTGTCGTTTCTGCTTTTGTTTTTTTCCGGGAAAATAATCCCGTGGTCTCGAGCCTGCGTGTTTACGCGCGGACATAAAGTCACGTATTAGAATTAATTTGGAATGGGGAACAACAAAGTTTGTAGAATGTTTTCCCAGTTGCTGGTTCTGATTATTCTTGCACTTTTACGGGGAGCAGATGGTCAGCATGGCCACCGTGGAATGTCCGTTCCTGAACATGGCTTTTGCCAACCTATTTCCATTCCTCTCTGTACGGATATTGCCTATAACGAGACTATCATGCCACATTTATTAGGGCACACCAACCAAGAGGACGCGGGGCTTGAAGTGTACCAGTTCTATCCGCTTGTGAAAGTTCAATGCTCTCCTGACCTGAAGTTTTTCCTCTGCTCCATGTATGCCCCCGTTTGTACAGCGCTGGAACAAGCACTGCCTCCATGTCGCTCGCATGGAGCGGGAGAGTTGTGCGTCGGGCAAAACGTGTCTGATAGAAGCGCTCCTATTAATCCTACCTCGGATGTAACAGAATCACCTTATGGGCAGTTTAGGACTGTAAAGGGACAGTTTAGATGCCCAGTTGCATTGAGAGTACCCCCCTATTTGAACTACCGTTTTCTTGGGGAGGAGGATTGTGGTGCACCGTGTGAGCCCTCAAAACCACATGGAATGATGTACTTCAATGAGGACAAGTTGACATTCGCCGAAATATGGATTGGAATATGGTCTGTGTTATGCTGCGGGTACACCTTGTTCACAGTTTTGACCTACTTGGTGGACATGCAGAGGTTCAGCTACCCAGAGCGACCCATCATTTTCCTATCAGGCTGCTACACCATAGTATCATTAGCCTACATCGCTGGCTTCTTGTTGGGGGACAAGGTGGTATGCAACAACCGCTTTGACAGCAACGTCAAAACACTCATCCAAGGCACCAAAAAGGAGGGCTGCACCATTTTGTTCATGATGCTCTACTTTTTCAGCATGGCCAGCTCCATCTGGTGGGTCATCCTAACCTTGACGTGGTTCTTGTCAGCCGGGATGAAGTGGGGTCACGAGGCCATCGAAGCCAACTCGCAGTACTTCCACCTGGCGGCATGGGCGGTACCCGCCATCAAGACCGTCACCATCCTGGCGGTGGGGCAGGTGGACGTTCTGAGTGGCGTGTGCTACGTGGGAATTAACAGCGTGTACGCGCTCAGAGGCTTCGTTCTGGCGCCGCTCTTAATCTACCTCTTCCTGGGCACCTCATTCCTTCTGGCCGGCTTCGTGTCGCTCTTCCGCATCCGGACTATCATGAAGCACGACGGCACCAAGATGAGGAAACTGGAGAAGCTCATGGTGCGCATCGGCATCTTCAGCGTCTACACGGTGCCTGCCACCGTCGTCATTGCGTGCTACTTCTATGAGCAGGCGTTCAGGGAACAGTGGGAAAAGAGTTGGGTGAGTCGGACGTGTAAGAACTACGCAGTGCCGTGCCATGGGCACCACCACCCGCAGATGTCGCCAGACTTTACCGTCTTCATGATCAAGTACCTGATGATGTTGATTGTGGGTATCACCTCTGGCTTCTGGATTTGGTCGAGTAAGACGCTGAATTCGTGGAGGAGATTTTATACAAGACTGGCGAGCAATAAACAGGGTGAGACAACAGTGTAAGACCTAATACTGTTTGTTGTCCCCTGAACACACACACACAAATGCATGAACTGAAGAAAAAGCTACTGTGACACACTTCTTTTTTTTTAAAGTTCTAAATAAGCTTTTTTGGGGAGACTTTTTTACATATACATATTTGTATTTAAAATAGCCCACACATTTCATTCTAATCAATCACACTTTGATATAAAAAGGATAGCTCTTATCTAATTCAATGAGGAGAATTAGACTGTCTGAACTTTTTCATTAATTCTATTTGTGCTCCATTGAACTTTTTCATGTCATCCCTTTAGTGGTGTTTCATGTGAACTATGGGAAGATCTCAATTGCATACTCCTCGCATCCTCTCTCCTCATCCCTTCTCAAAAACGAATTGGATGAGAGCCAGTGTTCACTCCCCTGTGCAATTTTGATCTTCCCTGTATTTGAGAAACAGTCAACAAGGTTCTGTGGGACTTTTGCTGTATTTTATGGGTCATAATAACCCTTTTCACAATCATTCCATAGACCGCTATTTCAAACCTGGTTACAGGCCTCTTCATAGTTTATTCTCGTTTCTATTTATTTATTTGTTTTACCATGTTTTTATGGAATGTCTGAGCATTCATTGTTCTTTCACCATGTGTATTTTGTGTTTTGGGGATATTTTACCATTAAAGTGAATGCAGACTTCTCTAAAGAAATATGGGATTAGGGGATGAGATCAATATCCCTATGTGTAAACAAAAGCCTGTCGCTATTGAACTATTTTGAATTTAGCACTCATTTAAAGGCCTTTTACTTACGGGGATAGATCCAGAATTATTACTTTCTGCACACACAAGCTATATGACTGGAATTGACTTTGACAATAATGAAATCCTCAGTCCAGTTCCTTTTGTTTTAATAGCGTGTGGGTGGATCTATTGTGATTGAAGTCCAATAATCCAGCTTTCCAGCTGTCTACACAACTATCCATCCTCTTTCTAGTCACCTGGCATCCTTGAATGAAAAACATGCTCAACTTTAATGAGGAGTCCTTTTAGAAATCTGTCACACTGTAGTGTTTCCATACATGCATGTTGCAAATAATGTCATATTCGTTATTCTATAATTAAGGAATAAGGCACGGGGGGAGTGGTATATGGCCAATATACCACAGCTAAAGGCTTTTCTTTCTGGATACAGGCCTTAGCCATGGTATGTTGGCCATATACCGCAAAACCCTGAGGTACCATATTGTTATTATAAACTGGTTACCAACTTACATAGAACAGTAAAACATATTTTTGGGTCATACCCGTGATATACGGTCTGATATACCACAGCTTTCAGCCAATCAGCATCCAGAAGCCAAACTTCCCGGTTAATAATACAAAACAAAGCTTGCATCCGATTTTTTAAAAGAGTCACAGCTCTATAATGGATGGTATTTTGAATCTCAATGAAAAATACTGACGAATTTTATACATTCTTTGATAGAGATCAGTCATTGAACTCTTGCTGCCCTAATGCACATAGAGGGTTGCGTTCATTAGGCACCAAACAGAAGAAAACAGACAAACAGGGAGGGAATATATGGACTTGTCCAATTATCCATTGCAAAATATTCTCTGTTGCATGGCCTAATGAACACGACCATGTTGTTCACTTGTTCTTGATGATTCTGCACATTGCTTCTCTCCATTTATACATTTTTTGTCAAAGGCATCAACGCTGATATTGATCTTTCTGTTTTAACGCTGTGGTATATTCTCTTACCCAGGTATTACATTTTCTTAATCAGAGCCATGAATTTTTTATAGCACTATGTTTGTATAGAGGTCAATGTTGTTTGTATGCCGACCAATGTTTATAAATTGCTGATGACTTTCTAACACCCTTTTTTCTACCAATGTGTATATTAAACAGATAATCCTAGAATACCATCATTTAAATAAAAATCTACCCCCAATTTATTCACTATAATCATGGTTTGGACTTAATCTTCCTTTGTGGTGAGAGTTACAAACATTTTTAGATTTCGAAGAGTTTCAGCTAAAATCTTGCCAATGTGGAAGTGTACAGTACAGTGCTTTCTCCTTTGCTGTAACACTAATCTATCAAATGTAAGCCAACAAAGGTAATTCAAAGCTATTAGACTATTTGAAACCGCTGACAGTCTAGTTGATTTACTATTGGGTCGAGTTCACTAGAAAATAGGCTGAAACAGGGAGGCACTACCAATACTTTTCATTTTCTGTTGCAAAACGTTAACTGTTCGCTGTTGTGTGCCCTGATTAACACAACTCTGGTGTTACTGAACAGAAAAGTATACATTGAAAGAAGGTAATAAAGTATAGGGCCGAGACCAGTGGTTCCCAAACTTGGGGTGAAATTGAAATGGTGTCCCCTGAGAAAATCTGGGATTTTTTTCAAACAAAATGTAAGAACTTTCTTCTCTTCAAATGGGTATAGAATACAAACGTTTAGTGTGTTGAAACAGCCTGCTGGACCTAGAATTTAGTGGATATGAAACACACAGTATTAACTAGGGTCTAGTGTCAAATTGGGGTTATGTGCAGAAAAACTTTAGGAACCCCTGGCCTATACTAAAGACCACTGTCATGCTTGTAAATACTGAGTGCAACAATGGCTATACCAAACATTAGGACCCCTTTTTCCATCAGAACAGCCTCAATTAGTCAGGGCATGGACTCTACAAGGTGTCAAAAGCATTCCACAGGGATGCTGGCCCATGTTGACTCTAATGCTTCCAAAAGTTGTGTCAAGCTGGCTGGATGTCCTTTGGGTGGTGGACCATTCTTGATACGCACGGGAAACTGTTGAGCGTGAAAAACTCTGCTGTGTTTGCAGTTCTTGACACAAACTGGTGCGCCTGGCACCTACTACCATACCCTGTTCAAAGGCACTTAAATATTTTGTTTTGCCCATTCACCCTCTGAATGGCACACATACACAATTCAGGTCTCAAGGCTTAAAAATCATGCTTTATCCTGTCTCCTCCCCTTCAGATTCTACACTGATTGAAGTGGATTTAAAGGTGCAATATGCAGAAATCGCTCCGCCATTTCCGGGTTGCAAAAATTCTAATAGTTTGCCTAATTTCAGTTTGCTTGTTTTGTCACAATCATTGTACCATCTAAATCATTGTTGCCGATGAAAGGAAGTTAGGCTAGCGAGCAAGCATTTTAGCCAGGTAGTTTAGGACAACAAAAACTAAAAGTGTGTACTCTATGACAGTCATAGACCGTTTAGGCAAAATGAAAGAGGAGGATGGCATTGGCTATTCTCTAGAAGTAGGGTGAGTGTTATTTTCTACTTGCAAGCGCACACAGACACAGAAATCAGTACCCATGGACAGCTACATCATATTTAGCTTACGTTGATTGGACTAAGTTGTTTTTGCTCTCTTTAGTCACTGTATTGGACTAAGCATAGGGGATTAGATGATGTTGAAATGGAGCTAGAATTGAGGAGGTAGCTCCTGTTTTCTTTGCGACTTGCGTAACTCTCTGTGGTTCTAAATCAATAGTTGTTTGGTAGTCCGAAAATGGCAGAAATGGCTTCACCATGCTGTAGGTCATGGAACTGTTTGTTACATACAATATGTTTTGCGGACTTCACCGGACAGATGTTGCTCTCCGGTTTTGTGATGAAACAAAGGTGTGGTTGAATTTATTCTGCCACTGTGTCTTCTTATTGTCTCGGCCTTATGCCTATATACCATGGTGGCAAAGGCATATGAACTAACCGGTTATAGAGCAAACATAGGTTGGAATATGGAATATGGAACTTGTTTCCTGAATTGGCTTACCCCGTGATTTTACACATGCACCGCTACTGCCCAAAGGATATCTGTTACAATTTGTTTTCACTTTGCATATTTAAATTTTGATGCCAGAGACTAAACTAAGAGAGGAAATACTTTGTACAGGTTTTTTCAGACAAATAAATCAATACAGAGCCATGAGATGTGTTTTCAGGTTTTGTTTACTGCATGTTTTGAAACTGAAAGTTGAAGGCATTTTTGTTAACTTTTTGGTGGGTCCCATGTGTTCTGAACAAGAAGATATATCACAGGTTACATGTTTCATATAGATGTGGAGATAATTGGGCATGGATCACAGAAAGTTCCACATACATCTTCATACTTAGAAATGTTACAGGTTGCTTCATATAGGCCTACTACTACACACCAAGCCTCTGCCTATTAGCCTTAACTGTTATTGTATCCATGACCTGGAGAGAACAAGGAACTGACAGTTCCTGATCAGATGGGACCTTTTTTTGACAGCACAGCAGAACATACATTTTACATAACATGATGTTAGTAGGCTAGGTTTGTTACAATCCTGTAGCTTATGGATTTTATTGTCACTGTCAGTGTGTGTGTGTGTGTGTGTGTGTGTGTGTGTGTGTACATTTCCATAGATGTTTCCCATTCATTTACTACTTGTGCTACTGACGAATTAGTGCAATGTATAAGGGGTGTTTGTGTTGCCATGGTTGGTCTATAACCCTGCCATTGTACATCTAACACTCTGGAACACCAATCAGCTCTCTCTCTCTCTACATATGTTTGTTGTTGTTTACCTGAAGGTGACATTCCAGATGACATCAATCATCCCAAATGATGTGACTTAGTATAATTACTTTTTATCAGAAGATAATAATGTGCATTTTTGCGAAACTAGTTATGTACTTTCCTCTGTCAGATTCACAGTTATTGGTTTTGATAGCATATGGAAAATGTGATAAACAGCACTGCAAATGATAATGTTCAATATTTTATTGACCGTACATAATGAATAATTTCCTTTTTTCCTATTGTATCAATGCCAAGGAGCCATGGGAATCTTCAGCATCATACCTGAGGCATTCTCTCTCTCTCTATAACGTTGGATTGTGCTCCCTCTAGACTAGACACCTACACACTGCTGTCTTGGACCAAAATTATGATTTAGAATTCCCATGTCTCCATCGTCTGTCAACTCCAGCATTGTCTGTTAACAACTGTTAACGAAATAACAAGGTATAATTACATTTTAGAGGGTAATAACGGGTTTGGCTGTACACAGGAATGCTATGTCATGAATCATTATGAGAAAGTATTTTTGAAAGGGAGAAAAATAATATGTGTGCCTGTGCCTGGAATCTGCACAAAAACGGGATGCCACACACTCACAGGGCTTATGCTGTTTAAATAGTTCTGGGGGCAACTGTAACCCTTTCCTGCAGTCAAATGACCTAGTGGCCTCATGCGTGGAATGTTATTCATATCTTTCATAATTTCCTAATTAATAAACTTACCAACAAAAAAAACTGCAGAAAATCCGGTGTGTCTATGTCAAACGGTTTTGTTATCTTTCAGTCTTCTGTGATGTATATAAAGTGTAATATTGGGATTCAAACTCAAAATGTAATATATTTCAACTCTATATCTGACATGGTATCAAATGTATTTATGAAGACCTTTTTACATCAGCAGATGTCACAAAGTGCTTATATAGAAACCCAGCATAAAACCCCAAACCGCAAGCAATGTAGATTTAGAAGCACATGTCAGGTGACCGTTAACCTGCCCAGGGACTGTGGTTGAAAATTAGCCGGCTGGCTAAAACCGGCACTTTTACTGAAACGTTGATTAATGTGCACTGTCCCTGTAAAAATAAACTCAAACTCAACTCAACTCAATTACAGAAGATTTACTGAAGATTCCGATAACTTTGGTAAATTATTGGTAGCTTTGCAACCCTAAATCAAGTATTCCTGCTCATATGGGCCTAATGCTCACTTGAGACCCATATGAGATGCGCTCAAGTAACCAACATACCGCACTGATATGACTGCATGATTTAGCCCACTGCTGTAAAAGGTTAAATAAGTTGCAAAGGGAGGACATTTTTTGAAGTTTACCAGTAAACTACCAGATTTTTGCTAACTTTCTGTGTGGCCTTACCACATGTACAGTTGAAGTCAGAAGTTTACATACACTTAGGTTGGAGTCATTAAAACTCGTTTTTCAACCACTCCACAAATTTCTTGTTAACAAACCATAGTTTTGGCAAGTCAATTAGGACATCTACTTTGTGCATGACACAAGTAATTTTTCCAACAATCGTTTACAGACAGATTATTTCACTTATAATTCACTGTATCACAATTCCAGTGGGTCAGAAGTTTGTGTTGTTACACGTGGTCTGCCACTGCAAGGACGATCAGCTGTCTGTCCTGTCTCCCTGTAGCGCTGTCTTAGGCGTCTCACAGTACGGACATTGCAATTTATTACCCGGTCCACATCTGCAGTCCTCATGCCTCCTTGCAGCATGCCTAAGGCACGTTCACACAGATCAGCAGGGATCCTGGGCATCTTTCTTTTGGTATTTCTCAGAGTCAGTAGAAAGGCCTCTTTAGTGTCCTACGTTTTCATAACTGTGACCTTAATTGCCTACCGTCTGTAAGCTGTTAGTGTCTTAATGACCGTTCCATAGGTGCATGTTCATTAATTATTTATGGTTCATTGAACAAGCATGGGAAACAGTGTTTAAACCCTTTACAATGAATATCTTTAAAGTTATTTGGATTTTTACGAAATATCTTTGAAAGAGGGTCCTGAAAAAAAGGACGTTTCTTTTTTCTCTGAGTTTATATGTGTATGTATGTATGTGTGTGTATATGTGTGCGTGTATATATATATACCTTAGCCAAATACATTTAACCTCAGTTTTTCACAATTCCTGACATTTATAGAGCACGACTTTGAATTAATGCTCAAATAGTGCATTGTGTGACAGCACTGTTTTTAATTTACCCAGAGCACTGGATTTTTTTTATTGTATAAACAACACCTCAGTAGAATTCATATTGTGTAAGCTACCACCTGCACTTGTTTAACACAATATATAATAATAATAAATGCCATTTAGCAGACACTTTTATCCGAAGCTAATGTATGAATAATAAGCTGAAAGACCTTAATGTGTCAAAATCAAAATGCTTTGGGGCTGTTGTGATTGGCAGATTGCAAGGTCCATTGTGTGCTTGTTTTTGTCTGAATGGGGTTTTCTTTGAATAACTCATCAGTCATTGGTGAGGACTGTTCATCATTGTGTTGGAAAACAGTGCGGTTTGGCTGACAACATGGTTGCACATTCAGGGACACAGAGTGATTGTAACATACTGCCCCCTACTGGGCACAGAAGACAAACATCCTAGAGAGCTAAATGGAAGCAATCATACCCACAAAAAAGTTATATTACAGGTAAAAGGTTATTTGAATTGAAGTAGGTATTGGGAATATTCCTCCTGAACCAGTTGCAAGCCTAACCTGAGTTATGACACATTTCACAACACTAGGTTTGGAATGTCTTGGGGATTTTACTGTAAAAGCTTTGAAATTAGAAATGGGCACGGCTATTCGAATCAAATTAGAAGCCATGCCTGTACAGCAACAACTTGGAGCCTGTTGAACACATGCTTTTGTATACATTGTTCTAAGACTTACATGATGATGGCGATTCTGCACATTGAATCAACAAATCATGACGGATAATGCTTTACACGTAACTTTTTCGTGTGCAGTATGTGCCTGTGTTCAGGAATGAATAGTCGTAGTGGACAACATGATATGACCCATAATAAAGCCATGTACATGTCAGATACAGAATAACAAATAGCTGCGTCACAAGGTAATTAAAAAAAGTCTAATAAGATTGACAATTTAAATCAATCTTGAATTTAAAAAAAGTAAGACCACAGGAGAGGAGTGCAAATAGGGGGCAGTACTTCCTGGAATACACAAATACACACAGAGAGAGGATACAATGAAGTTACCAGGAATTATATAAGCCCCATCATTTCTATTAACAGATTATTGATAGCAGTTTTATTTTGGACGCAGAGGATGTATTAGCAGTTGTGAACTGCAGTTCCTTTTTCCACATTCTGTTGTGTTACAGCCTGCATTTAAAATGGATTAAATAGAGATTTTTCACACCCATCTACGCACAATACCCCATAATGAAAAGTGAAAACTTGTTTTTAGAAACGTTTGCAAATCTATTGAAAATGAAATACATTTACACAAGTATTCACACCCCTGAGTCAATACATGTTACAATCACCTTTGGCAGTGATTACAGCTGCGAGTCTTTCTGGGTAAGTCTCTAAGAGCTTTGCACACCTTGACTGTACAATATTTGAACATTTATTATTTTTAAAATTCTTGAAGCTCAAGTTGGTTGTTGATCATTGCTATTCAGCCATTTTCAAGTCACGCCATAGATTTTCAAGCTGATTTAAGTCAAACCTGTAACTAGGCCACTCAGGAATATTCAATGTCGTCTTGGTACACATTTTAGGTTATTGCCCTGCTGAAAGGTGAATTTTTCTCCCAGTGTCTGTTGGAAAGCTGACTGAACCAGGTTTTCTTGGATTTTGCCTGTGTTTAGCTCTATTCCTTTTCTTTTAATCCCCCAAAAAACTTCCTAGTCCTTGCTGATGACAAGCAAACCCATAACATGATGCAGCCACCACCATGCTTGAAAATATGAAGAGTTGTACTCAATGATGTGTTGTGTTGGATTTGCCCCAAACATAACACTTTGTATTCAGGATATAAAGTAAATTTCTTTACCACATTTTTTGCAGTTTTACTTTAGTGCCTTATTACAAACAGGATACATGCTTTGGAATATTTGTACTATGTACAAGCTCCTTCTTTTCACTGTCATTTACACTGAACAAAAAAATAAACGCAACATGCAGGTTTTACTGAGGTTTTACTGAGTTACAGTTCACATAAGGAAATCCGTCATTAGGCCGTAATCTATGGATTTCACATGACAGAGAATACAGCTATGCAGCTGTTGGTCACAGGTACCTTAAAAGAAAGGTAGGGCGTGGATCAGAAAACCAGTAAGTGTCCGGTGTGACCACCATTTTCCTCATGCAGCGTGACACATCTCCTTTGCATAGAGTTGATTAGGCTGTTGATTGTGGCCTGTGGAATGTTGTCCCACACCACTCCAATGACTGTGTGAAGTTGCTGGATATTGGCGGGAACTGGAGCACTCTGTCATACACGTCGATCCAGAGCCTCCCAAACATTATCAATGAGTGACATGTCTGGTGAGTATGCAGGCCATGGGAGAACTGGGACATTTTCAGCTTCCAGGAATTGTATACAGATCCTTGTGACATGAGGCTGTGCATTATCATGCTGAAAGATGAGGTGATGGCGGCGGATGAATGGCACGACAATGGGCCTCAGGATCTCGTCACGGTATCTCTGTGCATTCAAATTGCCACTGATAAAATGTAATTCTATTCGTTGTTCGTAGCTTATGCCTGCCCGTACTCTAACCCCACCGCTACCATGGGGAATTCTGTTCACAACATTGAAATCTGCAAACCACTCGCCAACACGACGCCATACACGCTACACAGTCTGCCATCCGTCCGGGAAAGTTGAAACCGGGATTTATCAGTGAAGAGGACACTTCTCCGGCGTGCCAGTGGCCATCGAAGGTGAGCATTTGCCCATTGAAGTCGGTTACGATGCCAAACTGCAGTCAGGTCAAGACCGTGGTGAGGACGAAGAGCACAGTGATGAACTTCCCTGAGACGATTTCTGACAGTTTGTGCAAAAATTCTTCGGTTGTGCAAACCCACTGTTTCATCAGCTGTCCGAGTGCCTGGTCTCGCACGATCCCGCTCCATTTTAAATTCAGGCTGTAACACAACAAAATGTAGATAAGTCAAGGGGTGTGAATACAGGCACTGTATCTGCTGTGTCCATGCACTCAATTCATAGTGTTCACAGTAACAGTGAACTTCGTGACCTTGTGTGTAACTTTACAAATGTTGACCAAGTCTGCTGTAGTGTTATAAAGCAACATTTAACTCTACTCATGTCAAAGAAGGGAATGATCACTTTAATTGTGATATAATTCAGAATTTGCTTGACTAAATACACTCCTAAACCACATAAACAGTATATCTTCATAATTGTTACGGTTAAAGTTTGACAGTATTTCAGTCATCTGCACTATTGAACCCGGAACGTTGTGGCCTTTTATAGGTGAACCTTTGAGCTGATGTGCAAGTGATATTGCAATAAACATTTGATAATCTCAAGTTGTTTTCCGAGAAGAAACGCCATTTCAAGGTGCAGACATGGCAGACTTTCTCCTTGAGAATTATCTTTGCTGCCATGTGTGTTCTGAGATTTATACAGACCCTGTGTCTCTTAGTTGCCTCCACAACTTTTGTTTCAGCTGTATTTCCAAGTTCTGGGATCAAACAAAAAATAGTAACTGTCCAATCTGTAAGAGGAAATCTTCCAAAGAGTGGATGCCTAACTTTGCCCTGAAGGACCTGGCAGACTCATACACAAAGAGGGAGAAAAAGGTGTACGTCATTGACTCAATGACCGATGAAATGATCGGCTCTACAGGCTGTGGGAAGGAAGAGAAGAGGGGGTCCAAAGATTTACGGATGGAAGAAAAAAGGGAGCCCATAGAATCAGGTGTGGGAAAAAAGAGGGGTTCCACAGGCTCAGGGAGGGAAGAAATAAGGGGGTCCCCAGATTCAAGAACTGAAGAAAAGCAAGTTTCTCCTGGGCTGGCTGGACAGGTGTTGTGCAGTAAACATGCAGAGAAGCATAAGTGGTTTTGTATGGACGAGGGGAAAGCTGTGTGTAACGTCTGTGAAAATCCAACTCAACACTCCGGACACAAGGTCATTGCTATAGAAAAGGCTGTAGTTGACCTCAAGGTAAATGTGTGCATCTGTCTCAAATTTCTACATGTTCTACATGTTACTGGTATAATTTTGACATGGTTAGATTAAGTCACATCCCCTCTAACCTCACCTGGTGTAACCTGGTGTTGCTTGCCACTGCCACCTTAGCTGGCTTTTTAAAAATCAAATATAAGTTTATTGGTTGCCTACACAGATTTGCAGGTGTTATGTGCAGAAAAATGGTTATGTTACTAGCTCCAACAGCGCAGTAGAATGTCTAGCAAATACAATACACATACACAAATATTCAAAAAAGTCTAAATAACAGTCCAAAGTAGCTATATTAGACTGAGCAGTGTCAGAATCCAGAATATACAAATGTAGTGTGTATAGAAAATATATAATTTGGAGAAGAAAATGGTATGTACAGTAGTAGGTATATTAGGATGAGATACAGTACATTAAGAAAGTATTCACACCTCTTTACTTTTTCCACATGTTGTTGTGTTACAGACTGAATTTAAAATGGATAACATTTAAATATTGTGTCACTGATCTACACACAATATCCTAAAATGTTGAAGTGGAATTTTGTTTTAAGACAACCCCTTTGTTATGGCAAGCCTAAATAAGTTCAGGAGGACAAGTGTGCTTAGCAAATCGCATAATAAGTTGAATGAACTCATTCTGTGTTCAATAATAGTGGTTAAAAATATTTTAGAATGACTACCCCTACCTCTGTACCCCACACATACAATTATCTGTAAGGTCCCTCAATCGAGTAGTGAATTTCAAGCACATAGTCAACCACAAAGACCAGGGATTTTTTCAAAAATGTAGCCACACTAGCCTACTTGACCACTGCCTGAAACTGTAACTTAAAGCGGGTACAGCCTCAGTGTTCCCAGTAAACCCGTGCTGGAAGTTGCACAGATTTTCCATAACCTTAAATTTTGCGCTCAGCAGCCCTGAAATGTGTTCAGTGCCTACATTTGTTTTGAGGGACCATTGCAGCTAAGCACAGGAAAAATCCTTTTAGCTAACCCCTTACCTAACCCTTTAACCTATCTCCTAAACTTAACCCTAACCCCTAGTCATTCTAACATTAGCCACCTAGCTAGAATTCGTAACACGCCATACATTTTGCAAATTCATAATATATACGTTTTTCAAATTCTTAACATATAATACGGATTGTAATTCGTAGCATATCATACGAAATGGGTGATGGACATCCACAAATTAATACATACCATACAAAACAGAACATATACTAAATGGAGTGTCCTGGATTTACCTACAGAATAATATGAAATACTCTGAGACCAGGTTGGGCTATATTAACAACCTGTACAATGTCACACAGGAAAAGCTGAAGCTGTACTTGAAGCCTATGCAGGACAATCTGAAGAAATGTACTGAGACTGAGAGAAAATACAAGCATATTGTTCAACACACAAAGGTAAGTGTATTGGCAATGGAAGCAACAAAATAAAATACAAATATAGAATTTTATCTGAATTAAATTGAACAGACTTTTTTACTTTATACTTTTTTAATTGGTTAATTTATTGTGTTTTCTATTAGTTGTTCTGAAATGTTCTAACTATTCTTCCATTTTTCTACCTTTCTAACAAAATCATGACATCATGAGCCCCAACCAGGTATTTCTGCTAATTGAGATGCTTCCTTGTCATAGACACAGTTGGTGGACACTGAGAGGCAGATAAAGGAGGCTTTTGAGAAGCTTCACCAGTTTCTGAGAGATGAAGAGAAGGCCAGACTAGGTGAGCTGAGGAAGGAAGAGCAGCAGAAGAGAGATACTATGACCACAGAAATGAAGATCATTCACGACCAAATCTCATCTCTTACAACGGGTATCACTACTTTTGAACAAGACTTAAAGAAGCAGGATTTGCGCTTTCTGAAGGTATGTACACAGTAATCCCAAAACTAGACTGCAAACATTGCATGTTGCATCTGTTAGTTAGGATAACGTACATGCAATGCTAGTGGTTTAGTTTGAGGGTACGGATTAGATCATCTTACCACAATATATGCAGTATCACCACCACAATATGCAGTGCAATCAATGTGATTGTGGGTGACGTATACTCCCCAAGGAGCTATTGCTGATAAGAATAGAGAGACATTACTGCAGCTTTTGGGATAGAATCCATTATGATGATGGCTTTGATTCCTTGTCTAAGGTTTAATCGGTTGTTTTCTGCATAGGATATTCCAACGGTTTCTTGACTATATTCTAGCATAATATGATTAACATTCAGCTTTTCTCTGTCTTATCATTGCTAGAGCTACAAAAACATCCACATGAGGTACGTCCAATGTCTTTTCTTTCTCAATATCATACGGTATCTGCTTGTTACTGATATAGAGAAATTACTCCTCTTACACATAAACGATATGGCCTAAAAATCACATCTCAATATTTGAATGGATGGTGTTCATGAATTGCTGGAAGATCCTTGGTGTCAAGCTCAACCCAAGTACAATTGTACTGGAACACACCAATGTGCATCATCAATGATCAAGCAGAAATATGGAATCAAGCTGCCATATTGGATTAGCAATAAATCAAAGCACACTCTTAATTGATAAGTGCTACTCCTAACTTGACCAAAAACCTTAGAGACAGCAGGCAGAATTGTAAAAAAAAATATATAATATAACACCAAAACTTTCTGAAAGGGATTGTGTAGCTCAATGACTTGGTTTGAAGTATCTCAGATTGTTTGGGCATTAATTTAAAACATATCAGGTTAATTGATTTCCACACTTTTTTTAATTCTAACATTAGCGGTTAGGAGGACTCATTCCTTGTCCATAGACTCCTTACAAGCTAAGGAGAACACTCACCCATTATTATGATTTACAGTTGTATAGCCCAGCTGCAGTGCACACCACAAGATCCTAAAATATTATCGGGAGTGCTCATAGATGTGGCCAAACACCTGGGTAACCTCAAGTTCAGAGTCTGGGAGAAGATGCTGGTGATTGCTAACCACAGTGAGTAACAGTTAAAATAGCATATGTTTGCGATTAATATGTATTGTAGATGATAGAGTAGGTTTAAAATAACATTTTATTTGTGTTACAACTTGTCTTTATAGTCAGTTTTCATGATGTAGCTATACCAAAGAAAAGGTATACACCGCATAGAACTAACAGAGTATCTCCTTATCTTCAAGCTCCTGTGATTATGGACCCCAACACTGCTCCCAGCTTTCTCACTTTGTCTGATGATCTGACCAGTGTGCGAAACTCAGGCACGCAGCAGATGCTGCCAGATAATCCAGAGCGATGCACGTTTAACGCAAAAATTTTGGGTTCTGAAGGGTTCACCTCAGGAAAGCACAGCTGGGAGGTGGAGGTGGGGAACCACCCCAGCTGGAATTTGGGTGTGGCTAAAGATTCAATCAACAGAAAAGATAGGACATTCGCAAATCCTAAATATGGAATCTGGGCCATAGGTTTAGAAAACAGTGAGTATACAGATCCAGAGGCTAGGCTTCTTGCTCTGAAGAGGAGACCCCAAAGGGTTATGGTGCAACTAGACTACAGTGGAGGGGAATTGTCCTTCTATGACCCCCGTGACATGTCAAAAATCTACACTCACAAAGACACATTTAATGAGAGACTCTTCCCATACTTCTCTATTGGAAAATGTAAAGATGCCAGTGAACCTGGATTCATCCAGATCTGCCCCTCAAAGGTGTCTCTAAAAGTGATGTTATCGTAAATTTAACGAGGAATGTTTCATAGATAAAAGTATCATAGAAAGCCTTTCTAGTGGGTATGTCATTCCTCGTAAAGACTGAATAGAAATGTTCATGAAAGGTAGTATTTCATATTTAGTAGAAATTCCACAAATACATAATTTAGAGTCAGTGAGGAATATATCATGAACATATGGATATTCAAATATACAGAGTTGGTGTCATATTAGTATGCTAATTCAACTTTAATGACAATCTAATCTACTTTAATGACAATCAAAGGGCATGTTATGAAACCCTTATATCAATTATTAAAATGTAATATTTAAATTGCTGCGGGTAATGATTGACTCTTGTACCCAGCTCGGCTTTTAGCTGTAAAGCTTTTGAGACGTAGCGGTATTGTAACCTTTTCTTGATCCAATTCTTCCTTGTGTTCTCAGAAAGGAGGATGTATACGTAAGGCAATCGTAACACATTTATGAAAGCAATCATAATAAAGCTTTGTGTTGAAATAATCTGACTTGAGTTATTGTAGTACCGGATTCTAACACCAGAGGAGGCCTGTCTACCATTGAAAAAAGTTTGTCCTATTCTCTGGCCTACTATCCGAGTGTTAGTCTGCTACTGGCTATCAGTAAATGTAAAAAACAAGAAAATGGTGCCGTCTGGTTTGTTGATTAAGGAATTTTAAATTATTTATACTTTCACTTTCAATATTTGAGTATATTTTTGCAATTACATTTACTTTTGATACTTAAGTATATTTAAAACCAAATAATTGAAGACTTTTACTCAAGCAGTATTTTACTGGTTGACTTTCAATTTTACTTAAGTCATTATCTATTAAGGTATCTTTACTTTTATTAAAGTATGACAATTGGGTACTTTTTCCATCTACCAACAAATTGAAACACTCCTCAAACACTTCTTGGTTTTGCCGAAACGATCATCTCCCTCTTTCATGCTCTTGTGTTAGCAGAATGCCATCCATTGCTCAGTTCAATGAAAATTGCACTGTAGCCTTTCACTGTAGAATATGGATACAATTATATTGAATATCATTAATTGCAGGTAGACTCCGCAGGTTTTCAGATAAATGCACTCAATTCAAGATATAGACCTTTCAAAATACAGAAAGTGACATTTTAAATCCATAAGGTTAATTAAAGTATCAACTGTAATTTTATTACCGTTCATTGGCATATATTTGTATCAAACAGAGAACATACATAACTATTACTTATAGTAAACCTAATGCATCATATTTTTTGATGCAATTCAAACTACCTTGATTTTTCACATATTCATTCATTCAGGCAGATTCAGTGCATTCAGAAAGAATTCAGACCCCTTGACTTGTTCCACATTTTGTTACCTTACAGCCTTATTCTAAAATGGATTCAATAGTTCCCCCCCCCCCCCCTCACTAATCTACACACAATACCCCATAATGACAAAGCAACAACAGGTTTTTAGAAATTTTTGCAAAATGTATAGAGAAATATATATATCACAATTACTAAGTATTCAGACCCTTTACTTTGTTAAAGCACCTTTGGCAGCAATTACAGCCTTGAATCTTCTTGGGTATGATGGTACAAACTTGGCACACCTGTATTTGGGGAGTTTCTCCCATTCATCTCCGCAGATCCTCTCAAGCTCTGTCAGGTTAGATGGGGAGCATCGCTGCACAGCTATTTTCAGGTCTCTCCAGAGATGTTCGATCAGGATCAAGTCCGGGCTCTGGACATTGAGACTTGTCCCAAAGCCACTCCTGTATTGTCCTGTTGGAAGGTGAACCTTCGCCCCAGTCTGAGGTCCTGAGCGCTCTGGATCAGAGATGGTTGTCCTTCTGGAAGGTTCTCCCATCTCCGCAGAAGAACTCTGGAGCTCTTTCAGAGTGACCATTGGGTTCTTGGTAACCTACCCGACTAAGTCCCTTCTCCCCCAATTTCTCTCGGAATTGTCTTGGTGGTTCCAAACTTCTTCCATTTAAGAATGATGGTGGTTACTGTGTTCTTGGGGACCTTCAATTCTGCAAAAATGTTTTGGTACCCTTCCCCAGATCTGTGCCTTGACACAATACTGTCTCGGAGCTCTACGGACAATTCCTTCAACCTCATGGCTTGGTTTTTGCTCTAACATGCACTGTCAACTGTGGGACCTTATATAGACAGGTGCGTACCTTCCCAAATCATATGCAATCAATTGAATATCCACAGGTGGACTCCAATCAAGTTGTAGAAACATCTCAAGGATGATCAATGGAAACAGGATGCCCCTGAGCTCAATTTAAAGTCTCATAGTAAAGGGTCTAAATCCTTACGTAAATCATTTGTAATACAACTAAAAACCTGTTTTGCATTGTCATTATGGGGTATTGTGTGTAGATCGATGAGGATTTGTATTTATTTAATCAATTTCAGAATAAGGCTGTAACATAACAAAATGTGGAAAAAGTCTAGGAGTCTGAACACTTTCCGAATGCACTGTAAGCTAGGAAGAAAGGGTTTGGCTGATTTCTCATCGGACAACTCATCTGGCAAAAGAGAAGTTTGAGAATCTGTCAGTGAAAACAGTGTATTGATGCCTCTTGGCAGTTTACAGTTCCGTAAAACCATTGGTAAGTTCAATAAGGTGCCTCAGAATCAATCATGAGAAATACATTGACACAGTACTACAACACAGTTTGTTAGCTTACGTAAAAATCTAAATCATAGTTCAAATATGATGATACTACTTTACATACTCTTTTTGGTTTAAATTAAAATAAATGTCTCCTGATACTGACATGATTCTCTTTATCATTGACATGTTTTTACCTACCGTATACTTTGCTTATTACAGCTATGCACAATCAAATCCTATAGTTTAGGAGGACAATGATATGTAGAGGCCATGCTTCAGGCAGCAATGACAAAAATCTAGTGCCAAAAAAATGTCTGATTCATTCCAATAACCAAAACATTGATACAACTCATTCCTCTGACGAGAGAGCCAGTCTTTCCAACTTGGCGTCGAACCGTTTTCGGCTAGAGTCCAGAATGTTGATGCCGTTCTTTTCAAAGTCATACCGGAGTTTAAGCAGCTCCTCCAGTCGCCCTGTGATGTTCTGCGTGCTGTACTCCAGGACCTTAGGTTTCTCCAGTATCTGCTTCATAGTGATCCCTCCCTTTAATAGACAGTCCAGTTTTGAACTCAGCGTATCCGACCCGATGAACAGCACAGTGGGGTAGCAGACGATCAGTTTCTTGACGTCGACTTTCCGACAGCCGAGAGACGCCAGCTTCTCATGAAGCATCTTGAGGTTTCTCTTCAGGTACTCGTTAGAGAGGTCCAAGATTTCTGCCCCAGCACCCTGCAGCAGAGCCAGCAGCTCCGGATCACTCATCTTGAAAGTCGCCTTGAGGAAGTCAATGTTTGCCTTCACCCTCTTGGTGCTGCGGATGAGGACATAGAGGTTTCGGGAAATCACTACCGTGGCGAACTGCCCAGGGTCCTCTCCACCCAACTCGGCGCACACGTCTTCCAGGAACTCCACCATCTGACGGTTGAGCTCGACACTGTTGGAGAAGGTCCGTGGCGCCGTGGTCAGCAGGCGGTGGAGGTCCTTGGCATTGAGGCCCAGCGAGCCCAGGAACACGATGTTCTTCTCCAGGTTGTCGTTGTCGCTCGAACGGAAGAAGGACTCGGGCGAGCGGTCCAGAATGCTGACGATTTCGCTGTCGCTCTTGAAGACACTCCGCCACATCGCCCAGCGTTGCTCCAAGTGCTCGCCCGAGCGAGTGATGGCTCGTGGGTACCGGGAGATGATGCCGGCCACCACTTTGCGGCTGGCGCCTTTGCCATGGAGAAAGTGAGCCAGACCTTGCTCATTGGTGATGACCTTGCGAAGCACTCCCGGTTGGCGCTGGCGCACCATCTTCACGTCCACCCCCATGAAGGTCAAGCTCTCCAGCAAGGACTCATTCTCAGGCCCCACTGAAGGCTTTGAGTCGCTGACAGTTGCAGTGACGGTGCAAAGCCCCCTGGGAAGTCCGACAGATGTCAGCTGGGCGGGAGATGAGACAAAGCGGCTAAAAGCTGGTACAAGGGTTCTGTGAAGGCCTAGCAGACCCTGGACTCCTGGCATTAATGTCATTTTCAACACGGTTGAAACATGACATCAGACCTAGAGGAAAAAAATACAAGATAATATTATCAATAAAGTCTACCTCCAGTGAAATTATAGTAGACATTTAAAGTCTACTGAACTCATTAATGATACTGATCAAAGTCAAGCTACTTTGTGCATTCTCTAAGCAGGACGAGATATTATAAAAAGGTTTCTCCAAACAGCTGTGCAGAGAATAGTCATTTTATAGGCCCTCGGTTTGTGCACCATTCAGCAGCACTGCAGTAGCTTCTAGCTATAATTAATACCAGTCCCACATATACAAGCTAACAAGCTATTAGTGTTAACAATCTATTGTAAGTGTTTCATGGAGATAAGTAGCTAGTTATAACAGCCTAGCTAGCTAAATGTAAACAAGCATTTAGCCTGCATGCTAGCTGACGTTGCTGGGAATTAGCTTGCAAAAAACGGAGCTAAATACAATTATATTTCAACTTACTCTGTCGATTGTCTGTAAGCTTGATCCATATGCATTGGGGGGGACAAACATCTAATGGAACTTCATTACCAAACGTAGGCAGAGAGGAGGTAAATCTACAACAGACCCACGTTTGGAACGTTTGTTCAATTTATGTTCTATTAGATTATTTTTCTCAATTTCCCCCTGAATAAGGACCAACCCTACGGACAATCGGCAAAGTTTAAATTGAATGTTCCTTAACTCCTGGCAGACTTTCCGTTTTTTTGTAAGCTAATTCCAACGATAGTAGTGTGTAAATACTAGCGCTGTTAAAAGCAGTTACTTACTTTAGTCATTAGCTACTGTAAATTATGCACTACCGATCCTTAAGAAATTATGTAATACCAACCAGACATATTTGGTCTACTCTCCGATTGACAGTGCACGCTTTGTGCCACATTGAAAATACTTTTTAAATACATTAATTTGCTTGTGTACTATTACAGTAACTAACGTTAGCTAGCTACCTAAACAAATCATTATTGAAATGTAGCTATTCGTCTTAATAACAGCTCACCCTTCTTTTGTTTGGTTTCTCCTCTACCACACACATGCCGTTTCCCAATGACCAACAAACGAGGAACAAGCAGGTAGTTTGTTAACATTCATTTCCCGTAAAGCCTTTAGCGCACTCTTGGTGTGGGGGTGGACGTGCAGTTTGTAATGCCATGTAATATATAGCAATACGCTAGAGGGTGCCAGAAGTCCTTGGATGGCGCCATTCAATTTCTGAGGTGTATAGGAATAAACCTAATATTTGTTATACCTGCCTCCTGTAATTCTGCATGTGCTGTCATATTTATATAATTGGCGTTCTTTACCATATGACAGAGTTATATAGGCATAACGTTATGCTACTGTATGTTTACAGGCCCAGTGTAGTCCAAATTGTGATTCGCCACTGAAAGAGCTTTGGCTGGGTTAGGCCGTCATTGTAAATAAGAATTTGTTCTTAACTGACTTACCTAGTTAAATAAGGTTAAATAAAGGTTCAAATAAAAAAATATAAAAAACTGAACAAAAATATAAACAACATGTAGTGTTGGTCCCATGTTTCATGAGCTGAAATAAAAATCCCAGAAATGTTCCATATGCACAAAAAGCTTATTTCTCTCAAAATGTGTGCACAAATTTGTTTACATCCCTGTTAGCGAGAATTTATAATTTGCCAAGAAAATCCATCTACCTGACATGTGTGGCATATCAAAAAGCTGATTAAACAGCATGATCATTACATTACACAGTTGCACCTTGTGCTGGAGACAATAAAAGGCCACTTTAAATTGTGCAGTTTTGTCACACGACACAATGCCACAAATGTCAAAATTTTTGAGGGGGTGTGCAATTGGCATGCTGACTGCAGGAATGTTCACCGGAGCTGCTGCCAGAGAATTTAATGTTAATTTATCTTCCGTAAACTGCCTCCAACGTCATTTTACAGAATTTGGCAGTACGCCCAACTGGCTTCACAACCGCAGACCACGTGTAACCACACCAGCCCAGGACCTCCACATTCGACTTCTTCATCTGCGGAGTTGTCTGAGTGGGGTGGAGGTGTTGCTGATGAGTATTTCTGTCTGTAATAAAGCCCTTTTGCGGGGAAAAACTCATTCTGATTGGCTGGGCCTGGCTCCCCAGTGGGTGGTCCTGGCTGCCAAGTGGGTGGGCCTATGCCCTCCCAGGCCCACCCATGGCTGCACGACATAACCTGAAAGCCCGCTCAGCAAGGAAGAAGCCACTGCTCCAAAACCGCCATAAAAAAAGCCAGACTACGGTTTGCAACTGCACATGGGGACAAAGATTGTACTTTTTGGAGAAATGTTCTCTGGTCTGATGAAACAAAAATAGAACTGTTTGGCTATAATGACCATCGTTATGTTTGGAGGAAAAAGAGGGAGCCTTGCAAGCCGAAGAACACCATCCCAACCGTGAAGCACGGGGGTGGCAGCATCATGTTGTGGGGGTGCTTTGCTGCAGGAGGGTCTGGTGCACTTCACAAAATAGATGGCATCATGAGGAGGAAAATGATGTGGATATATTGAAGCAACATCTCAAGACATCATTCAGGAAGTTAAAGCTTGGTCGCAAATGGGTCTTCCAAATGGACAATGACCCCAAGCATACTTCCAAAGTTGTGGCAAAATGGCTTAAGGACAACAAAGTCAAGGTATTGGAGTGGCCATCACAAAGCCCTGACCTCAATCCCATCGAAAATTTGTGGACAGAACTGAAAAAGTGTGTGCGAGCAAGGAGGCCAACAAACCTGACTCAGTTACACCAGCTCTATCAGGAGGAATGGGCCAAAATTCCACCAACTTATTGTGGGAAGCTTGTGGAAGGCTATCCGAAACATTTGACCCAAGTTAAACAATTTAAAGGCAATGCTACCAAATACTAATTGAGTGTATGAATGTAAACTTCTGACCCACTTGAAATGTGATGAAAGAAATAAAAGCTAAAATAAATAATTCTCTCTACTATTATTCTGACATTTCACATTCTTAAAATAAAGTGGTGATCCTAACTGACCTAAGACAGGGAATTTTTACTAGTATTAAATGTCAGGAATTGTGAAAAACTGAGTTTAAATGTATATGGCTAAGGTGTATGTAAACTTCCGACTTAAACTGTATACAGATAAATAAATACAGAAAAAAAGAAACAGAAGGCATTTTAACCCAGTCCGGTACAAAGAGAAGATTCATATGGGAAACAAGCCTATATACCGAGTTCCCAATTCCATGTCAGAATGATTCAAGAGTGTTTTACTGTTGATCATGGTTCTCATGGGGTTCTCATGTAGGGTTGAATGGCGGGAACCCGGTTTCTGAGATTTACCAGGATTTATCATCCAAAACCACTCTCTTTTCCCGGGATAAATTACTGCGAGCAACCGATATATTATAATAAGTTATTTATATGAACGGCATGGCGTGAAATGGAACTGTTAAATGATATGCAATGTCTAAATCTGGCTAATCTACGGCCTCTACACGATGGATCAATGCTCGGGTTAGGGACAGACCCATCTCAGTATGGAGCTTAGTTCACAAAGCATCTAGACCTGTCATCTCATCATAGTAACTTTTTTTCTTGTGACCTGTAGGCATACATTTGCTGCAGCGTGTTCTGTGCTACAGTAATATAAATATCAAATGCGCCTCTAATTTACCCATATGCATCTGGCTTCACCTTGTTTTTATTGCAGCAGCAGAGTATTAAAACAGCCTATCAATGTTGTTGCTTTAAATCAGTGCACTGGCGAGCACTCTCTCGCAGTCTTTCTCTCTCTCCATCAACTCCATTCAAATTGCATTCAAAATTGATAATCCTGTTCTAGATTGATATATAGCCCAATATATGGGCTGTCCTAGCCAGTGGCGATTTTAGCATGTAAATCTTTTTTTGTTTGTTAATGCATGCCAGCAAAGCCACTCCACAACATAACACAACACAATACTAAACAATACAGTACTAGCACTATTACGGTGACAAGCGATGCCCACCAACAGCACCGTGGAGTGAATCCTTACCACTGCTACACCTGGCTATCAGCAGAGCCTTGTCTGGCAGCGAAACAGTTAATTTGCTTTCTATCTTTAAAGAAAACATAGCTGATATGGCTGACTTGCTACTGACAATTGAGATGTACAAACTATGGCATAAGGGGATGGTGAGCGGATAAGAGGCAATCTGTAATTTTGTTTAAGACATTAAAGAGCAAGCTAGGATGGACGTAGTCAATATAACTATTTGTTTTATTTTTTAAATGTACAGCGACAGAATTCAGAGCATGGGCCGTTCTTACAGTATTCTCCCTGGACACCAAGTCAGAACCGTAGGATAAATAAAGGGCGAATATAAGCAGACAATGAAAGCTCTTATAATATTAAATTATACTATTTCTCTAAAACAGGCTATAGGCTACATGTGCACCACAAAGTTAGAATGAGGGGGAAAAGGACCAAATGATTAGGGTGAGGTACATGGGTTACTAACAGCTTACTACACAACATAGACTTAGTATTACTTTCTTAGCAACAGTATACATATCTCCCTGGCATAATACATAATTTATGCAGCAGTATACAATGCATTTTAGGACTCACCTTGTTGTGCTGTGCTCATTTGAACAGGAAGGTGGTGCGGCGGTCCTTCTTTTGGGCAAATTTTGTCATCCAAGTTTGTCATCAAAGTCTGGCATTCTCTGGATTTATGGTAATTTCAAAACTACTGGGAACTCGGGAAAAAAAAAAAGTTGAATCATGACGTAAATGATCTTCAGGTTGGAGCTCAAGAAAGAGGCCTGAGATCCCGACTTTCTTTTCCGAGTTGGATGACCGTTCAAAACGTTTATTTCCGAGTTCCCAGTTGTCTTGAACTCACTGAAGTCTGAGATTTCCCAGTTCCAAGTTTCCAGTTGTTTTGAACGCGGCAGTAGTCATGCTGAATTGACAGCATGGCGAATGTATTCAACCTTTTCTGGCCCATTGTGTTGCATGTGATTGTTTATCCTTTTAAGCTTGGAAAATAGACCTTTAAACTCAGACTTGGACCATACACCCACTCCACTGAATAGCAGGCTAGTGATTGCTTTGCAGTTAGCCACTGAATCCTTCCAAACCACTCATTGTTGAATTTGCAACTTCCAACTTGTTTTGTAACATTTATGTCCAATCGCCGATGAGCAGCAATACGTTTTATCTATAATTTCCCATCATTATTTCTCTTCATATGACAAGGATTGAAAAGGATTTGCCAGTAGATTGTCGACTTCATTCATGAAGGTGAATGTGTCTAGCTTGCTAGCTAAGATTTTGAAAGTATGATGTTGACATGTCAGTCCAATCAAAGCTACTGTAGATATAACGTGATTTGACGTAATTTTATCTGTGGTCAATGACTTTGAGCCTTCTTGGAAGGGCTCTTTTAATGTAGCTCTATGGCAGCACCCAAGGCTTGAGTTTTCGAGCTCTCCCCATAGATTTTGCGGTGACGTAGTGTCCCCATGAGTGACAGAACACTCAGGCAGTCACGGTGCAACTAGAGAACACTACTAACACCTACACTCCATATTTTCAGCTTGCTACCCCACCACCACAGAAGCACTGAGCTAGGCTGAAACACCTGCATTTTGGAGCTGCTTTACTTAAGAAAGCGACCCCTGTTTGTATGCGGCTTTATTAACTCAAATTGTTATTTTTATTACATTGTTTGCAAAATGATATGTGTGTCACGTTCCTGACCTATTTCTGTTAGTTTGTTGTATGTGTTAGTTGGTCAGGACGTGAGTTTGGGTGGGCATTCTATGTTGTCTGTTTCTATGTTGGTTTAGGGTTGCCTGGTATGGCTCTTAATTAGAGGCAGGTGTTTGGCGTTCCTCTAATTGAGAGTCATATTTAGGTAGGTTGTTTCACAGTGTTCGTTGTGGGTGGTTGTCTCCTGTGTCTGTGTTTGTCGCACCATACGGGACTGTTCGGTTTGTTTTGTACATCGTCATTTTGTGTAGTCTATTTTCCCTGTTCGTGCGTTCTTCGTGTTTTAATGTAAGTTCGTCGTCCAGGTCTGTCTACTCCGTTTGTTGTTTTGTTAGTTATAGTGAAGTTCGTGTTTTTTCGTCTTGTCTTTAAATACATTATGTGTTCACAACCCGCTGCGCCTTGGTTCCATCACTACTCCTCCTCTTCGGTTGAAGAGGAGGAGGACCACCGTTATAGAACCACCCACCAATCCAGAATCAAGCAGCGGTGTAATCAGAGGAAGGGACAGCGCAAGAAGGAGGAATGGACTTGGGAGGATGTTTTGGACGGGAAAGGTTGCTAAACATGGGAGGAGATCCTGGCTGGAAGGGATCTTCTCCCATGGGAACAGCTGGAGGCACTGAGGAGAGCAGAGGCAATCGGAGAAGGGAACCGGCGTTATGAGGGGACGCTTCTTGCACGGAAGCCCGAAAAGCCCGTGAGTACTACCCAAAAATTTATTGGGGGGGGGCTAAGAGGTAGTGGGCCAAGGGCAGGTAGGAGACCTGCGCCCACTTACCAGGCTAACCGTGGAGAGCAGGAGTACTGGCAGACACCGTGTTACGCAGTAGAGCGCATGGTGTCTCCTGTACGCGTGCATAGCCCAGTGCGGGTTATTCCACCTCCCCGCACTGGTAGGGCTAGATTGAGCATTGAGCCAAGTGCCATGAAGCCGGCTCTACATATCTGGCCACCAGTACGTCTCTTTGGGCCGGCTTACATGGCACCAGCTTTACGCATGGTGTCCCCGGTTCGCCTACATAGCCCGGTGCGGGTTATTCCACCTCTCCGCACTGGGCGGGCGACGGGGAGCATTCAACCAGGTAAGGTTGGGCAGGCTCGCTTGCACGGTCCGGTATTTCCGGCACTACCTCCCCGCCCCAGCCCAGTACCACCAGTGCCTACACCACGCACCAGGCTTCCAGTGCGTTTTCAGAGCCCTGTTCCTCCTCCACAGAGTGCTTGTCTCCAGTCCGGTGCCTCCAGTTCCGGCACCACGCACTAAGCCACCTGTGCGTCTCCAGAGCCCTGTACACACTGTTCCTTCTCCCCGTACTCGTCCTGATGTGCGTGCACTCAGCCCGGTGCCATCAGTGCCGGTATCACGCACCAGGCATATAGTACGCTTTGAGAGTCCAGTGTGCCCTGTCCCTGCTCCCCGCACTAGGCTTGAAGTGCGTGTCTCCAGTCCGGTGCCTCCAGTTCCGGCACCACGCACCAGGCCTACAGTGCGTCTCAGCCGGCCAGAGTCTGCCGTCTGCCCAACGGCGCCTGAACTGTCCGTCTGCCAAGCGCCGCATGATCTGCCCGTCTGCCATGAGCCTACAGAGCCTTCCGCCAGACAGGAGCAGCCAAAGCCTTCCGCCAGACAGGATCAGTCTGAGCCATCCGTCTCCGCAGCGCCATCTGAGCCATCCGTCTCCGCAGCGCCATCTGAGCCATCCGTCTCCGCAGCGCCATCTGAGCCATCCGTCTCCCCAGCGCCATCTGAGCCATCCGTCTCCCCAGCGCCGTCTGAGCCATCCGTCTGTCCCGAGCCATTAGAGCCGCCCGTCTGTCCCGAGCCGTCAGAGCCGTTAGTCAGTCAGGAGCCGCTAGAGCCATTCGTCAGTCAGGATCTGCCAGAGCCGCCAACCAGACAGGATCTGCCAGAGCCGCCAACCAGACAGGATCTGCCAGAGCCGCCAACCAGACAGGATCTGCCAGAGCCGTCAGCCAGCCATGAGCGTCCAGAGCCGTCAGCCAGCCATGAGCGTCCAGAGCCGTCAGCCAGCCATGAGCGTCCAGAGCCGTCAGCCAGCCATGAGCGTCCAGAGCCGTCAGCCAGCCATGAGCGTCCAGAGCCATCAGCCAGCCATGAGCGTCCAGAGCCGTCAGCCAGCCATGAGCGTCCAGAGCCATCAGCCAGTCATGAGCTGTCCCTCAGCCCAGAGAGGCTATTTATCCAGAACTGCCCCTCAGTCCAGAGCTCTCTCTGTCCGGAGCTGCCTTTCAGTCCGGAGTTGCCCCTCTATCCTGAGCTACCTCTCTATCCTGAGCTACCTCTCTATCCTGAGCTATCCCTCTGTCCTGAGCTATCCCTCTGTCCTGAGCTATCCCTCTGTCCTGAGCTATCCCTCTGTCCTGAGCTATCCCTCTGCCCCTTGTGTCGATGTTACCCAAAGGATTAAGTGGGTGTAATATGAGGGTGGTCATTTGTAGGGGGAGATGTAAGCTGGGATTGACTATGGTGGGGAACTCGCCCAGAGCCTGAGCCACCACCGTGGTCAGATGCCCACCCAGACCCTCCCCTATACTTTGTGCTGGTGCGCCTGGAGTTCGCACCTTAGGGGGGGGGTTATGTCACGTTTCTGACCTATTTCTGTTAGTTTGTTGTATGTGTTAGTTGGTCAGGACGTGAGTTTGGGTGGGCATTCTATGTTGTCTGTTTCTATGTTGGTTTAGGGTTGCCTGGTATGGCTCTTAATTAGAGGCAGGTGTTTGGCGTTCCTCTAATTGAGAGTCATATTTAGGTAGGTTGTTTCACAGTGTTCGTTGTGGGTGGTTGTCTCCTGTGTCTGTGTTTGTCGCACTATACGGGACTGTTCGGTTTGTTTTGTACATCGTCATTTTGTGTAGTCTATTTTCCCTGTTCGTGCGTTCTTCGTGTTTTAATGTAAGTTCGTTGTCCAGGTCTGTCTACTCCGTTTGTTGTTTTGTTAGTTATAGTGAAGTTCGTGTTTTTTCGTCTTGTCTTTAAATAAATTATGTGTTCACAACCCGCTGCGCCTTGGTTCCATCACTACTCCTCCTCTTCGGTTGAAGAGGAGGAGGACCACCGTTACAATGTGACACGTATTAATGCCAAAATAACATGAAAACAGGCAACAACAACAACAAAAATATGCATTTTTAATTTGTGTTATTTTTTTGCTAAATAGTTTCTGCCTCACATGCCCTGAATGATGGGTCGCCACTGGTTCTAGTCTACCTCTTTCAGGTAATAAAGTCAATGCAGTATTAGCCTTATATTTAGCTAATCTATGATGGGTTATGCATAATAAGCTTCTAACTTATAGCCTGTGTCTCTTACGCAGTAAGCAAACACCTGTGATCGTCTGGCCTCTCTTTAAATAAACACTCCTTAGCTCTTTGTGTCCCATGCAGGAAAAGCTTGATTAGAATAGCTTCCTGTACATGATTTTTTTCTTGCATTTCTTATACCAATAGACTATTCGAACAGGTATGCAAGCTCTTTTTTGCTGAATGTTAAATATAGCAGCCATTAAAACTGTCACGTTCCTGACCTATTTATGTTAGTTTGTTATGTGTGTTAGTTGGTCAGGACGTGAGGTTGGGTGGGCATTCTATGTTTTCTGTTTCTGTGTTGGTTTTGGGTTGCCTGGTATGGCTCTTAATTAGAGGCAGGTGTTTGGCGTTCCTCTAATTAAGAGTCATATTTAGGTAGGCGTTGTCACAGTGTTCGTTGTGGGTGATTGTCTTCTGTGTCTGTGTAATTGTTTGCACCATACGGGACTGTTACGGTTTGTTCGGTTTGTGTAGTCTAATTGTCCTATTCGTGAGTTCTTGTTGTTTTTATGTAAGTTCGTCTTATAGGTCTGTCTACACCGTTTTGTTATTTTGTTAGTTTATCAAGTTCGTGTCTATGTTAAACGTTTGTAGCCTGTGTGTGCACATCGTTTATTTAGCTTCACGATCGTTTTGTTAAATAAATATGTGTTCAAACTTCGCTGCGCCTTGGTTCCCTCAATACTCCTCCTCTTCCGAAGATGAAGAGGAGGAGGATCGCCGTTACAAAAACAGGTAGATGGAAAGAAGAGCTAACGCGCGATGGCGCTAGGCTATAGCAGTTATTTATTCAGACCTTTCAATCTTCGTGAAGAGAAGTGAAAGCCTTTTGCATCTAATTCTAGTCCTATATCATTCAAAGATGTCATTAGAAGGATTAAGATAAGGACAACAAAACTTATTCAATTTATCTTTTGAAAGTGAAGAAGGAATGAAGCAACAATAGAGAGAAAGAGGATGTAAGCTAATAACATTAGGATAAATATTATGAAAGGTAGCCTATATATGCGTTAGCCTACAAATTATACAAATAGAACTTATTATATTGCAAAATTAAAATAAAATTTGCTAGCCTATACTTGTAACTTTGTAGGCCGCATGTGCTGTACAAGAATTGCATGTTCTCTTCTGCTTTATCATGGTTTGAATGATGTGTGTAATTCCAGCCCATATCATACATTCTACGGGTGGGTCTAATCCTGAATGCTGATTGGTTAAAACTGCATTCCAAACAGTGTCTATTAAACATTATGGCTGGGTCGGGTTTCTGGCAACCAAACCGATAAAAAGGGACTACATGCAGGCCTGGGTAGCAACCCTATATTTGTGGCTGGACTATATCTTGTGGAAGGATTAAATAGTATGAATAAATTAATCAAAATAATGTTTTTAATTAAAATATGTAAACCATTATTTGAATATGTTGGTAATCTGTTGTATAAAAGTGATAATGCCCTTGAAATCGGTGTTTGGAGGATATATTGGCATGTTTTGCCAGCCCTCGACTTGGTCTCAGGCCTAACAACACCCATGCAAATATATCCTCCAAACACTGACTTCTTGGTCATTATCACTTAAGTATAATACAATACAGTACAGTAATACAGTTCACACTCAAAAAGATTAGCCTACTGGAGCTAGTTTCATTTATTTACCCAAGAGATGATATAGCTAGCTACTTCTATGGGCTTTTATGTTTTTCTTTCGTGCATATTGTGCAGTAGCCTATATCATACAGTAGTCTATGTGTACTGAATAACGGCAAAATCTTTTGGGCATTTTTGGGCTTCATTAAATATCATTAATGTAGGGCTTATAAAATATATTTAATATATGGCTCATTAGGATCAGGTTTGAATTTTAATGCTGATCAAAGCTCTGATCAAATCCAGACATTTATTTGCTTTATAATTCTTTTGAATGACACTTCCTGTTTAGCGGGAAATACCTGGTTACCCGGGACAAAAGTCTCGGGATGGAACATTTGTAAAATACCGGGAAAATATTCAACCCTAGTACAATGACTGAAATGCACTTGGGATGGTCACCTAATCACATAATTATTGTTGGACTAATATCTCTGGTAAATTGCAGCAACTTCTTGTGTATTGAAGGCCATCATGACCATGGACTCCTCCAATCAGCCCATCTCAACGCTGGAGAAGGAGAACTATCAAGGTGTTGTTTGGCATTGGACAATGAGACACAAAAGGGCCTTTTATACTTTATTCATGCCATCCATCTAAGTTTCAAGTTGTTATTGTCAGGTGCACAAGTACAGTGAAATAGCTTTCCTTTTTAATGCCCCAACAGCCAGCTGACTCTGTGCACCTCTGTCAGCTGTCCTCTTCAGTTCCAATCCTTGCAGCTCAAGAGCGCGAATGCGGGAAGAAGTATCATCCTCCATCTCTTCCTTGATGAGCCCCTGCGCTCATACATATTTTAATATGGCACATAGAGCTATCTTTATTATTCAAATGGTTTTTCTTCCACCGCTCGGATGTTAAAGGAAAGATAATGCTTTGTCAAGGCGCTGGTCTCCCTGCTAATTTAAGTAATGTCTGGCTTGAGAGAGGCTCAATATTACTGTTCTGTACACATAATCAGCAGTGCAGTATGTTTTTCATTATGATCGCTCTCGTTTCCTTATTCTCCCACTCGATCCACAGCTCATAAAGAGGGTCTCATCTGTGTCTAGTTACTTATGTGATGAACAGTTATTGTGCTGCCTTACACTTTTCTTTAGTTTGCTTGTTGTTGTTATGTTCATCCCAGGGCACATACACTTAAAATCAGTAACTTTTTCCATACCTTATTTACATTTACATTTAAGTCATTTAGCAGACGCTCTTATCCAGAGCGACTTACAAATTGGTGCATTCACCTTATGACATCCAGTGGAACAGCCACTTTACAATAGTGCATCTAAATCTTTTAAGGGGGGGGGGGGGGCAGAAGGATTGCTTTATCCTATCCTAGGTATTCCTTGAAGAGGTGGGGTTTCAGGTGTCTCCGGAAGGTGGTGATTGACTCCGCTGTCCTCCGCTGTCCTTATGGTTATGCCTAAGTCTACTGCTGAAATGTGACTGCTTTATTTGTATGCACACACTTAAAAAGCCAGCTTATTCATATTTTATCAGACACTCTTATCTAGAGCGATTTACAGGAGCAATTAGGGTTAAGTGCCTTGCTCAAGCCTACATCAACTAATTGGCTCAGGGATTTGAACCAGAGACCTTTTGGTTACTAGCCAAACACTCTTTACAACTAGGCTGTCTGCCACCCCAGTGAAAATGGGTGGAATTCAGTTTATAGAGAGCATAAAGAGTTTCTTTCTTTTTACTTGACGTAGGCCAGCTGTATTGGTGATCCAGAAAGATACCTAACCAATACATTTGTTTATTATTGTAACCTATGGTTATTTATTCAAGCCTTGAATGCTTGTTTTGTTATAGTGCAAATCATGGTCTTGTAGCATTTTTCCCTCAAATGTATTTGTTAAGGGATTCTGTTGAGACCTCATAGGGCAGCAGCGGTATCTGATATGACTGTGAATATCCCATAATCCTAAAACCCACAGGAAGCTACTGGGGGGAGAACGACTCATGATAAAGTTTGGAACGGCATGAATGGATTCACTAATTCCGCTCCAGCCATTACCACGAGCCTGTCCTCCCCAATTAAGGTTCCGCCAACCTCCTATGCTATAGCTGCCCCTGGATTAGTCTCTCTGATAATGGCTTTTAGTAGGATTGTGATCCTCAAGACTAAATCAATAGGGAAATAGATATTGAACAACAGTAATGTCCCAAAGCCAATTTTCAGGCTCGTCTCAGCCCTAATTGTTTCTTTCAGGACGAACTGGAAACAAACAACCTCTACCAAAACAACCCAACTCCTATAGTTTAACAGTCGAAATGTCTTTGTGGACTCTATGAAAACTGTCACTATGTTGACATAATCTAGATCAGTTTCCTGATCCATTTGTTGATGCCCTGCAATCGTGGTGGTGCTTGGGTTACTGTGCCACTGACATAGCCTAAAACGTTCAGATGGGCAGCAGGTCTTGCTGAAGGTGCTGCACAAACAACAAAAGTTCACAGGTGGGATCTGAACTAAAGATGTCGAAGAGAAGATGGGTGGAATTCAAGATCTGCCAGACCATAAGCTACACTGCTCCCATCAGTCGAAGACACAGACCCCCTTCTCCTGCTGCTGCCGGTGTGTAGGTGTCACTGTCTGTGTAGAAGCTTCAAAAGTTTGATGTTTCTTTTCTGTGCGCTTTCTTGACCTAAATTACATTTACAATGCTGATTATCAGGGTCTGCATGGTTTTCCAGTGCAATGGAGAATCCAGAGAATGTTCCTAAATGCTATAAGTGGTATAATTTGTGATGAGGTTGGAGTGGAAGCATTGACTGTAAATGTCAGATGGACATATTCTATGATTATGTGCAAATTGTGCTCTCGTTTTATATTAGTTTTAATACCAAAATGGCAGAAATAATCATATGGAGAGACCACTATAAATTCGTCATGATATTATTATTAGAGTACGAAAACTTAATTTTTTTAAACTCTAAACTCAGTTTGAACAATATTGTGAATGTTTTAGATCTGTTCTTAACGGGGCAGCGTGAAATGAATCACGATTAGCAATTGTGCAACACTGAGACCTTGTTTGCACATCGACAGAAATTATTTTTATTTACTCACGCATATGATTTCAATCAATGTATATTTAATTTGTGTACAGTATGTTTTCATCTGTAATTTGTTTTAATCAAATGACACGTTTTGACATTTCCTGCAGTACGTTCCTAAAGGGGCGTAGCAGCAGAAAAAAATCCACCTACGTGACGTCAACGCAATCGTGTTTACGTGGATAACATGGCGGCGGAGATGTGGTTGTAGCAAGGATCTTCTCCTAATGCAAGCCTGTCGCAGTGATATGAAACCATTACTAAACAAAGTGAATGTCAACAAACAGAAACTTTCCCCACAGTCTCTGGGCTAATTCGCTAACTCTTCGCATGAAGCCATTTTCCTCTTCTCTCAGCCACAGTGACAACGGTAATGGAAGACGAAGAGAGGAAAAAGAAGCTCGAGGCCGGCAAGGCAAAGGTATGATAGCCTAGTTACTAGCTATCTAGCCGAGGTCAATTATTTATCTGCGTTTCTGTTAGTCTGGCTTGGGAACCACATTCATTGCTGCACGTGCTCAGTTATACATGGGCTTATATCGTTTTATTTAGTAATTCGTTGTTTCGGGAGTCCCTTCCGTGTTCTCGTCCCTGTCAGCTGTCAATACTAGAAAACATGCGCCCCCATGGCATGGATGAAAGCCCGGGGGGTTAGGTGTCTGTGTTAGCCAGCTAGCAAGACTTCCTTTGTCATGTGAAGTTCCATTGGTATCTCATAGAAACGTGCTGTTTCCTCCTAAAATGTAATTACCAGTTTTGAAGAGAAGTATTAATTTGAACTTCGATAGTTAGCGAACTAATTCATTCTTTGCTGTCAACGTCATGCTTTATTAACACCACGTGATTAAAATATTGAGATTCTTGTGTGACAGGTTCAGGACATGCCCCTAGTTAGCTTGAGCAAACTCACATGTTTCATACGTGACTGATTCTTTGTTTCCTTTTTTGAATCTATGCTAACGTTACAATGTAACAACCAGTGTTATAAATGAGGTCATAACAACCCTGTTGAATGATGTAAAAAAAGAAAAGGTGCCAACTGCTTATCTCATGCAGAAGGGAGGTCACACAAGCTCTGCTCTCCATGAAATAAATCAATCAAGCTTTTCAATGCAACATATGCTCACCTCACATAATATTTCAATGTGTGTATTATTTTAAATCAGAATTTTCAATAGAATTTCGAAATATCCAGTGAACAGGCACAGTAGCCTACTTTATGATGATACGATAACCCACCCTCATAGTCAACTGAGAAGGATGACAATAGTGTAAAAATAGAATAGTTCCTTCCCTGCTAGAGTCCCAAAAATATATAAGGGTGCTTGGAGGCAGATGGAAGGAAAGTACACTGGACTGGCCTCAGGTTAGCCTCTACAAATCCGAGAGTGCAGGTTAGCCTCTACAAATCCGAGAGTGGAAGACTCCTCCCTCGTCTCTTACATGTAGGCTCACTTTTTGTAAACAGTCACGTCACAAGTCAGACTGTTGAATAAACTTAATTTGAACGTACTTCACCTGTTGTCTGCTGATTTTTGTCCATATGTTGGAGGTAGTCTGAGACAATATCCACAGAGTAGTGTTATTAACACGACTTTCTGTACGCTGGTCTGTATGTCGGTTTGTATTTTCAATGCTGACGTAATTCGCACGCGATTTGCATATGTCACCAATGGCAGAGTTTAACTGAAGCACAGACCAAAATTTGTCCCACGCAATGGGCTAGCAAATTTCACAAGCACTTCCAGCTGATAGCGAGCGAATGTGCTTTGGTCAACAATATTTGTCTATTTGTTTACATATTGTGCATCACGTGAAATGCATCGGGAGATGGAAAATACAAGCAACAGAACCTACCCACGCTGCAAAAAAGTTGAGTGAACAACCCTTTCCTGTGGTTACCCTATCTCTACTTCCTACTGCCAAAAGGACCAACAGCATGGACAATTGGTAATGTGCATTTAAAAATGATTGTATTCAACATTCTGGCTTGTAGAGACTATTGCGTCATTTTTACAGCGACTTCTTTCAGACTGTTATCCATGGAGTAAGCATGGTAACAGTCGAATGTTTAGACAAACTGAAAGTCCTTTCAGAATTTGAGGTTACCGACCTTTGCAGTGTCATTCCCTTACCTTAGTCCCTTAATGAGCTTATTCCCTAATGCACAATACCTTGACTTGGCACCTCTCCACCATGCCACTAGAGGTTTATTTTGAGTCATGAGTCAATCTATTTTGAGCCAGTAGTATTTATTCAGTATTTGAAGGCTAGATCTATTGAAAGGGAAAACACTTTTTGTGTCACCACACCTGAAACTATTTTGGAACGTGCAAATTAAAACTATACTGTCTCAATAATCAACTAGCAAGGCTATATTTAAATGCTCAGTAACGATAGCAGTAAGGAACCACTACATATTAGTGCTGAGGCGCCACTACAGCCAGGGGTTCGATCCCAGGCTGTCACAGCCGACCATGACTGGGAGCCCCATAGGGGGGCTCCCAATTGGACCAGCGCCGTCCGGATTAAGGGAGTGTTTGGCCAGAGGGGTGGCTTTCCTTGGCTAATCATGCTCTAGCGACTCCTTGTGAACGATGTTCCCCCCGACTCATTGGTGCGGCTGACTTACGGGTTAAGCGAGCAGTCTCTTAAGAAGTAGGCGGCCAGGCATTTGGAGGACGCATGTCTCGACCTTTGCCTCTCCCAAGCCCATTGAAGTTGCAGCGATGAGACAAGGTTGTAACTAGCAATGGGAGAAAAGAAGTTAACTACTTAATAAAATAAGAAATGCTTCAGAGTGGTTGCAAAAGTCTAGGCCATCTAGGAGTCAAAGAAATGTACTGACTCCATGGGAGATTCTCAAAGTCTGTCCTCTCCTCGACTCCTTTGTCCTCCTCTGATTGTGGGTACTTAGCAGGCCCCACAATCAGATTGAATGATTTTCTATGGAAAGGGGGCATTGCTATTAACGTTAGCGCTATCTGTTCCCATAGACTTCCAGTCATTGAGTAATTGAGACTGTCTATTTAAAAGCGTGTCCATTACTAAACAAAGTGAATGTCAACAAACAGAAACTTTCCCCACAGTCTCTGGGCTAATTCGCTAACTCTTCGCATGAAGCCATTTTCCTCTTCTCTCAGCCACAGTGACAACGGTAATGGAAGACGAAGAGAGGAAAAAGAAGCTCGAGGCCGGCAAGGCAAAGGTATGATAGCCTAGTTACTAGCTATCTAGCCGAGGTCAATTATTTATCTGCGTTTCTGTTAGTCTGGCTTGGGAACCACATTCATTGCTGCACGTGCTCAGTTATACATGGGCTTATATCGTTTTATTTAGTAATTCGTTGTTTCGGGAGTCCCTTCCGTGTTCTCGTCCCTGTCAGCTGTCAATACTAGAAAACATGCGCCCCCATGGCATGGATGAAAGCCCGGGGGGTTAGGTGTCTGTGTTAGCCAGCTAGCAAGACTTCCTTTGTCATGTGAAGTTCCATTGGTATCTCATAGAAACGTGCTGTTTCCTCCTAAAATGTAATTACCAGTTTTGAAGAGAAGTATTAATTTGAACTTCGATAGTTAGCGAACTAATTCATTCTTTGCTGTCAACGTCATGCTTTATTAACACCACGTGATTAAAATATTGAGATTCTTGTGTGACAGGTTCAGGACATGCCCCTAGTTAGCTTGAGCAAACTCACATGTTTCATACGTGACTGATTCTTTGTTTCCTTTTTTGAATCTATGCTAACGTTACAATGTAACAACCAGTGTTATAAATGAGGTCATAACAACCCTGTTGAATGATGTAAAAAAAGAAAAGGTGCCAACTGCTTATCTCATGCAGAAGGGAGGTCACACAAGCTCTGCTCTCCATGAAATAAATCAATCAAGCTTTTCAATGCAACATATGCTCACCTCACATAATATTTCAATGTGTGTATTATTTTAAATCAGAATTTTCAATAGAATTTCGAAATATCCAGTGAACAGGCACAGTAGCCTACTTTATGATGATACGATAACCCACCCTCATAGTCAACTGAGAAGGATGACAATAGTGTAAAAATAGAATAGTTCCTTCCCTGCTAGAGTCCCAAAAATATATAAGGGTGCTTGGAGGCAGATGGAAGGAAAGTACACTGGACTGGCCTCAGGTTAGCCTCTACAAATCCGAGAGTGCAGGTTAGCCTCTACAAATCCGAGAGTGGAAGACTCCTCCCTCGTCTCTTACATGTAGGCTCACTTTTTGTAAACAGTCACGTCACAAGTCAGACTGTTGAATAAACTTAATTTGAACGTACTTCACCTGTTGTCTGCTGATTTTTGTCCATATGTTGGAGGTAGTCTGAGACAATATCCACAGAGTAGTGTTATTAACACGACTTTCTGTACGCTGGTCTGTATGTCGGTTTGTATTTTCAATGCTGACGTAATTCGCACGCGATTTGCATATGTCACCAATGGCAGAGTTTAACTGAAGCACAGACCAAAATTTGTCCCACGCAATGGGCTAGCAAATTTCACAAGCACTTCCAGCTGATAGCGAGCGAATGTGCTTTGGTCAACAATATTTGTCTATTTGTTTACATATTGTGCATCACGTGAAATGCATCGGGAGATGGAAAATACAAGCAACAGAACCTACCCACGCTGCAAAAAAGTTGAGTGAACAACCCTTTCCTGTGGTTACCCTATCTCTACTTCCTACTGCCAAAAGGACCAACAGCATGGACAATTGGTAATGTGCATTTAAAAATGATTGTATTCAACATTCTGGCTTGTAGAGACTATTGCGTCATTTTTACAGCGACTTCTTTCAGACTGTTATCCATGGAGTAAGCATGGTAACAGTCGAATGTTTAGACAAACTGAAAGTCCTTTCAGAATTTGAGGTTACCGACCTTTGCAGTGTCATTCCCTTACCTTAGTCCCTTAATGAGCTTATTCCCTAATGCACAATACCTTGACTTGGCACCTCTCCACCATGCCACTAGAGGTTTATTTTGAGTCATGAGTCAATCTATTTTGAGCCAGTAGTATTTATTCAGTATTTGAAGGCTAGATCTATTGAAAGGGAAAACACTTTTTGTGTCACCACACCTGAAACTATTTTGGAACGTGCAAATTAAAACTATACTGTCTCAATAATCAACTAGCAAGGCTATATTTAAATGCTCAGTAACGATAGCAGTAAGGAACCACTACATATTAGTGCTGAGGCGCCACTACAGCCAGGGGTTCGATCCCAGGCTGTCACAGCCGACCATGACTGGGAGCCCCATAGGGGGGCTCCCAATTGGACCAGCGCCGTCCGGATTAAGGGAGTGTTTGGCCAGAGGGGTGGCTTTCCTTGGCTAATCATGCTCTAGCGACTCCTTGTGAACGATGTTCCCCCCGACTCATTGGTGCGGCTGACTTACGGGTTAAGCGAGCAGTCTCTTAAGAAGTAGGCGGCCAGGCATTTGGAGGACGCATGTCTCGACCTTTGCCTCTCCCAAGCCCATTGAAGTTGCAGCGATGAGACAAGGTTGTAACTAGCAATGGGAGAAAAGAAGTTAACTACTTAATAAAATAAGAAATGCTTCAGAGTGGTTGCAAAAGTCTAGGCCATCTAGGAGTCAAAGAAATGTACTGACTCCATGGGAGATTCTCAAAGTCTGTCCTCTCCTCGACTCCTTTGTCCTCCTCTGATTGTGGGTACTTAGCAGGCCCCACAATCAGATTGAATGATTTTCTATGGAAAGGGGGCATTGCTATTAACGTTAGCGCTATCTGTTCCCATAGACTTCCAGTCATTGAGTAATTGAGACTGTCTATTTAAAAGCGTGTCTCGGCAGAAATATGTATTTGTTTACATTAAAAAAAAGAAAATCTAAATTAATATAGGGAAAGCACTAAACTCCAAGAACTTGAATTCCATCAAGTCAAATTTTATGGTAATCAACCTAAGTGGAGGCTCAAATATCTTCCATATTCTTGTGTGCGTGATCTTCAATCAAGCAGGACGTTTTACTTTTGCGTGCCATCATTTAATCTGTGAATGCACACACAACTTTGCATCTGGAAATTGCGACATGGAAACAAGCGTCACCACTCAACACTTAATTGCTATGATACATATAGTACTAGGCTTATAAGACTTTCAAAGACACTTGCCAACTAGTCTATATGAAACATTAGTAGACCCAGACCTAGCCTTTAGGTAATTGATGACAGAGGTACCCAGCATAACCTGCTTGATTAAGGATAATCCCCTGTCAGGACACAGGCCATGGCTTGACCGCACTCATCTAACTATAGGCTATACTATAGAACAAAACATTTTAAGTGTTATATGAAACATAGCTTATCTTAAACTTTGATAATTTTTTATCTTTCATAGAGCTCTCCCCCAGCTACGATTCTCTGCTATATTAACGTTAAAAAGGACTGCAAGGTTGATTTGGAATTTGATGGACCAGGGGTAAGAAAGACTGAAAAGGGTTTTGTATCAGCAATATTGAAATCGGTGGCCACAAGTTGGATGATTCCTCAACAACAACAAAATTATTTTCACAAAATATAATCCATAGGAGGGTCCTTTTGGTGGAAGGATTTTTGACACATATTTTTATCTTAATAAATAGTTGAAGTTGGAATATTTGCAACATTCTGGCTTTAAGCAGGCCTCCTTTAAGACTATAATGTTTCTTCTGTAGGTGCTACAAAGCAATAATTGGTGTGATATGAAGCTTTATCGCTTGCTCTATATTATGAGTAGTATTTTGATTTGACATTTTATACAATGAAATGGCGAACGTGCATAAAGATGGCTGAGTACAGATAATTACATTGTTTTAGCAGTATCCACATTTTTTAAATGACATGGTTCAATGCACCAATAAATCAGCACAATCTGCTTTCTCGGTTTTTCAAATTGCTTTCATCTTAAGATAGCTAGGTGGGACCACCACATGTCACATTTACTCTGTTGGTAGCCTAATGCTTACAAATTTGTTTTAATAACTTTGTTCATTAAACAGACAATACACACCTACCCGATCAGTAAACACACACATACTTTTTAGTAAGAATATAACTGAATAAAATACAAATAATAATGTTCCCACACAACTTGTGTCACGGGAAAGTGTGGAACCGCTGTCATAAATAAAATAAAGTCATATTTTGAAACAGAGCCCAAGCACATACACATGCGTACACACAGACACTCTAACACACACATTATTCTTTAGTTGTATTGTTTGTATTTTTGTTTTGTATTGTTTGTACAGTATATTGTTGTATTTTAAAATTGTGACTGTCCTTGTGTATCAGTGTTTTTCTTACTTGTTTTGTGTTTTTTGTGAACCCCAGGAAGAGTATTTACTGCTTCTGCAGAAGCTAATGGGGGATCCAAATATACAAATCCAAGCTCATGCTTTTTTGATCCACGTTTCGTCTTTCCTACCCTCTCTACTTTGTTAGGGAGCAGCCGTAGTGTGTTCAGCATGATACCGATAGAAAATAATACAAATCCTATTTTCACAAGCATGTGACTCTCGTGTTCATATATCACAACCTCTGCAGACTTTTGGGGTTGCCTATACGCGATCGGGCAAAATAATAGGTCTACACTTGATTTATGCTACATTATTGCATGCTAAATGTTTCTGATCAGTGATAAATGAGCAAACAATAGATTAGCTTATACCACCTCCACTTATTTGCCCAGTCAGAAACCAATTAACCAAATAGCCTATAGAGACAGATTCAGTGAAACAAAATCACATTGATTATCAGACAAGTCAGTGAATTCACAGGCTTTTGGTCGGGAGTAGCCCTAGGCTACCAAGCAACTGCGATTGAAGAGTAAAATAATCCACTTGTTAAACTACATAACATGCTGGCACAATTTTCTAATACATGAGCCAACTAGACAAGATGATCATGAGCAGCACTCCCCTGAACTTAGCTAACGTTTCCCCAACCTAATTGTAGCCTAACCAATATCCAAATGGAGATTCAGTGAAAACTAAAATCTGACATTATTGATTTATCAAGACGAATCCCCACCCTTGTCTCAAAGCAGTCCGATGGCACTGTCCCAATCAAAACAGTGCTGAAATTATCAAGTTGACCACTTGCGGGTAGGCTATTGCTTCAAATTTATTACAAGGATTGGATGACTCTGGGAGATTCAGTAAGCAACAATTTGATACATGCCTTCAATTGCGTTAGCCTACTTTATTCATAATCATTCAGTGATATTTATTCCCTCTAATTCTTTATTGATTCATCCAGTTGTGGTTAAGAAAACAGTGCATGCTTAGTAGGGGCTATGCGAAGAGAGAAACATTGCAAGGCATGTCACTTTGTCTAACTGCCAGGATGGTAACATGGCGCTGCCTAGCAACCATCAAGAGTTAAAGAGCGTAGTGCCTGCCAACGCCGCCTCAGCATTGCGGTTACGTTTCATACTAACCCGTAGGCAGAACTTTACCGAAATTATTATCAGGTTGTTTGGCGGAAATGACAGTTTTGGCTTTGATACTTGCCTAACCTTTCAGATATAAAGAAAAGGTGGAAAATGTTAACATTATGGTAATGTTGGCTGAAAAACGTCTTGATATGAAAGGCATAAGGGTCATAAGGTGGCTTTGAATTTGCCATAACCCCCTACCCTTTCAGATATTTGATAAAGCTGGTATAAAAAAAGCAGGCATGGTAAATTAGTGCGATTTTGGACTGTGTATGAAAAGGATAATACAGTGATTTCCTTACCAATGCTATTCCTCACAGTTATGTTGCCTCACCTGAAGGAATTTGACCTCCATTGACTTCAATAAAAATGTTTTGATGTTGGGTCCATGGGGGCTGTTACAGGTTCCTCTGCACCCCGCCATCAACATTTTGTTTTTAGGGAAAACATTGCCAATGCCTTTTCCTATTTCCCATTCACCCAGGTGGCTTTATCAAACCTCATGGGTTTTACTGAGCATATAGCCTAGCGTTTTAGTGAATTCCATTCCATCTTTCTGCACCTTCAACAATAACAGCCAGGTCGATATGCATTTGATTTAAAGTGTGTACTTTTCACAAAGGAAACAACATGAATATCCTACAGTCAAGTCAACCCCTGTGCTCCATGGTATTGTAATTGTGCCTCAACAGCTTCTCCTTTCACTATTTTCTTGCACATCCTAATATTATGCTAAATATTTAAAAGACTGGAGCCATCATGTAGTAAGTTTGTGGCTGAGGAGAATCACAAAACCCACCATTTCATATGTTCTCTGGAGCACAGAGGCCCAAAAGGCTCTCGCTTAAAAATAATACAGAACAGCCTCTCCACAGTCTGCAATGGAGAACTGTTGGAAACATGAAAGATGTCTCATTTATTTTATTTCAATTCCAATACTGGCCTTTTTAGATCATTGACATGTTTTATTTTTTGCCCCTATTAGATTTTGCTGCCTGTAGCCTATGCTTTTTTTGATGGTGTCGGGAATCAATATGTGTCATGACTGTGTTGACATATGCCAACTTTTGATTGTCGCAGCAGCAGTCAAGATGGCTGTCGGGCATTGTGACAGCAACAGCAAGTGGCTTACCTCGTCACTGGAACGACACTAATAGTGCTTTAGAGCTCTGACACAGCTCATTTGACTGTTCACGGAAATGGAGTTTAGGGCTAGTTGATTTTATTCATCAGGGATTTTTCTGCCGTTGAAATCCTTGGGCGTTTTTTTGTTGTTGCATGGCCTAAGTTCAAACAGTGAAAAAAAATATATATACACTACCGTTCAAAAGTTTGGGGTCACTTAAAATTTTTCTTGTTTTTCAAAGAGAAGCAACATTTTTTGTACATTAAAATAACATCGAAATTAATCAGAAATACAGTGTTGTAACGGCAGTCCTCCTCCTCTTCATCTGAAGAGGAGGAGTATTGAGGGAACCAAGGCGCAGCGTAGTGAAATGACATAATTTTATTAACGAAAACACGAACTTGACTAAACTAACAAAACAACAAAACGGTGTAGACAGACCTAGACGCCGAACTACATAAAACAAGAAGAACGCACGAATAGGAAACATAGGCTACACAAACCGAACAAACCGTAAACAGTCCCGTGTGGTGTACAGACACAGACACGGAAGACAATCACCCACAACGAACACTGTGAAAACGCCTACCTAAATATGACTCTTAATTAGAGGAACGCCAAACACCTGCCTCTAATTAAGAGCCATACCAGGCAACCCAAAAACCAACATAGAAACAGAAAACATAGAATGCCCACCCAAACTCACGTCCTGACCAACTAACACATATAACAAACTAACAGAAATAGGTCAGGAACGTGACATAACCCCCCCCATAAGGTGCGAACTCCGGGCGCACCAGCACAAAGTCTAGGGGAGGGTCTGGGTGGGCATCTGACCACGGTGGTGGCTCAGGCTCCGGGCGAGGTCCCCACCATAATCAATCCTAGCCTCCATCTCCCCCTAAGAATGTCCACCCTCATTCTACCCCCACAAAATCCTCTTGGTAACATCAATGACAGGGACAACACCGGGACAGAGAGATAGATCAAGACAGAGGGATAGCACAAGACAGAGGGATAGATCAGAATATAGAGGTAGCTCAGGATAGAGAGGGAGATCAGGATAGAGGGTCAACTCCGGACTGAAGGGCAGCTCCGGACAGAGAGACAGCTCTGGACTGAGGGGCAGTTCTGGGTATATAGCCGTTTCTGGCTAAAGGGCAGCTCATGGCTGACTGACGAATCTGGACGCTCATGGCAGGCTGACGGCTCTCGACGCTCATGGCTGGCTGACGGCTCTCGACGCTCATGGCTGGCTGACGGCTCTCGACGCTCATGGCTGGCTGACGGCTCTCGACGCTCATGGCTGGCTGACGGCTCTCGACGCTCATGGCTGGCTGACGGCTCTCGACGCTCATGGCTGGCTGACGGCTCTCGACGCTCATGGCTGGCTGACGGCTCTCGACGCTCATGGCTGGCTGACGGCTCTCGACGCTCATGGCAGGCTGACGGCTCTCGACGCTCATGGCAGGCTGACGGCTCTCGACGCTCATGGCAGGCTGACGGCTCTCGACGCTCATGGCAGGCTGACGGCTCTCGACGCTCATGGCAGGCTGACGGCTCTCGACGCTCATGGCAGGCTGACGGCTCTCGACGCTCATGGCAGGCTGACGGCTCTCGACGCTCATGGCAGGCTGACGGCTCTCGACGCTCATGGCAGGCTGGCGGCTCTGGCTGCTCATGGCTCGCTGGCGGCTCTGGCAGATCCTGTCTGGCTGGCGGCTCTGGCAGATCCTGTCTGGCTGGCGGCTCTGGCAGATCCTGTCTGGTTGGCGGCCCTGGCAGATCCTGTCTGGTTGGCGGCCCTGGCAGATCCTGTCTGGTTGGCGGCTCTGGCGGATCCTGTCTGACGGACGGCTCTAGCGGCTCCTGTCTGGCGGGCGGCTCTAGCGGCTCCTGTCTGGCGGACGGCTCTGCAGGCTCATGGCAGACGGGCGGCTTTGCAGGCTCATGGCAGACGGGCGGCTTTGCAGGCTCATGGCAGACGGATGGCTCAGACGGCGCTGGGGAGACGGATGGCTCAGACGGCGCTGGGGAGACGGATCGCTCAGATGGCGCTGGGGAGACGGATGGCTCTGGCCGGATAAGGCGCACTGTAGACCTGGTGCGTGGTGCCGGAACTGGAGGCACCGGGCTAAGGACACGCACCTTCATACTAGTGCGGGGAGCAGGGACAGGGCACAATGGACTCTCAAAGCCTACTCTATACCTGGTGCGTGGTACCGGCACTGGTGGCACCGGGCTGAGGGCAAGCACATCAGGATTAGTAGGGGGAGAAGAAACAGTGTGTACAGGGCTCTGGAGACGCACAGGAGGCTTAGTGCGTGGTGCCGGAACTGGAGGCACCGAACTGGATACACGCACTACAGGGAGAGTGCATGGAGAAGGAACAGGGCTCTGGAAACGCACTGGTAGCCTAGTGCGTAGTGTAGGCACTGTAAGTACTAGGCTGGGGCGGGGAGGTAGCGCCGGAAATACCGGACCGTGCAGGCGTACTGGCTCTCTTGAGCATTGAGCCTGCCCAACCTTACCTGGTTGAATGCTCCCGGTCGCCCGACCAGTGCGGGGAGGTGGAATAACCCGCACCGGCCTATGTAGGCGAACCGGGGAAACCATGCGTAAGGCAGGTGCCATGCCCGAGGAGACGCACTGGAGACCAGACGCGTTGAGCCGGCCTTATGACACCTGGCTCAATGCCCAATCTAGCCCTACCAGTGCGGGGAGGTGGAATAACCCGCACTGGGCTATGCACTCGTACAGGAGACACCGTGCGCTCTACTGCGTAACACGGCGCCTGCCCGTACTCCCGCTCTCCACGGTAAGCCTGGGAAGTGGGCGCAGGTCTCCTACCTGCCCTTGGCCCACTACCTCTTAGCCCCCCCCCCCCCCCAAGAAATTTTTGGGTGTTACTCACGGGCTTTTTGGGCTTCCGTGCAAGACGCGTCCCCTCATAACTCCGGTTCCCTTCTCCGGTTGCCTCTGCTCTCCTCAGTGCCTCCAGCTGTTCCCATGGGAGGCGATCCCTACCAGCCAGGATCTCCTCCCATGTGTAGCAACCTTTCCCGTCCAATACATCGTCCCAAGTCCATTCCTCCTTCTTTTTCTGTCCCTTACTCCGTTTACTCCGCTGCTTGGTTCTGGAGATTTGGTGGGTGATTCTGTAACGGCAGTCCTCCTCCTCTTCATCTGAAGAGGAGGAGTATTGAGGGAACCAAGGCGCAGCGTAGTGAAATGACATAATTTTATTAACGAAAACACGAACTTGACTAAACTAACAAAACAACAAAACGGTGTAGACAGACCTAGACGCCGAACTACATAAAACAAGAAGAACGCACGAATAGGAAACATAGGCTACACAAACCGAACAAACCGTAAACAGTCCCGCGTGGTGTACAGACACAGACACGGAAGACAATCACCCACAACGAACACTGTGAAAGCGCCTACCTAAATATGACTCTTAATTAGAGGAACGCCAAACACCTGCCTCTAATTAAGAGCCATACCAGGCAAACCATAAACCAATATAGAAACAGAAAACATAGAATGCCCACCCAAACTCACGTCCTGACCAACTAACACATATAACAAGCTAACAGAAATAGGTCAGGAACGTGACAAGTGTAGACATTGTTAATGTCGGAAATGACTATTGGAGCTGGAAACGGCTGGTCTTTAATGGAATTTCTAAACTCAGCCAAAAAAACGTCCTCTCGCTGTCAACTGCGTTTATTTTCAGCAAACTTAAATATTTGTATGAACATAAGATTCAACAACCGAGACATAAATTGAACAAGTTCCACAGACATGTGACTAATAGAAATGGAGTAATGTGTCCCTGAGCAAAGGGGGGTCAAAATCAAAAGTAAAAGTTAGTATCTGGAGTGGTCACCAGCTGCATTACGTACTGCAGTGCATCTCCTCCTCATGGACTGCACCAGATTTGCCAGTTCTTCCTGTGAAATGTTACCCCACTCTTCCACCAAGGCACCTGCAAGTTCCCGGACATTTCTGAGGGGAATGGCCCTAGCCCTCACCCTCCGATCCAACTGGTCCCAGACGTGCTCAGTGGGATTGAGATCCGGGCTCTTCGCTGACCATGGCAGAACACTGACATTCCTGTCTTGTAGGAAAATGCACAGAACGAGCAGTATGGCTGGTGGCATTGTCATGCTGAAGGGTCATGTCAGGATGAGCCTGCAGGAAGGGTACCACATGAGGGAGGAGGAAGTCTTCCCTGTAATGCACAGTGTTAAGATTGCCTGCAATGACAGCAAGCTCAGTCCGATGATGCTGTGACACACCGCCCCAGACCATGACAGACCCTCCACCTACAAATCGAACCCGCTCCAGAGTACAGGCCTCGGTGTATTGCTAATTCCTTTGACGATAAACGCGAATCCGACCATCACCCCTGGTGAGACAATACTTTGACTCGTCAGTGAAAAGCACTTTTTGCCAGTCCTGTCTGGTCCAGCGATGGTGGGTTTGTGCCCATAGGCGACGTTGTTGCCGGTGATGTCTGGTTAGGACCTGCTTTACAACAGGCCTACAAGTCCTCAGTCCAGCCTCCATCAGCCTATTGCAGACAGTCTGAGTACTGTTGGAGGGATTGTGTGTTCCTGGTGTAACTCGAGCAGTTGTTGTTGCCATCCTGTACCTGTCCCGCAAGTGTGATGTTCGGATGTACCGATCCTTTGCAGGTTTTGTTACACGTGGTCTGCCACTGCAAGGAAGATCAGCTGTCCGTCCTGTCTCCGTGTAGCGCCGTCTTAGGTGTCTCACAGTACGGCCATAGCAAATTATTGCCCTGGCCACATCTGCAGTCCTCATGTCTCCTTGCAGCATGCCTAAGGCACGTTCACGCAGATGAGCAGGAACCCTGGGTATCTTTCTTTTGGTGTTTTTCAGTCGAAAAACAGTAGTCAGTAGAAAGGCCAGTTTAGTGTCCTAAGTTTTCATAACTGTGACCTTAATTATCTACCGTCTGTAAGCAGTTAGTGTCTGAAAGACCGTTCCACAGGTGCATGTTCATTAATTGTTTATGGTTCATTGAACAAGCATGGGAAACAGTGCTTAAACCCTTTACAATGAAGATCTGTGAAGTTATTTGGATTTTTACGAATTATCTTTGAAAGACAGGGTCCTGAAAAAGGGATGTTTCTTTTTTGCTGAGTTTACATAGGCGGACAGAGGCCCATTATCAGCAACCATCACTCCTGTGTTCCAATGGCACCTTGTGTTAGCTAATCCAAGTTTATAATTTTAAAAGGCTAATTGATCATTAGAAAACCCTTTTCAACTTATGTTAGCACAGCTGAAAACTGTGGTGCTAATTAAAGAAGCAATAAAACTGGCCTTCTTTATACTAGTTGAGTATCTGGAGCATCAGCATTTGTGGGTTCGATTGCAGGCTCAAATTGGCCAGAAACAAAGACTTTCTTCTGAAACTCGTCAGTCTATTCTTGTTCTGAGAAATGAAGGCAATTCAATGCGAGAAACTGCCAAGAAACTGAAGATCTCGTACAATGCTGTGTACTACTCCCTCCACAGTACAGCATAATTGCAAAAAGGTTTTCTAATGATCATTTAGCCTTTTTAAAATTATCAACTTGGATTAGCTAACGCAACGTGCCATTGGAACACAGGAGTGATGGTTGCTGATAATGGGCCTATGTAGAGATTCCATAAAAAAATCAGCTCCAATCGTTGCCAGCTCCAATAGTCATTTACAACATTAACAATGTCTACACTGTATTTCTGATCAATTTGATGTAATTTTAAAGGACAAAATTTGCTTTTCTTTAAAAAAGTGGGAAATTTTTAAGTTGCCCCAAACTTTTGAACGGTAGTGTATATATTTTCCGGGATGGAAAAATGCTTTTAAATGACTACAACCATATATAAAGTACATAGAAAATACCTAAAATATATTTTTTAAAGCTGCAATATGTCACTTTTGGGATGACCTGATCAAATTCAGATAGAAATGAGAGTTATAGATCTGTCACTCATTGAATGCAAGTGTAAGTGATAGATCTGTTCTATGTGCGTTAATTCTATGCCTCCTGTTCTTAAGTTTTCTTTTTGCATCTTTTGAGTTTTGTACACCTGTTTCAATCAGCTGAAAATACAATATTTTTAGTAATTGAAAATATATTTCACAACTGTTTAGATGGTACTATGATTCTCTACACAATACATTGATTGTTTTGTCACAAACTGAAATTAGTTCCAACTATTAGAATTTCAGCATCATCAATACGCAGCGCGATTTCAGCATATTGCACTTTTAATAATATTATCTTTGAGAATTTACAATCACCAAAATAAAAGCTAGACAGGGAGAACCCTGTCTAGCCCCACCTAAGCTCCTTTCTACAAGATCCTTAAAGTAATAGAGCTATCTTTACTTTGTGGGTGTATGGCATTTTTCTTCTACTCTTGAGGTGGCACTTTGAATCAATCCTGCAATTCCTATAGTAAAACTGTCTGCTACTTCCGACTCGCAAGCAATTACAAGTTTGAATCAAGTTATAATACCCCGAATGGTGGTCACACTGTTTAGTCCATATTGAGCGTACGTTCGGAGCCTTTGGGTAATTAATCAGTCTTGACTCAGCTTTAGATCGAAATGGAGTCATTAGCAATCTTGTGTAATGGTCTAGTTTCCAGAGCCAAGTGCCCTTAGTTCAACCACAGCCAACTGAACACATTCATGACCATTTGGAGGTACAAAACTTTTAGGCTACCTAAACATTTTCCGTTTGTACACCCAGCTGTGGTTAGTGTATTGTTCAGCCTTTTGCCTTTGAGCAGCTAATGCTATAGCCTAAGTCATTTTAGTATTCATCTTGGCAATGAAGATGGGTGTTACAAATGTGATGAGGGTCCCACGTATTTAGGCCTTTAACTACACTACCGCCTAATTTAATCTGCTGTTGATCGTTATTCATGGTCTTTCAATCAGTGCTTGTTACAACAACAAAAAATCACAGTAGCCTAGTGGGCACAGAAAACAAGCTATCTATAGTGTGATCTGTCTAAGTGAACAATCGTCACTCACATACAGCAAACATTACTCAATGTGCCATAATTGATCAAATAGAAATCCCCCCAAAAAACACTGAACCTAGTATGGTACGGTGTTCGATGTTCATTGTGTTTATCTATTGTTGGTATCAGTGGGGGATAAGCAGTGACACTGAGTAACAGATAATCGCTCTCTTGTAACGGTGCCAGCGGCTGAATTAGCTAACCTAGAACTTTTGTGAAACAACTCAATGATGCAATGCTTGATGCAGAAATCTCTAGAATTATTACCCAACAAGCCAGTGTTTTGATTTGAAGTGCTTAGAGTAGCATAGGAATAAGCAGTGACGACTTAATAAGTCTACCTGTCTGTCCTAGATAAAGAATGTTTGCAAAACATTGTCAGAGTTACTCCATATTTGAGACTGCAGATGGCATTATACACCTACACAGGCCTCAGTCCCATGTGCTTGTCCAACTCAATGGTCCTTTGCCAAATAGGGCAACACAGAATCATCTGCAATTGAACTCTGTGAAAGATTAGCCAAGGATTCCAATTTACTTTTGGGAGAAAATTTATTGAATTTGACTCTGCTGTGCAAATCCTCAAAGATCTGGACCAGACCATCTACAAACTATTGGCTTACATGTATTAACAAACTATAGTTTTGGCAAGTCTGTTAGGACATCTACTTTGTGCATGACACAAATAATTTTTCCAACAATTGTTTACAGACAGATTATTTCACTTATAATTAACTATCACAATTCCAGTGGGTCAGAAGTTTACATTCACTAAATTGACTGTGCTTTTAAACAGCTTGGAAAATTCCAGAAAATGATGTCATGGCTTAAAATGCTTCTGATTGACTCAAATTATGTCAATTAGCCTATGAAAAGAAATCAGCCAAGACCTTAGAAAAAAAATTGTAGACCTCCACAAGTCTGGTTCATCCTAGGGAGCAATTTCCAAACGCCTGAAGGTACCACGTTCATCTGTACAAACAATGGCACGCAAGTATAAACACCATGGGACCACGCAGCCGTCATACCGTTCAGGAAGGAGACGCGTTCTGTCTCCTAGAGATGAACGTACTTTGGTGTGAAAAGTGCAAATCAATCCAAGAACAACAGCAAAGGACCTTGTGAAGATGCTTGAGGAAACGGGTACAAAAATATCTATCCACAGTATAACGAGTCCTATATCGACATAACCTGAAAGACCGCTCAGCAAGGAAGAAGCCACTGCTCCAAAACCGCCATAAAAAAAGCGAGACTACGGTTTGCAACTGCACATGGGGACAAAGATCATACTTTTTGGAGAAATGTCCTCTTGTCTGATGAAACAAAAATAGAACTGTTTGGCCATAATGACCATCATTATGTTTGGAGGAAAAAGAGGGAGGCTTGCATGCCGAAGAACACCATCCCAACCGTGAAGAATGGGGGTGGCAGTATCATGTTGTGGGGGTGCTTTGCTGCAGGAGGGACTGGTGCACTTCACAAAATAGATGGCATCATGAGGGAGGGAAATTATGTAGATATATTGAAGCAGCATCTCAAGACATCAGTCAGGAAGTTAAAGCTTGGGCGCAAATGGGTCTTCCAAATGGACATTGACCCCAAGCATACTTCCAAAGTTGTGGCAAAATGGCTTAAGGACAACAAAGTCAAGGTATTGGAGTGGCCATTACAAAGCCCTGACCTCAGTCCTATAGAAAATGTGTGTGCAGAGCTGAAAAAGATTGTGCGAGCAAGTAGGCCTACAAACCTGACACCAGCTCTGTCAGGAGGAATGGGCCAAAATCCACCCAACATATTGTGGGAAGCTTGTGGAAGGCTACCCAAAACGTTTGACCCAAGTGAAACAATTTAAAGGCAATGCTACCAAATACTAATTGAGTGTATGTATGTAAACTTCTGACCCACTGGGAATGTGATGAAATAAATAAAATAACCTCTACTATTATTCTGACATTTCACATTCTTAAAATAAAGTGGTGATTCTAACTGACCTAAGAAAGGGAATTCTTACTGGGATTTAATGTCAGGAATTGTGAAACTGAGTTTAAATGTATTTGGCTAAGGTGTATGTAAACTTCCGACTTCAACTGTACTTGCATAGCGGAGTCTTTTGTTTGGACGTGTAGTGAGCTAGCTAAACAATGAACCATAATCCCAACTCAATATGTAAATACCCTGCATGAATCTGCAGGTAGCTAACCAACCAGGTTCAATGTTAGCTAGCTAACATTAGGCTATAACTAGCAATGCAAATGGCTCTGAGATACGAGTAATTTTACTACACAGATCATACATGTAACGTTAGCTAGCTAGCTAACAGTGCACTTTCACTTGCAATGTTCTGACAAAATAAGAAACGTGTAATATCTGAAAATGTATCTAGCTAGACTCTTGCCTTATACATGGATGAGCGCTTCTCTCTCTCTCTGTCGCGGATGCCATGGTTGTCCTTAGTTTGAAGATCAAACGGCAGAATTTTATCCATCTCCTTAGCTATCATACTCTAATTCCACTGATTTCAAAACTCAGTGCTCCAGAAAGTGGAGAGCAACATTTTTGCAATTCTGCTATGTGATATCTTTCAAAAAAGCTAGTTCAGAAAGGATTACCTACACATACTGACCAGCTCATATTATAGAGCGAAGCGTGCTACATGGCAGACCAATCCAAATTCATCTCTCGGTGTCCAGCCCAATCATTATCTCAGCCAATAATGGCTTGCAGGAAGGTTGGTGACTTTTTTCTGTGGCTAAACCAACTAAGCTCTTAATTTAACTATTGTTTTCCTACTTACAGATAGCATATAAGTGTGTTTTTAAGGCACAGGAAAGTTCCATAAGGCATTTCTACCAAAAAACAAATTTTGATAATGGGGGGTTTACTACTAAGCTATATGGAATTGTTTTAGGAAGGTCATACCAAGGATAATTTTTCTGTTTTACTTGGAGTTTTATTACCCCTTGAAGTATAAAAAAAATCTAAAAAGCTGGTTATCCAATGCCTTGCAAAGAAGGGCACCTATTGGTAGATGGGTAAAAAAAAAATACAAAAAATAGTTAAACTTTGGATGGTGTATCAATACACCTAGTCACTACAAAGATACAGGCGTCCTTCCTAACTCAGTTGCCAGAGAGGAAGGAACTTGCTCAAGGATTTCACCATGAGGTCAATGGTGACTTTAAAACAGTTGGAGTTTAATGGCTGTGATAGGAGAAAACTGAGGATGGATGAACAACGTTGTAGTTACACGACAATACTAACCTAATTGACTGAGTGAACTGAAGGAAGCCAGGCCTCCCGAGTGTGCAGGGGTCTAAGGCACTGCATCGCAGTGTTGCGGCGTCTCTACAGCCTGGGGTTCGATCCGGCCGTGACCGGAGGTACTATAGGGCGGCGCACAGTTGGCCCAGTTAGGTGAGGGTTTGGCCGGGTGGGCTTTACTTGGCTCATCGCGTTCTAGCGACTCCTTGTGGCGAGCTGGGTGCCTGCAAACTGACTCTGGTAGTCAGTTGAACTGTTAATCCTCGGACACATTGGTGTGGCTGGCTTCCAGGTTAAGCGAGCGGGTGTTGACAAGCACGGCTTGACGTGTCATGTTTCGGAGGACGCATGACTCGACCTTTGCCTCTCCTGAGCCTGATGAAGTTGCAGCAATGAGACAAGATGGTCATTGGATTGAAATTGGAGAGAAAAAGGGGGGAAAAATGTAAAAAGGAAGGATGTACAGAATTTAAAAAAAATCTTAACATGCATCCTGTTTGCAACAAGGCACTAAAGTAATACTACATAAAATGTGGAAAAGCAATTAACCTTTGTCCTGAATGCAAAGTGTCATATTTGGGGCAAATACAATACAAGACATTACAAGGGTACTACTCTCCATATTTTCAACCATAGTGGTCGCTGCAACATGTAATGGGTATGCTTGAAATCGTTAAGGAATGAGGAGTTTTTCCAGACACTGGGAGATGAGTTCACATTTCAGCAGGACAGTAACCTAAAACACAAGGCCGAATCTACGCTGGAGTTGCTTACCAGGAAGAAAGTGAATGTTCCTGGCCGAGTTACACTTTTGACTTAAATTTACTTGAAAATCTATGGCAAAACCTAAAAATGTTTATCTAGCAAAGAATGTCCAAATATTGTACATTCCTGGTGGGCAAAGCTCTTAGTCTCACAACTGAAAGAAAGATTCACAGCTGTAATCACTGCCAAAGGTGCTTCTACGAAGTATTGACTCAGGTGTGAATACTTATCTAAATTAAATATTTTTGTATTTATTTTTCAATACCTTTGATAAAATTCCCGAAAACATGTTTTCACTTTATTTTAATGGGGTACTGTTTGTAAATGGGCGAGTGGGGATTTAATATTTTTTTTTTTTTAATAAATTGAAATCAGGCTGTAACATAACAGAATCTGGAATAAGTTAAGGGGTATGAATACTATCTGAAGGCACTGTACATAATGGTATATGCAAAGGCTAAGGGCATAAACTACACAAGTACATTTTTGTCTTTATTACCAGTCAAAAGTACCAGTCAAAAGTTTGGACACCAACTCCTTTTTTCTTTATTTTAACTTTTTTCTACAATGTAGAATAATAGTGAAGACATCAACACTATGAAATAACACATATGGGATCAAGTAGTAACCAAACAAGTGTTAATCCAAATATATTTTATATTTGAGATTGTTCAAAGTAGCCATCCTTTGCCTTGATGACAGCTTTCTTTGCACACACTTGACAATCTCTCAACCAGCTTCACCTGAAAGGACAGATTTACACCGGTCTAATGGCCATTGCTCATGTTTCTTAGCCCAAGCAAGTCTCTTCTTCTTATTGGTGTCCTTCAGTAGTGTTTTCTTTGCAGCAATTTGACCATCATGGCCTGATTTCTTGAAGTCTCCTCTGAACAGTTGATGTTGAGATGTGTCTGTTACTTGAACTCCGTGAAGCATTTATTTGGGCTGCAATCTGAGGTGCAGTTATTATAATGAATGTATACTCTGCAGCAGAGTTAACTCTGGGTCTTCCTTTCCTGTGGCCGTACTCATGAGAGTCAGTTTCATCATACCGCTTGATGATTTTCAAACCAAACTTTATTTGTCACATGTGCCGAATACAACAAGTGTAGACCTTACCGTGAAATGCTTACGTACAAGCCCTTAACCAACAGTGCAGTTCAAGAAGCGTTAAGAAAATATTGACCAAATAAAGTACCGTAAAAAATTATAGAAAGTAACACAATAACAAGGCTATATACAGGGTGTACCGGTACCGAGTCGGTGTGCAGGGGTACAGGTTAGTTGAGGTAATTTGTACATGTAGGTAGAGGTGACGTGACTATGCATAATAAACAACGAGTAGCAGCAGTGTACAGAACAAATGGAGGGGGGTGTCAATGTAAATAGTCTGGTGGCCATTTGATTAACTGTAAATAGTCCGGTGGCCATTTGATTAGCAGTCTTATGGCTTGGGGGTAGAAGCTGTTAAGGAGCCTTTTGGTCTTAGACTTGGGGCTCCGGTACCGCTTGCCGTGCGGTAGCAGAAAACAGTCTATGTCTTGGGTGACTGGAGTCTCTGACAATTTTATGGGCTTTCCTCTGACACCGCCTATTGTATAGGTCCTGGATGGCAGGAAGCTTGGCCCCAGTGATGTACTGGGCCGTACGCACTACCCTCTAGCGCCTTACGGTCAGATGCCGAGCAGTTGCGCTAGGTAGAGCTGCATTGTGGTCTAGTGCTGTAGGATAACCTCAGTCTGGAAATGTGCCCTCTTTTAAGCTACGTTGTCCGATGGTGCAGTCAGCCCCCTCCCAGGTAAGTGGGGTGTAGTATCCTTGGTAACAGGGGCTACCTGTTGCTCGCCATGCCGTGTGACATCTGCTGCCCATAATAGCCTGCTGTGTGAGCTCCCCTGCTTTCACCCAGCTCCCATAGCTGGCCATTCAGTTCACTGACTCTTGTATTAGAACTCACTCACTTCACCCCACTCAGTGGCTGTCACCAGTCCTTCATCCATAATGGATATCAGGGCTTTTACTGTCCAAGTCATGTAATTAGTGCCAGCATTCAGTTGTGGCGATTAACTGTACAGAACCCCTGTTGTTGGTGCACGGAGGGAAATGACATGTATGTGTGTTTGTGGGTGCGGACTGCACACCGAGGGAAGTTTTTGTGTGCGTGTGTGTACACACACACAGTCGCGCATGCTCTGAGAGCTGATTTGTGTTTATTCTATGTAGGGCTGTCCCCGGGAGAAGAAAAATATATATACATCTTGGTCGACCGTAAGTCATCTGTTCTTTCGACCAATCGATTGGTCGAAATGTGTAAACGTGTATTTTTTACATAAGGACACACCTTATGTGTTTTTAATAAAATCAACTATATGCATTGAGCTTGTCTGATGCTTTAAGCTTATGGTTGAATGAAATAAGAAAAATGTCTCGAAGGCGCCAGAGATCTAGATAACCAGAATGAAAAATAACTTAACCTGACCCAACTTTTCTTCTCCCGCTCCTGCTGGCTTTCACAGATTCTGCCTTTACTCTCCTGAAGTTGCCGGTAATAGGCTACACAAGAAGTCGGCAACCTTTCTCATGTGGAATGCCAATTTATCTTACCATTTCTACCAATCTGCGTGCCAGTTTTGGTTTTCATTTGCACATTTTCGTGAGTTTCATTTAATTTATAATAATGTCTTCATATCTCAAAATCATTGTCATGTGGTTAATCAAAATTGTAACCAAATGAAAATGATACAAACCAAAAAGTAACTTCTATTGCCATTACCAACTATGTAAAAATAGCCTACATAAAGCCAACAAATAAAAACATAGCAGCCTGCAGGTAGAAAATATCCTGATTAAAAAAAAAAAATTACCATAACCAAATTAACACACATTGTAGGTTAGGAATTAATTGTAAATGTACTGCTGGTGATATATATAATGGGGAATTGATATACACTAACAATCAAATGCAAACAATTCACACAATGAAGTTATGAAACAATGAATGTGCACAAGTTGGCGGGAGAGAGCGCATTCTGGAGAGATTGTGTGCATCTGGGCGCATGGTCTTTCCCACGGCAGCATTTAATGTGATATGGCCTCAGCAGAAGTCAGGGCATTCATACTTCTTGCGCTTTGCAGAGTGGTGCAGAGCTGTTGTCAAGGAAGTGAGTTTGTGCTTTCTGCAGGATGTACCGCAGAAAGCGTGTAGAAAGTGTGTGTGTACATACATACATGCATACATGCATACATACATACATACATACATACATACATACATACATACATACATACATACATACATACATACATACATACATACATACATACATACACACATTAGTACCAGTCAAAAGTTTGGACACAACTACCCATTCAAGGGTTTTTCTTTATTTTTACTATTTTCTAAATTGTAGAATAATAGTGAAGACATCAAAACATAATTTAACACATGGAATCATGTAGTACCCAAAGTGTTAAACAAATCAGAATATATTTAGATTCTTCAAAGCAGCCATCCTTTGCCTTGATGACAGCTTTGCACACGCTTGGCATTCTCTCAACCAGCTTCACCTGGAATGCTTTTCCAACTGTCTGGAAGGAGTTCCCACATATGTTGAGCACTTGTTGGCTGATTTTGCTTCACTCTGTGGTCCAACCATCTCAAATTGGGTTGAGGTCGGGTGATTGAGGAGGCCAGGTCATCTGATGCAGCAATCCGTCACTCTCCTTCTTGGTCAAAAAGACCGTACACAGCCTGGAGATGTGTTTTGGGTCATTGTCCTGTTGAAAAACAAATGATAGTCCCACTAAGCTCAAACCAGATGGGATAAATCACAGACAGTGTCACAAGCAAAGCACCCCCACACCATCACACCACCACCTTCATGCTTCATGGTGAGAAACACACATGCAGAGATCATCCGTTCACCTACTCTGCGTCTCAAAGACACGGCTGTTGGAACTAAAAATCTCAAATTTGGACTCATCAGACCAAAAGACAGATATCCACCGGTCTAATGTCCATTGCTCGTGTTTCTTGGCCCAAGCAAGTCTCTTCTTATTATTGGTATCCTTTAGTAGTTGTTTCTTTACAGCAATTTTACCATAAAGGCCTGATTCACGCAGTCTCTGAACAGTTGATGTTGAGATGTGTCTGTTACTTGAGTTCTGAAGCATTTATTTGGGCTGCAATTTCTAAGGCTGGTAACTCTAATGAACTTTTCCTCTGCAGCAGAGATAACTAGGTCTTCCTTCCCTGTGGCGGTCCTCATGAGAGCCAGATTCATCATAGCGCTTGATGGTTTTTGAGATTGCATTTGAAGAAATGTCTTGAAATTTTCTGGATGTACTGACCTTCATGTCTTAAAGTAATGATGTCATTTCTCTTTGCTTATTTGAGCTGTTCTTTCTATAATATGCACTTGGTCTTTTACCAAATAGGGCTATCTTCTGTATACCACCCCTGCTTTGTCACAATACAACTGATTGGCTCAAACGCATTAAGAAGGGAATAACTTCCACAAATTAACTTCTAGCAAGGCACACCTGTTAATTGAAATGCATACCAGGTGACTATCTCATGAAGCTGGTTGAGAGAAGGCCAAGAGTGTGCAAAGCTGTCATCAAGGCAAAGGGTGGCTACTTTGAAGAATCTCAAATATAACATATATTTGGATTTGTTTAATACTTGTTTGGTTTCCACATGATTCCATATGTGTTATTTCATAGTTTTGATGTCTTCACTATTATTCTAGAATATAGAAAATGGTAAAAAAAAAAAAGATTTGAGTAGGTCTGTCCAAACTTTTGCCTGGTAATGTGTGTGTGAAATATATATGGTTAAATACAATTTATTTAACCCTTATTTTACCAGGTATGTTGACTGAGAAAACATTCTCATTTACAGCAACCTGGGGAATAGTTAGAGGAGTAGGATGAATAAACCAATTGTAAACTGGGAATCATTTAGCTATCTTTCGAGACTTTCATAGATCCAGATGTGTTCCCCCTTGCCTAGCCAAACAGTTTTTCATCCCTTTGTTCCTAAAGACATCACTTTGCACACTAATATTTAGGAGAGGGAGGATCATTTGAAACGGCAAAAGCTTTACGGTGGGTGAAAACTGCGGCTCATCCATACACCCAATTACCCATGCGTTTCAGTCCTTAGATGTTTGACGTCTAGGAAGTAAAACATTTTTTGTTGTTTTCCTTTTAACGTGTATTTAAAAGATCAGGGGGAGCCACAACAGGAAGCAAACTGTTCTTTATTAGGGGCCTATGTACGGCAAGGATTCACATTCGCATCGGAGGTTGATAGCTCTGGGACGCACGCAATGTTTCACACCAGGTTTACCAAGCTATGTAGCACTACTGTAGGTATTATTCTGCTTTGCATATTTTTACCCCCTGACAATTATTGAATTTGAGTAGTAGTTGATTCTTGGGTAGGCCTAATCTTACAGAAAAGGCCAATTGAACTAATCATCAAAGATCATTTGAAGTTGATTGTGCTTGCTGTTTTGAAGGAATGTAAAGTGTAGAATTTAGCATAGCTTTTAGCGTAGTTTGTTGTGATAAATCTAATATAGTCAGTGTTCAGTATAGCATCTGGCCTTAAACCTAGAATTTAGCTAAGTTTGTTGGACTGCCTCTTAAACAGCGCAGACACACTGTAATCTCTGTATTTAACCTCACTGACCCTGCCTTGCCTTTTTGTCTGTCCTTCTTCCCTGTTCTCCCTGTGTGACCCCAGTTGGCTGAGTACCGGCAGAGGAAAGCTCACGCAGACAGACAGAAGAAGAAGAAAAAGAGGAGAGAAACAGACGACGACCCAGGTGGAAATGGACCGCGGAGAGGGGAGGCCGAGCAGGAGTTGGATCAGTCGGTAGGGGAGGAGGTGTCGGGGAGTAGGGGGGTGGTAGGAGGAGGAAGAGGTGAACAGGACCCCCCCACCACAGAGTTTACCTTCGCCAGGACCCTGCGTTGTGGTGAGAAGGTCAAACACGACCAGACGTACACCATAGAGGTAAGGCCAAAAACCACTGGACCATCCCTAACAATTGATTGCCCATTTGAATTGAGCTTCTCCTAGCGTGCAGCATTGTTTGATTCGTAGAGTCTGAGTTGAATAGACTAGAGAAGAAACTGGCTTGGTTCGTTAGTGTGTAAAGGGATGAGAACTGGTACTTCTCCTGGCCCTGAAATTACGGTTTATTAAAATGATATTGGTCTTCTGTGCTGAATTTCTCTACTTGATCCTAGACAGGGTGAACTGATTGAGCTAATTATCTGCTCAAGACCTAGATTAGTTGAATCATGTACGTTAGTGCTATGATCTTTTTTTTGCTGATACTATGGTAGATTGTAAGCAGTATTGGCCGATATGTCTGTGGCTTCCTGTATTGTCCCATACTGATCACCTAGTAAAAGATCATGGTAACTTCAATCACAAATATGAATTAACGCTAAATATACTCTTTTATTTCTAAAGCATTTCTACAGTTTTAAGGTGCACATTTTTATTGCTTGGCTTGAAAAAGTATGAAAACTACTGTAAGTCGGTCTGGATAGAGTGTCTGCTAAATTACTAATATGTCAATGTTAAATAGAACATTACAGTAGATAAATAAAAATGCAAAATGTAGTGGTCCAAACATGACATAAAAAGGTTTTGGTTATCACGCATACAGATATATTCAATGCCGTAGACCCTGATAAGCGATTCACATTTTGTTGCATCAAAGACATTGTCTGAATCCATTTGAGCAGATATCACACAACAGTCCCCTGAAGTAACCTATGCAGTTGCCATGAGCTACTTTTGTGAGTGCCGATTTTCAAAGGTTCAATATTAAACAGTGGAGCAGCCAATAAGTGTCCTTGTTAGCTCTTGATTTGCTGAATCACAACACCTTTTTAGCTGAATTTGAAGTTACAGCTGGCAAACTGCATTTCTTTCTTTTTGTGAATATTGTTATTGTGCTGGGTAAAAGTATTATTTAGTGTGGTTTTTTTTTCTTCAACTTTGGTTAGATAATGAGCAAAATAATAATTGTTCAGGCTGCTTTTCCCAGCTCTTCAGACATTTGTTTTTAAAGCTTCATTGCAAGCTCGCTCAATGAATCTCTCCCTCTTTCAAATGACCGCCTTAGTCTGTCGTTATAAATATAACTCGGCTCACCGTTACATCGTCAATGTGAAATATTTTATGCGTTTCACAGACAATCAGGAAGCCCCTCACAACCTTAAGCGTATTTGCTTGTCTCGAACAAGGTGCATGTACCATGCCACCCCCAATTCCGCACTCCGCCTACGCCGAACAATGCAAACTCCTCTCTTTCCTCCCTTTTGTTCTTTTGTAGCACTTGTGTCACAAACAGCATTAATAGTTTTCATTCCCTCTGTTGCTGAAAAACCACACAACCCCCCCCCGTCGCCCGAATGTGACTGGGAAATGATGGGTTGCCATGGCAACATACATTTGCCTTTAAACAGGTTGAGCCGCCTCATTGTAGTGTTGGAGAGCTTCGTGGCCTTGCAGCACAAAACGGACCCGGAGGTGATTGAATAGAGTGGCTGCTGCCTGTCTTTTCTTTTGGTGGTCGGTTTTCTTGAGGTATAGCTCAGCACTTTTTCCATCGTGACTACCGTATTTCTGTAGGCATGCAGACATTTTGAACAGCATAACTGTTTGTCACGAATTGCCACTTCTGTCATTTAATGATAAAATGTTCATAGGTCCAAGGTGCTCATGAGTTTGGACTCATGCCGTTGAATTCGGACTCATCTGAATCCGTATTTGTAATAATGAGACGTTTCAAACATTTAGTTGACACCTTTTAATTTTTTGTCTTTCTTCTCACAATGTGTTTTCATACCCAAGACAAGGGGTGTAATTGGCCCAGGGCACACCATTGAATTAACACAGAGACGTTTCAAGTAGCCATGCAACTTCCCTTGCAGTGAGGGGTTGCTGTGGAAACACCAGCTTCAAAGTGTTCGCCTCCAAGCACTTGTATAGGCAGATGGCTTCACAGAGATCTGTGTGAGCGCTAACCTGTTGTATTGTCTCTCACCTGCGCATATCTTAAACAGATGAACCGCATTTCCCATCTGACACAAGTGGTATAATGGAGGCTGATTATCTGATGTTTTGACGTCCTGATAGTCAAATCCACGATAAGCTGCTTGGCTATCTTTGAAATTCATATTCACGTTTCCGATTTCATAATTGTCAAGTGATAGCCCTACCCTAGATAAATGTTATTCCAATCCCCCACAGGATCTTGGACATGTCATTTTTTTGTGCAAAGTTGCAAGCATGAAACGTCAACAATTTGACACTTCTCTTTAAGAAATCACATCTAGTGTTGCTACTAGGCTACTTTCAATGCCGTTTCCTATTCTACCTTCCCTAGAATCACCAGAATTCAACAAGCAGTCCAAGCAATATAGGCTAGACTGGCTTTGGTATCGGCAACATTCTCGATCCTCAATGAAAAGGAACTATGACCTAATGTGCCATTAAACTCGGACAATAAAACCTCTCATTTAATTTCTCCTCGTCTTGACCCTTAGTGTTCTAACTTTTTATCTTGTTAAAGGGAAATTAGCCCCTTTTTAGAATAGGCTCTAATGATCTGCCATTATTCCATTGAGAAATGGAAGCCATCTTATAAAAAGTAGGTTGCGCCCCGTAATTGAATGTGGCACAGCATGCTTCCAAAATGCCCCATTGGATCTAGGTCAAAGGGGCAGACCGCATTTGACAACGCCATTATTGACTTATTCTTCTCCAGAAACTGACCAGAACTTGCCACACAAAGACAAAATGGAAATGAGAGGACAATAGGCTTGTCATATCATGAACTGCTCCCCCAGAATGTCCCTGTACTTTCACTCTTGAAGTAATGGGACTGTCAAACAGAATGCTAACTGTACACACAATGTTGACCTAGGATGGGCTTGTTTTAGCTAAAACTGCTTACTCATGTAGTTATGGTCCTTCAGTTTTAATGCATTTTGAAGCTTTGTTTTTCCTTCTGCTTGTTGTATTGTAATGTAATCCACTCTGCTCCGTTGGTGGGGCTGTGTTTGTGTGGGCCACTTGTTCTGGTGACACACAGTGGGCCTATTATGGTGAGTCCTCCCCATGCAGGGTCTGATGAATCCTCCTGTTGTTTCCTATGGCAGCCAGATAGTGAAGTGTCCACCACAGCCGAAGACTACTCCTCCGAGGTGAGTTACTTTCGTCATAGTTTACAACAAACAGAGAACACTTTTTTTATTGGTGTTAATATACTGTACTTGTAGGGATAGTTCACCCAAATTGCAAAATGTCTTATTTGTTTCCTCACCTTCCTCCTCACAAAAGTATTTGGTTCAGATTTGACAAAGGGTAAGCTGACCCTAGATCTGTTACTAAGGGCCTCTGCTATTGAGGATTAGTGTTACGGTTCGGGGCTTAGGTCCTACCTTTTCCCAGGTTTCCTCTTGGAACAGACCACGTGACTCAGCTAGCTTGTTGCCAAGCACTCAGCTCTCCAAGTCTCCGTCTGGCATTTATCTGAACTTGACGAGTCAAAGTAGTCATGCCGCACCTCTCACTTCCCCCTCTTCTACAGGGCCGCCATTAAAAGCTCTGCCTGTAACACCGAGTTTAATGGTTTGAAGAAGGCGGCAGTCATTACATTAAGCCTGACACGTACGACGGAACCAAAATACCACATTTAATTACATCCTTCACTCTGTGCTCTGTACATAAGTGAACAATGGGTAGCTGAACTAAGAAATCCTCCTGCTTTACCAAACAGTATTGTGAATTAACAGGTGAATGGCTGCCTTGAGATGACCGAGATCCCAATGGAGACTTCCAAGGAGTTTATCTGGGTACGGTACGACAATTGAATAGACAACAAGCCACTGTTTTTCGTTAACAAGCAGACTCACCTCTGCACTGACTGCACTCTCTTTTTTAATGTAACATGTTTTTCTCTGTCTCCTCACTGCATTCTGACCTCCTAACCCTGAGATTTTCATCAGACTAACTCACTAACCAAGTCCCTTTTATTCTCTGCTTCTGGGATCCTCAGCTTGTGAAGTGGTTTTATTTTGAAGGCGAAGGACTGCAGAGCAGCAACAGCAGCATTATCGGCGGGCTGCTGCTGTCATCCTTTAACTTCCACTCCCCAGTTTAACAGCAAGGATGGGGAGTAGGGAACTTGACATTTCAGAGGTGTAAATTACTCTGGAAATCAGAAGAGAAAGATGAAAACAGGGAAGAAGAGAAGTAGAAAAAGAGGGATTGGGGATGGAGTGGTGAAGTGACTAGATAAGGGGGCGCTGGACAATTATACAAGAGCTGCTCATTTGCTAAATCACACATGTAATCTTGCCATTTGCAGGTAGGAAGAGTGAGGGATGGTGAGAAAGAGGGGATAGAGGCTGAGAAAAACAGCAAATTAAGTGATTGACTGTGTGTGATTTTGTTTGAGAGTAAAGAAGTTAAAACCATTCTGAGAAGGAAAAGAAGATAGAACGAGGTAGAAAGAAAAAGAGAAGAGCGTGACAGATAAGGTAAGACTAGTGAAATAAGACTAGAGCTAAAGCGAAAGAGAGGGAACCATTGCCAGCACTGTGCTCTTTAATGGCTGCCAGTTCTTTGGCAGTTTTGGATGTTGACTAGTTAATTTATATCATTCCCCTCAGTTCTGTGGCGTCCTTGGAAGCTAACTAATTGCTTCAGTGCTAGTTTTTGAAATTAGCTGTTTGCTAAGCTAGCTACCATTTCACCCTTAGTTCTGTGGCAGTCTTGGACGCTAATTTATTGCTAGGTAAGCTACAGGTACCATTTCCCTCCTATGTTCTGTGGCAATTTTGGATGTTAGGTTATTTCTCATCTAGCCATTGTCCCTCCCCCCCCACGACAGGAGGAAGTGGACACTGTGCAGCAGGAGGCAAGGGGCGGAAGGGTACAGGTCATGGAGGAAGAGTTGGCTGCCAAGACTCTGGTGGTGGAGGAGCTAAGCCGAGAGCTGGAGGAATTTAGAGCGGCCTTCGGCACAGAGGGGGTGCAACAGGTAATGTGCTGCGTCTGCATGCACACTATGTGTATGTATGAAGGAATTCAAATGGGTAGTTAAAGAAAAAAGTAAATAACCTGCTTCCCCTGTCAACTGCAAATGTTCATATAACATTAAAAATGTTTTAGTCTAATTCATCAAGCAGATTGCATAAGGGGTTGGCCTTGCTTAGCCCACGCTGCTGGTCTGACCTTTGGTTGAGGATGCAGCTTAGAAATGGTTAGGGTAGCAGAGTTATTAGCAATATGAGAGCTCTCTTATTTTCTGATATTCAGAATACTACTCAAATATATGAGAGTACTCTGTAAATATCAAGTGAAATATATCACACATGTCAAACACATGTAACGTGCATATAAACTATTGTTGGTATTTCCCTTTTCAATGGAATACATAACTTTTCTTGTTTGGTTTAAAAACATTGATCTGTGATCGTATTACCACCCATACTCCTTTACCCTAAAATATCCCAAACTAGCGACTTCCATTGTTAAGACCACACTTTGTCTTTGTCAAAGTCAAGCTAGTGTACTATTTTCTTTCTCATAGTAAAGTGTGACTTGTGAATCACTGACGTTGATTATGCAAGGTATACACACTGCACTCTTTTTGATCCTCCAGCTGCAGGACTTTGAGGCTGCCTTGAAGCAGCGAGACGGCATCATCACCCAACTCACAGCCAATCTGCAGCAGTCTCGCAAAGAGAAGGATGAGGTCATGAGGGAGTTCCTGGAGATGACTGAGCAGAGCCAGAAACTGCACATTCAGTTCCAGCAGGTAAGACATTATTGCCTAGGCTATGAAACTACCCTATAACATATTATCCCACCCTAGTCTATAATATAGTAAGAAAAATACATTAGGCCGGTGAAGTAGAAACCCATAACAAACGTAGGGTTAGACTAGAATAAAAAATACAAAAAAAGAGTTTCCCATACTTCCCAGGTTTTCCAGAGAACCTGGTTGGAAGATTCCCATAAACAGGTGTGAAAAAGCAGGAAATCTGGGTATCCTCCATCTGGAATTTCTGGAAAGCCTGGGAATTTTGGGAAAGTTACAGGAATTTTACAACCCTAGGTTAGACACATACCTGTACCAGTCCTATTATATCTTATCTTTCCTATGTCATCTTATTGTCTCGGAAGCTTTCCCCTGCTCTGTCAACATTTTCATATATTTTATTACCGTCCTAATAATTCTACAACAGATGTGGTGGTGATGTTGTCGTCTGTCATTTCCACGGGAACATGAACACCCTCTGGTTTGATTGACAGCTGCAGGCAGGTGAGACGCTGAGGAACTCCAGCCACAGCAGCACAGCGCAGGACCTCCTGCAGGCCAAGCAGCAGCTTGTCCAATACCAACAGCAGCTGGAGGAGATGGACGGCCAGGTCAGAGGGCACCATGAGATGCGCAAGGAGCAGCTGCTGCAGATCAGCCAGCTCCAGCACCGGCTCAAGGAGGCTGAGATGGTGAGGCAGCTGCCTAGTTGGTGTTAGTCAGTGCCTGTCATTCATGTGAAAACGTCTGCTTGTATGAAATGTATTGATCTATTTAATGGATCTGTTTTATAGGTGGTTGATTACCAGGTGTGTTTTGAAATCTGATTTAGATTTCCTAGTATTATTACTTACAAAAACACAATTTAGTTTAAAGGCTGTTTGTAGAAGAATTATTTCAGCCGTTTAAATATGAGAATTTAATTATATTTTTGACATTTTACATTTGTCTAATACTTACTTTTCCTCATAGGTGGAAAGAAGAACAGAAGAGTCATTTGCACAAAGGTTAAATGAGAAAGACCTGCTGATTGCTAAACAGGAGAGAATTATGGCAGAGCATGAGCGTTCCCTAATGCAACTTAGAAAAGAGCTCACACATGTGGGCAGAGGTGCTGAGGAGTCACTTGCCCAAAGGGTAAATGAAAAAGACCTGCTGATTTCGGAGCAAACTGCAATAATAACAGAACATGAGCGTACACTGACCATGCTCAAGGTGGAGCTTGCACATGTGGGAAGAATGACTGAGGAGACTTTTGCACAAAAGTTGAATGAGAAAGAACTGCTGATAGCTGAGCAAGAGAGAGTTATGTCAGAACATGACTCCTCCCTCCACCAGCTAAAGGATGAGTTGACGGCCTCTGAGAAACGCTTAAACGACCTCAACCAGCAAATTGCTGCAAAGGCCCAAGAGCTGGAGAGCTGTAAGAGTGACTTGGATAACTGTAAGAGGGACTTAGAGAGCACTACGGGTCAGTTGAATAGCTGTAGGGTTGAGCTGGAGGGCAGTAAGGGTGAGTTGTATAGCTGTAGGCTTGAGCTCGAGAGCAGTAAGGGTGAGCTGGATAGCTTTAGGTTTGAGCTGGAGGGCAGTAAGGGTGAGTTGTATAGCTGTAGGGTTGAGCTGGAGAGCAGTAAAGGTGAGCTTGAGAGCTGTAGGGTTGAGCTGGAGTCCTGCACGGGCGAACTCTCAGCCTCCAGGCAGAAGGAGCGAATGTCCTCCAGCGAGATCCAGCAGCTGATGGGTACTGTGGAAGACCTCCAGAAGCGATGCCACCAGGGCAGCCTGTCAGAGTGTGACACCCTCCAGAGGATGGAGGAGGACTCAGCCCGCAGGCTGGATCATCTCAGGACGGAGCTAGACGAGATGTACGGTGAGCAGATAGTCCAGATGAAGCAGGAGCTTCGCTTGCAGCAATCTGCGGCCCTGGAGCGGGTCACGGCGCAGCATCACAAGGAGCTAGAGCTTCTAAAAGCCCAGCAATCCGTGAATAGACCTTGTCCCGAGGTGGTGATCGAGCTCAAGGGCAAGATAGTAGTGCTTCAGCAGAGGCTCCAAGAGGCCCAGGTGCTCCGTGAGAAGGCCAGACAGGAGCTGTCCCAAGTGGCACAGGAGAAGCTCAACCTCCAGGGTCAGGTGGTTGACTACCTCCATGACCTCCGCTCAGCCCGGGCCAAAGTGGAGCAGGCCTCCCAGAACATCGCTGTCCGTGAGAGTCTTCAGGGCGAGCTGCAGCGCCTCCAGGAAACCATCGATGACCTGAAGGCACAGCTAGCCACCGCTGCGGAGTCGGCAGTAGAGATCGAGGCCAAGCACGAGTCAGAGACAACCAACTTCAAGATCAAACTGGAGATGATGGAGCGGGAGAAGGACGCAGTGCTGGACCGCATGGCTGAGTCACAGGAGGCAGAACTGGAGAGGCTGAGGACACAGCTCCTCTTCAGCCACGAGGAGGAGCTCATTCTCCTCCGGGAGGACCTCCGTAGGGAGAGCCAGCTCAACGCTGAGAACCTCCTTAACGAGGCGTCCATCCGGCACGGCCGAGCTCTGGAGGAGTTGCGGAACGCATACAAGGACGAGCGGGATGAGCTGTTACACCAAATCTTTGCACTGAAAGATGACTTGAAGATGGCGCTGCATAGCTCGAAAGCCGAAGAGCTGGTGGTGCAACTCAATGAACTTCAAGTTGAGGAATTGAGAAAGGGTGGAGAAGAAAGGGTCAGAATGGAGAAGGAAATCCAAATGCTGCTGAAAAAGAATGAGCTGCTAGAAAACCAGTCCAAAGAGCAAGAAAAGAGCTGGGACAACAAATGGAGGAATCAGGAATCTGAAAATAGGATTTTGATGGAAACCAACAACGCCATGAAAGAGGAAGTGGAGTCCAAAATGGAAAAAATCCAATCCTTCATGACAGAAAATGAACGAAAGCAGCGACAAGTAGTGGAGATGCAAGAGGAGATTGAAAAGCAGAGGAATACATTCTCTTTTGCAGAAAAGAACTTTGAGGTGAACTATCAGGAGCTCAAAGAGGAGTACATGTGCCTTGTTGAGGTAAAGGCGCAGTTGGAGGAGAGGATTCTCAAGGAGACACTTGTGTATGAGTCTCAACTCGCTAGCCTCCAGTCGCAGATTCAGGAGCTGAGGGAGAACAAGGAAACTAACAAAATGGAGGACAAGTCCAAAGACAACGACGGTGCTTCGATAGAAAAATACACTACTGAGCTGATGGAGAAGCTGAAGGTAGCTCTGGCAGAGAAGGAGGAAATGGCTATGAGGCTGTCTAAAGTTACCGAGCAGCTGACTGTTACAGAAGGTGAATTGGATGAGCTGGAAGGAGAGCTGAGTCAGGTCAGGAGAGAAAACAAGGAGGTAATCGCCCAAAATGAAAACCTGGAGGAAGAGCTCGGAAGAGAGCGGGAGACTCTGAAGGAGAGAAAGGGAGAGATAGAACTGCAGAGAGAGGAGGGAGGGAGAGCTGCTCAGAGCCAAGCAAAGCTCCAACAGAGAGGGCAGCCTGTTCAGTCTGCAGCCCCAGCTTGCTCCATCGAGGATCATCACCTCCAAATCGAATCTCTCCAAGGGGAGGTAGTGGTTCTCCCCTCCTCCTTACAGCCCGCCGAAATAGAGCGAGACCGCCTCCGACACACCCCGGAGGCTTGGCACCAGAGCCAAACGCTAACTCCATCTGCAGCCCCATCTCAGGTCTCAACTGTTGGGGAGGGACCTGTTGAGCGTAGCTCCGCTTTGGAGCCTTCAGCCTCTGGGTCACACAGGCGCAAGACACAGCAGCGGCGAGGAAAGAAGAAGCGCCAGAGCTCTGCCCAGACAAAAGAGAAGAGGGAGAAGGAGGAGGCGGCGGAGAGAAACAAAGCTGGAGGTGCTACTACTGCAGCAGAGTGGAAGGCGCGGGCTCGGATGGAGAGCCAGGTTCCGTCGATCTCGCAGCAGAGGACCGGGAAGGATGACTCCACAGACGGGTACCACGGTGACGGAGAGAGAGACTGCGTTGTGAAGCAGGTAGGCATTCACAGACAGCTGCTGCTGCAGTCTCTTAGCTGGAATAGCCCCCGCTATGGAAACGATAATTGCCATGCCTTTTATTTTTTCCTCTTTCACTCTCTCTCGCTCTCTCAATCTCTGCATTTTCATAAGTCTGAAATTATCTTTCTGATTGAGCTGTTAAAATGTTTAATAGAGTGTTTTCATTTTGGTCTTATGTTAATGCACAAATGGACTATTGTTGAAATAACCAGTAAACAATTGATCAGGATCACAACCAGTACTACGTAACGATGTATCATTACTCCCTTGTTAAATCTTACTATTGATCATTACTCGATGCAGGTGAATGGTATTTGTGTTCATACACTACATAGACTGAATCAAAGGCTTATTTAAAAACCTGGCTGAGGTGAGGTTTGCCTGTTCTAGCACTGAACAGTTTAAAAAATAATAATATTCAGCCAATCTGTAATGACTGATGGGCTTGATTACAAAGTGCCCGACAGAGGCTGGCTCTCATAGGCAGTGAATAACAGAAGTACATCCTTAGGTAAAAATATTCAATATTTTGTCTTTAATTGTCAGGCCACACATACTCATTTTAAAGCATTAGAGGCTGAATGGGAGGCATCAATTGGATCAATGCACAGAGATTCTGAAGACTGTAGGAGAGGCTGTTGCATGAACACACAGAGCATTTCAATTATTAAGTTGAAATCACCATTAAGCTTTAGTCAAGCCATTATATAAGAATTATAATCAGCCTTCATTTACTAGGCTCTTATCTTCAAAGCTAAAACGAGCCATGAAAAGACGTGTGTCGTTATCTCTCATGAATATCCGTTTCTAGCTAAGGAACGTCTTTGCTTTTATGTAGAGAAACATATTATAGTTTCTTTCCGTTCTGCAGGGAATAAGTGCTCAAAGGTGAGAAGCCATTTTGTGTCATTCCCAGTACCAGTCAAAAGTTTGGGTTTTTCTTTATTTGTAACTTTTTTTACATTGTAGAATAATAGTGAAGACATCAAAACTATGAAATAACACATATGGAATCATGTGGAAACCAAAAAAGTGTTACACAAATCAAAATAGATGTATATGTCCAAGGCTTCACCTCAGTAGAGCAATGTCAAGGATGCATAGAATTTTGCCCTCATCTCGCATCAGTGCACCACAGTATGTTCACTTTCACTTACTGGGAAGGACCCCTTAACAGATTACATGGGTCTTTCTATAAATAAGGGGGCCAATGTGTGACATTGGGCTCAAAATTAAAATTATTTGAGACACAAATAAAAATGTTTTGTATTTAGTTCCGCATTGTATTTAGAGGAATATATGCAAATTACCGTAACTCCACCTATACACCAACATAGTCCTAGGACTGTACGTCCTTCAAGCAGGGTTCATACAGACATTGGCAAGTCAAATTCAAGGACTTTCAGGGACTTTTTCAAGCACTTAATTGTGTTTTTCAGGGGATGTCAATATTATACAATTGTATCATTTATATAAATACCCCCCCATTGCGTTGTTTGCTCTATAAAACGTTAGTTCATATGCCTTGACACTGATATATAGGCCTAAGGCTGAGACAATAAGAAGACAGTGGGAGAATAAATTAGACCACACCTTTTTGTTTCATCACAAAACCAGAGAGCAACATCTGTCAGACATTTTCCAACTACTAGACAACAATTGATTTAGAACAGGATTCCCCCACTATTAAGGCAGCATTTCAACATCATCTAATCACCTTTGCTTAGTCTAATAGAGTCACAACTAAAAGATGCCAAAAAATTATTTAGTCCAATTAACGTAAGCTAAAATTGATGTGGCTGTCCATGGTACTGATTTGTGTGTGTGCTTGCACGCAAATATAAAAAACATGTTGACTCACCCTACTTGTAGAGAAATGCCAATGCCATCCTCCACATTCATGTTGCCTAAACGGTCTATGACTCTGTCATGATACAGTACACGCTTTTAGTTGTTGTTCTAGGCTACCTGGCTAAAATGCTAGGCCAGCTAGTTAACATTAGCCTACTACATCTAGCTACATGTTGAACTTCCATCGTTTCGGGTCAGGGGCACGATGTAGGAATTTATGGTTGGATCAGAATTGCCCTTATAATCATTGGCCAGTACAGAGAATTAAGTAAAACCACAATTCCAAATCCCAATCTCCATCCATGGCTAATTTAGGAAAGGGACGATTTTAGCTAGCTAGCTACCTGAGGACAACAACACAATGAGATGCAACAATTCAAGTTTTTGTCTCTAAATTACATTTTGCTTTTGGGGTGATGTGATTGGTCTGAAGCCAAATATAAAATTAACACTTTTCTTTGGTGCGCCAGGATCATTCACAGTTGAGCTCACTCAGTTTTGCTGAATGCTGATTGGCTATAATTGTATTTATTTTCATCAAGGGGGACCAAATTCTTCGCTTGCTCGAATGCTTTCTCCACTCTTGAGAATTGAAGGAAATTTATGAACCACAGCGGGACGAATTATTATTATTATTATTATTATTAATAATAAAAACATTATTATTAAACGTTTTTACAATTTTTGGGGAAGCCCATGAATACACACCACTGCTGTTGCCTGTGTGGCCAACGCAGGTACACATACTTTAATAAAGCCATGAATAGCGGCAGCGTTTATCTTACCATCGTTGTTTTCATACTGAGAAAACAACTAAAAACCAGGTTCATTTTGTAATGGAACAGTTTTCATGGAATGCCAAGTTAAATCCAGCATTAGATGGTTTTACCTCAACAGAGTAGCGCAACACCCGTCAATTGAAGTGGCGGGAAACATACAAATGTGGCCACATCGCTTACAGAAACGGATCAAAAAAAAAATCACGGATAATTATAAGGGATCAGAAGATCTTATAAATCGCCTACAATAATTACAAGGACTTTTCAAGTACCAAATTGAGGAAATGTATGATTTTCAAGGTAATGAGTGTTCAAGTGGGCTATTTCAAGATCCATTTGTATTGTTTAAAAATGCAGGTGTAACATGGAAACCAAAATATATTTGTTATGTTATTTCATTCCCAGATCATATTGTGAAGAAACCCATTAGGCTATGTCATGTGTTGTCTTTATATCCAGAATAATGAATTGGAATAGTGTTGGGTGTTGTGCAATACATAATTGCTCACAGTAGACTATGTGTCTAATCCGAGGCACAAAAACATGAACTCATTACCTTGATGCTTCTTCTGTTAAATCTGCTGTAAAGTAAGCAGACCACAACAGATGATTAACATCAATTCGCTAGGGATTTTACATCCAAGCACAACTGTCTTCACCGGCGTAAAGACAAACAACTTTTTCCCCAACACCTGGCGCATGCAACAGCTTTTTGTCACTTGACTGTCATTCAGAAAATTGCTTCTTGAATCAGATGATGATGTGTGAAAATACATGGTGTAATTACACCTTGACACCAAATGCACATCCAACAAGTATTATGCATAAATATTGAAGAACCACGTCAATGACAGTATTGATTTAGGTTTTAAGTATAAAGGTAAGATGACTTTTGTTTAGAAGCATTTGATTTTGCAATCGCATTGTTTTTGGGGGATTTGTTTGCCCATGAAAACTGTTTTCACCCCATAACATAAGGAGACACGGAATGTTATGTAGTTACACTGCATTTCTGAGATCTCTATACAAAAAACTTTCCAACTGCTAGATCCAGGTATGTACAGGGTTCAAGTTCAATGTCTAATTTAACTGATTACATATTTTTATTTAACCTTTTATTTAACCAGGAAAGTCAGTTAAGAACAAATTCTTATTTTCAATGACGGCCTAGGAACAGTGGGTTAACTGCCTTGTTCAGGGGCAGAACGACAGATATTTACCTTGTCAGCTCGGGGATTCGATCTTGCAACCTTTCGGGTACTAGTTCAGCACTCTAACCACTAGGCTACCTGCTTAATGTATGATATAATAATATATATCATATATGTGTAATATATGATATAACGACAATTTAAACTGCCATAAATGCATCGACAGAAAAGTGTTTTATGTCGCAATATTTTGGACAAATCCGTCAAGACACCAACCATGAGAAAGTGTTAAACATGAATTTTAAATCAACTCATACATTTTATTGAATATAGCTAAGCTATGGTATGTTTCCCCCTTAATGTAATTTTTATTTTATTTTAAGTTGCATATTATCATCAATGACTTATAAATATCTGTGACAACTTGTCCAGCGTAGGAAATCCTCACTGGTACCGTAGTTTATAAAAAGACCACATTTATGAATGCTTATATCAAACTAAGAAAATGGTGCTATTGCATCTTGTTCTTCATATCAATACTATGTGCAAGGGAAGTACATAAGCATTCATTGCTATTAATAAATTGCTAATTAATATGAAATGCTTCTGAAGCTGTCTTAGTCTTTACAGTGTGGCCTTCTCAATAAGTGTTTCATTGTTTTTTATGCCATACGTACTGTACTGTTGTCGCCAGACCTCATCAACATTGTGTTTTTTATTAGCTTTTAATCTCTTCTGTTACAATGGCTACTTTTTTCTCCTCTTTTCAGGGGAAGAGCGTAGATGGGATGGAGTGTTGGGTGGACCCTGTAGCGAAGCAAGAGGAGGACAGGGACAGCGAAACTACAGAGCATGTAAATGTCACCTGAGCTCAAATCTGCCTGTGCTTTTCGCTCCGGCCTGAGTCGCTGTCTTAGTACAGTGGGTTGGGAAGGTCAATCAACCAGTGGAAAAACTTCATACAGAACTATGGGCACCCAGTAGTAAGACCGTGATAAAGGCAAACCTTCCTTTTGTCACCAATTTGTATTATTATGAGTAATGCTTGGTTGTTGTGTCAGCAAGTGTTATACTGCCCACACTGCTAATAATTAGTGTGAAATAACCAAAGTAAGACCTATGAATCTGTTTAGGAAGTTGCAGTATGCAGTTATTCATCCTTGCAGTGTCACATTCTACGTAGCTATGTGCATTAGGCTACTAAGCATGTGCTTGACATCAATTTGATATATGTCCTATTGTAATATGTATAGTGCCTGAGTGGTTGGATAAATTGCAATCAAACAAAGCGTTATGAAAGTAGCAGTGTTACCATTCTACACAAAAATGCATTGCACACAGCAAATAGCACAGTCATCAAAGAAAAAAATCATGACTTCAAAAGTGTAGCTGCAACACATCTGCGTTTCCACATCCATCCAAGGATGAGAGGAAAGCCTTGCCGTCTCTCCATTGTGTTGGCTGTAGAATAGATAATAGCTGGCCCCTTGTTTGTTGTGCTAAAGCCCAGGTGCTCCCCCCTGTTTCTTATCAAATTAGGGCAACAGGCATTCCCCATTTCCATTCAAAACAATGTCCTGTGGTGGGTGGACTGGCCAACATATTTGGGGTTGCACCTTTTGGAATATATGTTTAAAGGTACACTCAAAAATATGGCATCATACAGCAGGCCGACTTCCTGCTTACAGATAAACAGCAACTGGCAAGCCTAAAGTACATTTGGAGGGGCCAATAGTGGTTGACAATTGTCTTGTTGATATGTGTATGATGTCATATTGCGAAGAATACCTTAAATTCATCATGTGTAAGTTGCAACAAGCACATTCTATTCTTTGGAATTTGTGTGTCTTACTCCAGAAACAATCTCTATTGTGCAACCATAGGTGGAATGAGGGATTATGTCCATTTTGGTCTAAGTAATTCTATGCTCTCTTTACTCTCTCTCTTTGTGCAGGTGGAGTGCAGGCTGCAGCTGGAGGCCCAGCGAATCAGCCTGTCTCAGATGCACGCTGCACAGCTGGAGCTGCTCCGGGAGCAGACAGATGCCCGTGTCGGCACACTTGAGCAGGAGATGGGTCGCTTGAAAAAAACATGGGACAAAGGTGTGTGTGTGGTTTTGAGTGCAGGTTGATGTATGGATGGGTTGTTGTCTGGTGGTGGGGTTGAGGTAGGGATATGGCAAGTGTGTTTGTGTGGTAGGAAACCTTGTGGTGGTTAGAGGTGTGTGTGTGTACATGTTTCAATGTGTGCACTGCGCACATGTATATTTAACTATGTATGTGTATCTGGGGCTAGACGGGCCATGTTGAATTAGTTTATTTTTATCTATCATTCGTGATGTCATCCATGCTACAATCTGTAGATAGAAAACAGGAGACTCTCACGGAAGCTATTCAGTCTCTTTTGCATTCATCCTATTTTAGTAATTGAATAATGTTTGTGCTCAATATAAGCCAATAATAATGTATGCTTATGTTGTTTTTCTCGGACTTCACAGATGAACTCAGAAGCTCTAAGTACCAGAATGTGGTGCAAGTTGTGTCTGAAGAGTGCAAGCAACTCATCCTGGTAATTAACATTCATCACACATACACACAAAAAACAAGTATTGATTAATGTTCCTTTGCACTGTCAATTACTTTTGATATGAGAACGTTATAAGACAGAATTATTTCAGGTTTAGACATTGATTCTTACCACTCGAATGCATCATATTTACTGAGACATCAGTTTTGTTTGAGAGCTATTTTGCTGTTCTCTTTATACAGTCCTTTGCTACATTTTTTGGAGAGGAGTTCTTGGAGTATCTCCACCCTACTGATGTCGAGGACTGGAAGATTCATTCGTTTGAAAGGGAAGAAACGAGGGATTCCAGTGCTGTTTTACAGGAGGCGAAAGGTGCTTTATTGGTTGCGATGTCTACCAAATGATAGCAATACCACATAAAGAACACGCAGCCTATGAAATGAGTGGCTGACTAATGAAAACGTCTAAATAAGTCACACACCAATCTTGACTGCTGCATGATAAAATTACAAATTAGTATATATTGTGTTTTCCTCCAGTTTACATTTGCATACGCACATCAAATCCAGCTACATCAATTATAAATGGAATATCTTATAGTAGTGAAGATACTTCACACCCTGAGACTGCATGAGGACTTACTTGTAATGGACATTTCTTCTGTGTGGTTCTATAGAAATGTACAGAGACCTTCAGCAGGTGAAGCAGAGGATTGAACAGGAGCACGGTCGTCTTCTACAGCTCCAGTCCTTACTGAAGGCAGATGGCAATAAGGTAGGATGGACTGCTACACACTGTGTGTGTAAAACTGTTTATTTAGTTAGCTCTTTGTGTCAAACTCATTCCACGGAGGGCTGGGTGTTTGCAGGTTTTTGCTCCTCCCTTGTACTTGATTGATGAATTAAGGTCACTAATTAGTAAACAACTCCCCTCACATGGTTTTCGAGGTCTTAATTGAAAAGTAAAATCCCAAAACCATCTGACACTAGGCCCTCCATGGAATGAGTTTGACACACCTGCTTTAAGGGGTTTAGGCCAAGAGTTTATGAATTGGTGGGGGAAAAAACATATAAGTCATTATTTGATTGGATATGTTTAGATGTCACGACACCAACCTCGTTGTTATTGTTTGACATGTAATCACAGTATTATGACGGGGATGAAAAGCAACAATAATTTGATTTGGGTACAGTAATTGCTAGGACACTAGCACTCAGATTTTACATTTTTAACTCTGCTAGTTAATAATGATATGACGAATGAAAGCTAATTGGCTTTAATGATAACGCCAACAAACACTGCTGTCAAACTCTTATTGTCATTTTTAGATTGAGGCGATGCAGCTGATGTACGATGAGCTGAAGCGCAGCAGTGAGGAGAAGATCGCCAGCCTGCGCAGGCACATCGAAAGCTCCAGCATCTCTACACACAATCTCAAGGGTAAATGTAGATATATACTCTGTCTAAACCAAAATGGTGCTGGGTTATGTGGTGTTCATATTCTACACAATCTGTTGTTCATTTGGAAAGGTCTGCGAGCCTCAATCCCAAAATGAATGGGAAAGATGGGCACTGTCTACTTCCATCTACATAGTCATGCTAATGCTAACACCATCGCTCTCTACCCAGATCTGAGGGAGCTGACCGCGACCTCGCCCTCCTCCCACACTGCTGAGGATATCCAGAAGCTGAGGGCCGACATCCATCAGCAGCGGGCCCAGCTGGAGGAATGCCACAGGCTGGAAGTGGAGCGCCTCAGGGCCTACTACCAGCAGCAGGCCAAAGCGACTGAGGAGCGCTATGCTACCGAGCTCATCGTGCTACAGCAGCACCTCGATGAGGTCACGGGCACCGAGGCCCAGTTCAGGTAATAGTGATGATGATGATCATGACTATGATATAGAAGTGGCCCTACATAAATCACATGCAAGAGCTTCTCACGGTGTGTTTATACTAGACACTACAACCTATCGATTTCTGGACCAATCAGACGGCCCCAAATGTGTTCGCATTCGGTGTAGGATTGGGAAGGTACTCAGATCCAGACTCTTTGCAGAGAAGAAACTAACGTTAGTGGGTGTGGGGTAATGTTTGGCTAGAGCAAGGAGTCTGGGTAGCCAGGCAAGAGGAAAACCCCCATCATCAACCCTTTCACATTGCATGTAATCTGGACACGAATATTAAACTCAAACTAAATCCAACTCATGAATCCAACTCAAAATATGAATTGGTTAGTCCACAAGTACATCATAGGTAATACATATTATCGGAGAAACACAACCACCGGTGCATAAGTGAGAAAGTACATTTTGATCTCCCCCATGGGAGTATCTGAAACGGTCATGAGGAGGATCCTACTCCTGTGTGTGCGTGCGCATAGAAAGAGTGCAGCAGCACTACTCAGATCACTGTGACCCGATACAACCGGGCAGTGAAATTCTACAGCTGCCATTCAGGACCACTTTTAATTGCCAAGGCATTAGCAAACTCTTTATTCCTTTGAAAGTAGATTTCCGTTTTATTCAATCCCTCCTGAGTCCATTATTATTAGCATGGCTTTAATCTCCTGGTATCTCTCCCCAGTGGCACAGCAGTCTAAGGCACTGCATCGCAGTACTAGAAGCGTCACTACAGATCCGGGTTCGATCCCGGGCTGTGTCACTTCCGGCCGCAACCAGGAGACGCATGGGCGGCGAGTTGCAGCGATGGGACAAGACTGTAACTACCAATTTGGATATCACAAATTGAACAGAATTAAAATAAATGTATCATCTCCTGATATCTAAATTATTTTCACTATATAATAGGGATGTAACATTCACGCATCCATCCCGATTAAATGTCGGTTTTCGGGCCCCAAACCAATCCAAATCTAGCATGCATCGGTCAGAAAATTGATTCAAAAGTAATAATATACATTTTTATACATTTTTGCAAAATAAATTAAAATAATAATTGACATAAGTATTCCACCCCTGAATCAATACATGTTTGAATCACCTTTGGCAGGGATTACAACTGTGAGTCTTTAAGAGCTTTGCACACCTGGATTGTACAATAGTTTCCCATGATTCTTTTTTAAATTCTTCAAGCGCTGTCAAGTTGGTTGTTGATCATTGCTAGACAGCCATTTTAAAATCCTGACATTCGATTTTCAAGTCGATTTATGTCCAAACTTTAACTAGGCCTCTCAAGAACATTCATGGTTTTAGGCCGTCAGTGTTTTAAGTTTTTAATTTAAATGTTTTTATTTCACTTTTATTTAACAAAATAGGCCAGTTGAGAACAAGTTCTCATTTACAACTGCGACCTGGCCAAGATAAAGCAAAGCAGTGCGACAAAGACAACACAGAGTTACACATGGGATAAACAATCGTACAGTCAATAACACAATAGAAAAATCTGTACACAGTGTGTGCAAATTAAGTAAGGAGGTAAGGCAATAAATAGGCCAATAGTGGCAAAGTAATTACAGTTTAGCAATTTACGATGGAGTGATATATGTGCAGATGAGGATGTGCAGGTAGAAATACTGGTGTGCAAAAGAGCAGAAAAGCAAATGTGGGGATGAGGTAGGTAGTTGGTTGGATGGGCTATTTATGGTGTACAGCTGCAGCGATCGGTAAGCTGCGCCTACAGCTGATGCTTAAAGTTAGTGAGGGAGATATAAGTCTCCAACTTCAGTGATTTTGCAATTCGTGGCAGCAGAGAACTGGAAGGGAAGGCGGCCAAAGGAGGTGTTGGCTTTGGGGATGACCAGTGAAATATACCTGCTGGAGCGTGTCCTACGGGTGGGTGTTGCTATGGTGACCAGTGAGCTGAGATAAGGCGGAGCTTTACCTAGCAAGGACTTAAAGATGACTTGGAGCCAGTGGGTTTTGCGACGAATATGTAGCGAGGACCAGCCAACGAGAGCATACAAGTCGCAGTGGTGGGTAGTATATGGGGCTTTGGTGACAAAACGGATGGCACTGTGATGGACTGCATCCAATTTGCTGAGTAGAGTGTTGGAGGCTATTTTGTAAATGACATCGCCAAAGTCCAGGATCAGTAGGCTAGTCAGATTTACGAGGGTATGTTTGGCAGCATGAGTGAAGGATGCTTTGTTTGCGAAAGAGGAAGCCAATTCTAGATTTAACTTTTGATTGGATATGTTTGATGTGAGTCTGGAAGGAGAGTTTACAGTCTAGCCAGACACCTAGGTATTTAAAGTTGTCCACATAGGGCCTCCCGGGTGGCGCAGTGGTCTAGGGCACTGCATCGCAGTGCATCGCAGTGCTAACCAGAGTCTCTGGGTTCGCCCCCAGGCTCTGTCGCAGCCGGCCGCGACCGGGAGGTCCCTGGGGCGACGCACAATTGGGCTAGCGTCGTCCGGGTTAGGGAGGGTTTGGCCGGTAGGGATTTCCTTGTCTCATCGCGCTCCAGCGACTCCTGTGGCGGGCTGGGCGCAGTGCGCGCTAACCAAGGGGGCCAGGTGCACGGTGTTTCCTCCGACACATTGGTGCGGCTGGCTTCCGGGTTGGAGGCACGCTGTGTTAAAGAAGCAGTGCGGCTTGGTTGGGTTGTGCCTCGGAGGACGCATGGCTTTCGTCCTTCGTCTTTCCCAAGCCCGTACGGGAGTTGTAGCGATGAGACAAGATAGTAATTACTAGCGATTGGATACCACGAAAATTGGAGAGAAAAAAAAAAAAGTTGTCCACATATTCTAAGTCAGAACCGTCCAGAGTAGTGATGCTAGTCAGGCGGGTGCGGGCAGCGATCGGTTGAAGAGCATGCATTTCGTTTTACTGGCATTTGAGAGCAGTTGGAGGCCACGGAAGGAATGTTGTATGGTGTTGAAGCTCGTTTGGAGGTTTGTTAACACAGTGTCCAAAGAAGGGCCAGATGTATGCCGAATGGTGTCGTATTCGTAGAGGTGGATCAAAGAAGCACCCGCAGCAAGAGCGACATCATTGATATATACGGAGAAAAGAGTCGGCCCGAGAATTGAACCCTGTGGCACCCCCATAGACTGCCAGAGGTGCGGACAACAGGCCTTCCGATTTGACACACTGAACTCTATCTGAGAAGTAGTTGGTGAATCAGGCGAGGCAGCCATTAGAAACCAATGCTGTTGTCCTGCTGAAAAGTGAATTCACCTCCCAGTCTCTGGTGGAAAGCACACTGAACCAGGTTTTACTCTAGGATGTTGCTTCATTACATTTATTTTTTTATCCTGAAAAACTCCCCAGTCCTTAACGATTACAAGCATACCTGTAACATGATGCAGCCACCACTGTGCTTGAAAATATGGAGAGTGGTACTCACTAATGTGTTGTGTTGGATGTGCCCCAAACAAATGTTTGTCCTTAATACAAAGTGTTCATTGCTTTGCCACATTTTTTGAAATATTACTTTAGTGCCTTGTTGCAAACAGGATGTACGGTACCAGTCAAACATTTGGACACACCTACTCAATCCATTTTTTTTTCTGTTTCGAATTTTCTACATTGTAGAATAGTAGTGAAGACATCAAAAGTATGCAATAACACATATGGAATCATCATCATCAAAATAGATTTTATATTTGAGATTCTTCAAAGTAGCCATCCTTTGCCTTGATGACAACTTTGCACACGCTTGACAATCTCTCAACCATGCATTTCAATTAACAGGTATGCCTTGTTTAAAGTCAATTTGTGGAATTTCTTTCCTTAATGCGTTTGAGCCAATCAGTTGTGTTGTGACAAGGTAGGGGTGGTATACAGAAGATTGCCCTATTTGGTTAAAGACCAAGTCCATATTATGGCAAGAACAGCTTAAAACAGCAAAGAGAAATGACAGTCCATCATTACTTTAAGACATGAAGGTCAGTCCATCCAGAAAACTTGAAGAAGTTTCTTCAATCTCAAAAACCATCAAGAGCTATGATGGAATTAGCTTTCATGAGGACCGCACCTCTGCTGCAGAGGATAAGTACATTAGAGTTTGCAGCCCAAATAAATGCCTCATAGAGTTCAAGAAACAGACACATCTCAACATCAACTGTTCAGAGGAGACTGCGTGAATCAGGCCTTCACCGTCGAATTGCTGCAAAGAAACCACTACTAAAGAACACCAATAAGAAGAAGATACTTGCTTGAGCCTCAACACGAGCAATGACTTTAGACCGGGTGGATATATGTCCTGTCGTCTGGAGTCCAAATTTGAGATTGCTACCGTGTCTTTGTGAGACGCAGAGTAGGTGAACGGATGATCTCCGCATGTGTGGCTCCCACCGTGAAGCATGGAGGAGGAGGTGTGGGGGTGCTTTGCTGGTGACACTGTGATTTATTTAGAATTCAAGGCACACTTTACCAGCATGGCTACCACAGCATTCTGCAGAGATGCACAGTCCCACTGAGCGCAAACCAGATGGGATGATCATTTGTTTTTCAACAGGACAATGACACAAAACACCTCCAGGCTGTGTAAGGTCTATTTGACCAAGAAGGGGAGTGATGGAGTGCTGCATCAGATGACCGTGCCTCCACAATCACCTGACCTCAGCCCAATTGAGATGGTTTGGGATGAGTTGGACCGCAGAGTGAAGGAAGAGCAGCCAACAAGTGCTAAGCATATGTGGGAACTCATTCCAGACTGTTGGAAAAGCATTCCTCATGAAGCTGGTTGAGAGAATGCCAAGAGTGTACAATGCTGTCATCAAGGCAAAGGGTGGCTACTTTGAAGAATCTAAAATATATTTAGATTTGTTTAACATTTGTTGGATTACTACAGTCGTGGCCAAAAGTTTTGAGAATAACACAAATATGAATTTTCACAAAGTCTGCTGCCTCATTTTGTATGATGGCAATTTGCATATACTCCAGAATGTTATGAAGAGTGGTCAGATGAATTGCAATTAATTGCAAAGTCCCTCTTTGACATGCAAATGAACTGAATCCCCCAAAAACATTTCCACTGCATTTCAGCCCTGCCACAAAAGGACCAGCTGACATCATGTCAGTGATTCTCTCATTAACACATGTGTGAGTGTTGATGAGGACAAGGCTGGAGATCACTCTGTCATGCTGATTGAGTTCGAATAACAGACTGGAAGCTTCAAAAGGAGGGTGGTGTTTGGAATTATTGTTCTTCCACTGTCAACCATGGTTACCTGCAAGGAAACATGTGCCGTCATCATTGCTTTGCACAAAAAGGGCTATTGCTGCCAGTAAGGTTGCACCTAAATCAACCATTTATCGGATCATCAAGAACTTCAAGGAGAGTGGTTCAAATGTTGTGAAGAAGGCTTCAGAGTGACCAAGAAAGTCCAGCAAGCGCCAGGACCGTCTCCTAAAGTTGATTCAGCTGCGGGATCGGGGCAACACGAGTACAGAGCTTGCTCAGGAATGGCAGCAGGCAGGTGTGAGTGCATCTGCACACACAGTGAGGCGGAGACTTTTGGAGGATGTCCTGGTGTCAAGAAGGGCAGCAAAGAAGCCACTTCTCTGCAGGAAAAACATCAGGGACAGACTGATATTCTGCAAAAGGTACAGGGATTGGACTGCTGAGGACTGGGGTAAAGTCATTTTCTCTGAATCCCCTTTCCGATTGTTTGGGGAATCCGGAATAAAGCTTGTCCGGAGAAGACAAGGTGAGCGCTACCATCAGTCCTGTGTCGTGCCAACAGTAAAGCATCCTGAGACCATTCATGTGTGGGGTTGCTTTTCAGCCAAGGGAGTGGGCTCACTCACAATGTTGCCTAAGAACACAGCCATGAATAAAGAATGGTACCAACACATCCTCCGAGTGCAACTTCTCCTAACCATCCAGGAACAGTTTGGTGACCAACAATGGTTTGGTGACCAACAATGGTTTGGTGACCAACAATGCAGTTTGGTGACCAACAATGCATACTTAATCCCATTGAGAACTTGTGGTAAATCCTCAAGAGGCGGGTGGACAAACACAAACCCACAGATTCTGACAAACTCCAAGCATTGATTATGCAAGAATGGGCTGCCATCAGTCAGGATGTGGCCCAGAAGTTAATTGACAGCATGCCAGGGCGGATTGCAGAGGTCTTGAAAAAGTAGGGTCAACATTGCAAATATTGACTCTTTGCATCAACTTCATGTAATTGTCAATAAAAGCCTTTGACACTTGTGAAATGCTTGTAATTATACTTCAGTATTCCATAGTAACACCTGACAAAAATATCTAAAGACACTGAAGCAGGAAATTGGAAATTAATATTTGTGTCATTCTCAAAACATTTGGCCATGACTGTACATGATTCCATATGTGTCATTTCATGGTTTTGATGTCGAAGGTTTTTCTACGTTGTACAATAATAGTGAACGTGCCTCCCGAGTGGCGCATTGGTCTAAGGCACTGCATCGCAGTGCTAGCTGTGCCACTCTATTATTTTGATATATAAAAATGGTCAAATTACCCGCTGTAGGTATTATCAGGCAGGTTTTAGCTTTTATTATTTTTGTTCGATACAGTATTCATTATTACATAGGGCTCTGATTATGTCTGTCGCAGTTGAATCTCATTGAGTAAACTTTATTGATCCCCAGAGGGTATAATAAAAACAATAGTTACGCTTTCAGACAGTAGACAATTTGAATGTTTCAGGTTGACCTTTTGATATAGTTCTTCACATGCAAAACACTGGGAGAGTCTAGTGAAGCAATGATAGCTTATCTACCAGCAGCGCAGCCCAGTTTATGAAATATTTACATGGTGTTTAAAAGTTTTTTAATTACTAACCCACAAAGTACGCTTTCTCTTGCCCAACATCTCTAGGCAAAGAGCAGAAACATCCGTCTCCCCATTTGGCCATCCTCAAGGTGTTTCCATATCAATAGAAAATTGAAGGGATAATTCTCCCAAATTTGAAAATGACATTTGTTTACCCTGTAAGTAGTCAATGGACACAGAGACTGCTCTGTCTTCACGCTTTGGGGTTGTTGCATGTTAATTTGGGGTATTTTGACTTACACCGGTGAGTAGTCTTGCTAACCAGCTACTGTAGAGGCCAGTCTCACTATGATTACCCTTAGCGGCATTGTCATAAAACAGATGTTTCTGGCTTTTAGGGATACACTATTTTCAACCTTTCCCCCTGAGAAACGGAAGTGAGGACTCCACTCAAGTGACTTTCTATGCATGCTACGTTAGGTTACGCTATGATAAACCGTCTTCTAATCAAATGGGTATGATTAACTAAGATACTACTGCACCCTGCTGTTAAATTATATTAATACTTTGAGCCTTTTGGTATCGAAGCCTGAGGGCTTATTCAGGGCAAGGCTAGGTTACCGAACGTTCAGATAGAAATGTATCATGTACTAAAATAATTGCTTATCTGAATAACCCTCAGAGTACTTCTCTGTCATGTAGAATAATAGGGAATCGTATGTCGGTTCTATGCATTACATTTCTATCCACAAAGTTTCAAATATTACAGCTCACTGTACATGCCCCATGATGACATTGATTGATAGAATGGTGCCAGTTAGCTAAACCCAAAGGGGAATTTGGACAGGGCACTTTCGCTGTGCAATTCACACACAGTGGGTGGTTGAAAATTAACTGAACTTCAGACTTAAAGTAAATTATGAATTCCAATCTCCAAAAATAAGTAGTCAGATGTTGAAAAATAATACTAGTAGATTCACTTGTACGCTGTCTTCAGCATGGTGGATTTTTGTTTACCCTTTACCATTCACTAATGTCTTCGGGTCTATATTTAATTCTGCTTTGTCTTTCAGCCTGTCCAGTGCTGCCCAGCTTGGCTTGCGGACCGAGGAAGAGGACGCAGAGGAACTAAAGGTTTGCTCCCTTCTCACTTAGCCAAATCTTCCCGTCACACACCACCTCTTCTCGAGGCAAAAACCCTGATTTGAATTAAGACACTCCATTAGCGGTCACTGCGAGCGATGGAGGAGGGGGATGAATGGAATGCTGCCTTTGGCTAAAATCTTCCCCAGATCCCTGGGTGACAGGCTGCAGTGAAATGCCACGTTTAAACCGATTTTTATCCGAGGGGAAGTTGAAGTGTTGAGGCGCCGGTTATGTAAGCGGTTAGCATCGCGTGGATGCTAGCGTTAGTTACAGTTGAAGTCGGAAGTTTACATTCACTTAAGTTGGAGTCATTAAAAATCATTTTTCAACCACTCCACAAATGTCTTGTTAACAAACTATAGTTTTGGCAAGTCGGTTAGGACATCTACTTTGTGCATGACAAGTAATTTTTCCAACAATTGTTTACAGACAGATTATTTCACTTATAATTCACTGTCACAATTCCAGTGGGTCAGAAGTTTACATACACTAAGTTGACTGTGCCTTTAAACCGCTTGGAAAATTCCAGAAAATGATGTCATGGCTTTAGAAGCTTCTGTTAGGCTAATTGACATCATTTGAGTCAATTGGAGGTGTACCCGTTGATGTATTTCAAGGCCTACCTTCAAACTCAGTGCCTCTTTGCTTGACATCATGGGAAAATCTAATGAAATCAGCCAAGACCTCAGAAAAAAATTGTAAACCTCGAAGTCTGGTTCATCCTTCATCCGCAGAGTACGACCCTGCCTCACACAGGAAGCGGCGCAGGTCCTAATCCAGGCACTTGTCATCTCCCGTCTGGATTACTGCAACTCGCTGCTGGCTGGGCTCCCTGCCTGTGCCATTAAACCCCTACAACTCATCCAGAACGCCGCAGCCCGTCTGGTGTTCAACCTTCCCAAGTTCTCTCACGTCACCCCGCTCCTCCGCTCTCTCCACTGGCTTCCAGTTGAAGCTCGCATCCGCTACAAGACCATGGTGCTTGCCTACGGAGCTGTGAGGGGAACGGCACCTCAGTACCTTCAGGCTCTGATCAGGCCCTACACCCAAACAAGGGCACTGCGTTCATCCACCTCTGGCCTGCTCGCCTCCCTACCACTGAGGAAGTACAGTTCCCGCTCAGCCCAGTCAAAACTGTTCGCTGCTCTGGCACCCCAATGGTGGAACAAACTCCCTCACGACGCCAGGACAGCGGAGTCAATCACCACCTTCCGGAGACACCTGAAACCCCACCTCTTCAAGGAATACCTAGGATAAAGCAATCCTTCTGCCCCCCCCCCCCCCCCCCCCCTTAAAAGATCTGATGCACTATTGTAAAGTGGCTGTTCCACTGGATGTCATAAAGTGAATGCACCAATTTGTAAGTCGCTCTGGATAAGAGCGGCTGCTAAATGACTTAAATGTAAATGTAAAAATCCTTGGGAGCAACTTCCAAATGCCTGAAGGTACCTCATTCATCTGTACAAACAATACCACAATACCCAAGTATAAACACCATGGTACCACGCAGCCGTCATACCGCTCAGGAAGGAGACGCGTTCTGTCTCCTAGAGATAAACATACTTTGGTGCGAAAAGTGAAAATCAATCCCAGAACAACAGCAAAGGACCTTGTGAAGGTGCTGGAGGAAACAGGTACAAATGTATCTATATCCACAGTAAAACGAGTCCCATATCGACATAACCTGAACGCCTGCTCAGTGAGGAAGAAGCCACTGCTCCAAAACCGCCATAAAAAGCCAGACTACGGTTTGCAACTGCACATAGGGACAAAGATTGTACTTTTTGGAGAAATGTCCTCTGATCTGATGTAACAAAAATGTAACTGTTTGGCCATAATGACCATCGTTGTGTTTGGCAGAAGAAAGGGGAGGCTTGCAAGCTGAAGAACACCATCCCAACCGTGAAGCACGGGGGTGGCAGCATCATGTTGTAGGGGTGCTTTACTGCAGGAGGGACTGGTGCACTTCACAAAATAGATGGCATCATGAGGGAGGAAATGTATGTGGATATATTGAAGAAACATCTCAAGACATCAGTCAGGAAGTTAAAGCTTGGCCGCAAATGATAATGACCCCAAGCATACTTCCAAAGTTGTGGCAAAATGGCTTAAGGACAACAAAGTCAAGGTATTGGAGTGGCCATCACAAAGCTCTGACCTCAATCCTGTAGAAAATTTGTGGGCAGAACTGAAAAGGCATGTGGGAGCAAAGAGGCCTACAAACCTGACTCAGTTACACCAGCTCTGTCAGGAGGAATGGGCCAAAATTCACCCAACTTATTTTGGGAAGCTTGTGGAAGGCTACCTGAAACGTTTGACCCATGTTAAACAATTTAAAGGCAATGCTACCAAATACTAATTGAGTGTATGTATGTAAACTTCTGATCCACTGGGAATGTGAGGAAAGAAATAAAAACTGAAATAAGTCATTCCCTCTACTATTATTCTGACATTTCACATTCTTAAAATAAACTGGTGATCCTAACTGACCTAAAACAGGGAATTTTTACTAGGATTAAATGTCAGTAGTTGTGAAAAACTGAGTTTAAATGTATTTGGCTAAGGTGTATGTAAACTTCCGACTTCAACTGTATATACTACTACGGTAATCAAGTCTTTGCCTGCATTAAAGGACGATTCTGTCTACATGAGTGACCTGGTCCGTTTCAGTCAAGTCTCTCACGATCAATCCACCTCCCGTTTGTTCACTTGCTCTCGCTACCTCCCTTGCTTTCCGGTCTAGCAGCGTGAGACGCTGATTCTCACATCAGAGAAGAAAGCCGGAGAATAGAGGAGCTCAGAGATTGAGGGAGACAGAAAAAGACAGAAATAAAGGGTTAGAGAGGGAGGAAAAATGGAGAGATGTCCGGTGAGAGAGAGAAAGATGTGGAATGCATCTTTCCCTCTTTTCTCCTCTGACCTTTGCTCAATTCCTATGTTTTTCTCGCCGCCTCTCCTATTTTTCTTCCATATACGTTTCCCTCTGGTTAATTTATTTTTTATGTCTGTGTCTATCCTATCCCCATCCTATTCCTTGTCCACTCCTCCTCCTCGTCTCTAGCTGGTGGAGGAGGATGCGTTGTTGGTGGGTCTGGACACGGAGCTACACGGGCCGGCCAAGTCTATGGGCATGACGGCGCTGCTGCAGACGCTGAGGAGAGCGCTCTACCATAAGTACCACCAGGAGGTGGCAGCGCTGAAGGAACAACAGTGTGCTGAGCTCACCAGACTCAGAGAAGAGTGGGTGCAGGAAAAGAGAGACAGAGGGAGAGAGGAAGGAAAAGAGGACGTGTGGTTGCAGGTGAAGCCGGACCCGGAGGGCATCAACGGGAGCAAATGCTATATCAAGGGACCCAGCACGGAGGACCAAGGCGACCAAGGTGTGCAGGAGAAGAGACACCAGGAGAGGGTGGAGGAGGAGATAGCTAAGGTAAGAAGTTTTTTTTAACGAAAAACAGAGTTATTGTAGGGTACAGACAAACTTAGGTATGAAATTCATGTTTTCTACATGGTTAAAAAAAACTTGATTTCCTAACGACGAACATTTTCGTATTCTGAACAACCTCCATTCCTGACGTGTTTGCATCTCTGAGGTCCTAATGTTCTTAGAAGAGTATGACCAAAACTGGTCTTGTAGAATGATTTAAGACTAACAAGCAAGAAAACATATCCTAAACATATCCATATGCACTAACTGAAACTAATTGTATGGATTTTTTCCCTAATAATAATGTAAAATTAACATCTGTACAAAAAGACTCATGTGAAGGCCAAATTACAGAGGAGGAACTTCTTGATGCAATTAAAGCCTTTAAGGCTGGGAAAACTCCAGGGCTAGATGGCATACCAGGGGATGTATACAAAACTTTTTTTAATATACACAGAGGACCGTTATTAGCATGTTTTAACCACTCCTATATAAATGGTAGATTATCAGACACGTGACAAGAAGGTCTGATATCATTATTACTGAAACAGGACCCAAGTGGTAGATCCAATCCATAAAAAAAATTGGAGACCTCTTATACTTCAGTGTTGTGATGCAAAATCCTAGCAAAATGCTTGGCGCATAGAATTAAAAAAGTAGTTTCAGATATTCTTCATCCTAATCAGACATATTTGCTCCAATGTAAAAAACCTAAGACATGTACTGGAAACAATAGAATACTATGAAATATCGGGGACGCCAGGCCTGGTTTTCATAGCTGATTTTGAAAAGGCTTTTGATAAAGTACAACTGGAGTTTATATATAAATGCCTAGAATATTTCAATTTTGGGGAATCTCTTATAAAATGGGTTAAAGTTATGTGTAGTAACCCTAGGTTCAAAATAGTAAATAATGGCTACATCTCAGAAAGTTTAAAACTACCTAGAGTAAAACAAGGTTGTCCACTATCGGCATATCTATATATTATTGCCATCGAAATGTTGGCTGTTAAAATTAGATCAAACAATAATATTAAGGGATTAGAAATCCATGGCTTGAAAACTAAGGTGTCATTGTATGCTGATGATTCATGTTTTGTTTTAAAACCACAATTAGAATCTCTCCACAGCCTCATAAAGGATCTAGATACTTTTGCTATCCTCTCTGGATTAAAACCAAATTATGATAAGATATTATGTATTGGATCACTAAAAAATGCATATTTTACATTTCCGTGTAGTTTACCAATTAAACGGTCTGACGGAGATGTGGACATACTCGGTTTACAAATCCCAAAAGAAAGACATGATCTCACTCCAATAAATTTTTATAGAAAGTTAGCAAAATAGATAAGATCTTGCTACTGTGGAAAGAGTAGCATTAGACCTCTCACTAAAGGCATCAATCATACAAAAGTTATACTTAAATCCAAACTGGTTCTCTAGTAAATTGGTAGGAATGTCATCCTATGTTCAAGAATGGCCTTTTTCCCTTTATTCAGATTACACCTGCTCACTTTCGGTTGTTTGAAAAGGAAATAATCTCCAAAATATCATCATTTTTTAAACAAGCCTTAGAAAGTTGGTTGCAATTTCAGTTTAATCCACCAGAAAAGACAGAACAGATAATGCAACAAATATTGTGGTTAAACTCAAATATACTAATTGATTAAAAAAAAGTATAATTTTTGTGAATGATATCATAAATAGAACTGGTGGAGTTATGTCACACATGCAGCTAACACAGACAAGTGGAAATGTCTGCTCTACCCAAAATTACTACCAACTAATTGCAGCCTTAATGGAAGAGGCAAGTAGAAGGGGAAAAAAGTAAGGAAACTTGTATGTTGGCCCTGTATTAATGAACATAAATGGTTAAAGAAAAATGTGATAAATAAAAACATTTACCAATTTCATTTAAGGACCAAAAAACTGACAGCTGTGCCATATAAATTGCAAAATAGTTGGGAATAGATTTTCGATGTACCCATTCCATGGCACATGGTTTATGAATTGATACGCAAAACAACGCCTGATTCAAAACTTATAATTTTTCAATTTAAATTACTGTACAAAATTCTTGCAACCAATAGAATGTTATATATATGGGGGATACAATCTTCCCAGCTATGCAAATTTTGCTGTGAGGAGACAGAGTCATTAGATCATTTATTTTGGTATTGTCCATATGTAGCTTGTTTTTGGTCACAGGTTCAGGAATGGCTGAAGAATTGCAACATTTGCCTAGAACTAACGCTTCAGATAGCAATACTGGGGGATTTGAAAAGCCATAGTCAATCAATCAATAACATAATTATTTTAGCAAAGATGTTTGTGAATTAAAAATAATCTGTAGAAGCTATGAGAATAGAAAGGTTCAGTACTTTTGTGAAGCATCACAGCTAAAAAATATATGGCAAATAGAAATCCAAAATGGATTGTGTTGAGAGATAATGGGAGGGGTTGAATGGAGCTGAAGGGTGGGACTAATAACAAGATAACCAATGGTAAACATACGGGGTCTGTTTGATTGTATATAGGTTCAGAAATGTTGTGAAATAGCACAGTTACAAATAGAAATCAAGCTGGATGGATAAAAACAAACAAAATATAACTATTGTAAAATAGATTGTGTCTGTAAAATGTGTATAATATGTATAAACTAAAGATAGAAGCCTAAGTGTTATTGTTTATTAGTTTACTCCAATTGGGGTGGGGTGGTAGGGTTTGCGGGGAATAATAAAGGTATTATTCTAAAAAAAGAATGTGTGTGTGTGTATATATATATGTGTGTGTGTGTGTGTGTGTGTGTGTGTGTGTGTGTGTGTGTGTGTGTGTGTGTGTGTGTGTGTGTGTGTGTGTGTGTGTGTGTATGTATATACAGTGGGGAGAACAAGTATTTGATACACTGCCGATTTTCCTACTTACAAAGCATGTAGAGGTCTGTAATTTTTATCATAGGTACATTTCAACTGTGAGAGACGGAATCTAAAACAAAAATCCAGAAAATCACGTATGATTTTTAAGTAATTAATTAGCATTTTATTGCATGACATAAGTATTTGATTAGCTACCAACCAGTAAGAATTCCGGCTCTCACAGACCTGTTAGTTTTTCTTTAAAAAGCCCACCTGTTCTCCACTCATTACCTGTATTAACTGCACCTGTTTGAACTCGTTACCTGTATAAAATACATCTGTCCACACACTCAATCAAACAGACTCCAACCTCTCCACAATGGCCAAGACCAGAGAGCTGTGTAAGGACATCAGGGCTAAAATTGTAGGCCTGCATAAGGCTGGGGTGGGCTACAGGACAATAGGCAAGCAGCTTGGTGAGAAGGCAACAACTGTTGGCGCAATTATTAGAAAATGGAAGAAGTTGAAGATGACGGTCAATCACCCTCGGTCTGGGGCTCCATGCAAGATCTCACCTCGTGGGGCATCAATGATCATGAGGAAGGTGAGGGATCAGCCCAGAACTACACGGCAGGACCTGGTCAATGACCTGAAGAGAGCTGGGACCACAGTCTCAAAGAAAACCATTAGTAACACACTATGCCGTCATGGATTAAAATCCTGCAGCGCACGCAAGGTCCCCCGCTCAAGCCAGCGCATGTCCAGGCCCGTCTGAAGTTTGCCAATTACCATCTGGATGATCCAGAGGAGGAATGGGAGAAGGTCATGTGGTCTGATGAGACAAAAATAGAGCTTTTTGGTCTAAACTCCACTCGCCGTGTTTGGAGGAAGAAGGATGAGTACAACCCCAAGAACACCATCCCAACCGTGAGGCATGGAGGTGGAAACATCATTCTTTGGGGATGCTTTTCTGCAAAGGGGACAGGACGACTGCACCGTATTGAGGGGAGGATGGATGGGGCCATGTATCGCGAGATCTTGGCCAACAACCTCCTTTCCTCAGTAAGAGCATTGAAGATGGGTCGTGGCTGGGTCTTCCAGCATGACAACGACCCGAAACACACAGCCAGGGCAACTAAGGAGTGGCTCCGTAAGAAGCATCTCAAGGTCCTGGAGTGGCCTAGCCAGTCTCCAGACCTGAACCCAATAGACAATCTTTGGAGGGAGCTGAAAGTCCGTATTGCCCAGCGAAGGATCTGGAGAAGGTCTGTATGGAGGAGTGGGCCAAAATCCCTGCTGCAGTGTGTGCAAACCTGGTCAAGAACTACAGGAAACGTATGATCTCTGTAATTGCAAGCAAAGGTTTCTGTACCAAATATTAAGTTCTGCTTTTCTGATGTATCAAATACTTATGTCATGCAATGAAATGCAAATTAAATACTTAAAAATCATACGTGATTTTCTGGATTTTTGTTTTAGATTCCATTTCTCACAGTTGAAGTGTACCTATGATAAAAAATTACAGACCTCTACATGCTTTGTAAATAGGAAAATCGGCAGCGTATCAAATACTTCTTCTCCCTACTGTATGTGTATGGATATATTTACCCCAAAAATATATGGGGGATTGGAAATGATGCAGACAATTACCTTGATGGAAGCAACAATCTTTCCGCAGTATTTAGCTGATCCACCCCTTAAGAATTTAAAATAAATAAAAAAATGTAAAAACATCCTTGAGAATATTGGTGAGTTCAGGCATTTGGCTATTTTTTTTATGTGCAGCCTTTGTATGTTTAAAGCACTAACTGTATCTTAGGGCGTAGTGAATCCTGTGAACTTCAAAAAAATAACACACACGGTGTCGTAAGTACTTATGTACAAAGCATGTATTCTAACCTGCTCCAAGGTGTTTTTGAAAGGAAGATGCTCTTTTAGCATTTATTTGTGAGGAGCAGTGCTTTTAGTCATTCTATCTAGATTGAATTGCCTTTCAAATTTATTTGAAAATATACATTTAAAAATGTTTTGCCTTTCACTTGTCAACATTACATTTAAACCATTCCACTATGATGGGCTCATACGCATATCTCCTAGGTCATAGTTCAGATGTCGGTGGAGTTTGCCCAGCAAAGCGAATTGGCCCGAATAACCAAGAGCGCCCGCGAGACCACCTCAGCCATGCAGACCCAGTCCGAGGAGGACGAGGCAGGGGTGGAAGAGGAGCAGCAGACCACTAGGAGCTCACTCACCAAGGGCATCTCTCTGGAGGAGGTGCAGAGGAGGTTCGTGGAGGAAAAAGAAAGGCTGGAGAAGGAGCTGGAGGAGAGGACTGCGGAGCTCCATGGGATTAAAGAGCAGCTTTGCCGCAGAGGTCCAGGATCTGAGCAGGTTAGCATTGGGGGATTTCTGGATAGTTTTTGATTTGCACAGTAGCATGTGTTCATTGTTTGTATTTGGGGTTACAACACCTAGGTTGGCATTAGTTGCTAAGATGCACAGGCTTAGTACTTGGATGCGTTTTTAAGCTCTTCGAAACATGCAATCTAACCACATGAAACCACTCTCCGTAGAAGCTGAATGTAGTTCTGTGTTAAATGACGAGTTTGAAAATGAAGTGAAGTGATTTTCATTCACCTGCCAAGTATTGTCTCGTCTAACCCATTGCTCTCAATATTGAGAAGCACTTAGTGGGTTAAACCACATGATCGCCTAGGGAGGGATATTATTATACCTCACATGGTGTGGTTTGCTTTGTACAAACCCTTCAGGGCCCTTTTGAAGGATAACACTGTGTCCTTACACTCGTTGTCTCCCTCGCTCCTTCTCCTTCTAGCTCTTTTTCTCAATACTTTTTTAGCCTAAGCCATAGCCTACTAACACATGTCCAAAGTGTTCCTAATCGAAGAGGCTGTGACGTCTAACCGAAGATGCTTCACTTGGCCGCAATATTGGCTACACCCACAGGGGTCTTATTTTCATTAGGAAGACCGTAGCCTGTTTGCTAGCATTGTCACTAAAAGTATGTATGAGACATAAACTGACGCAACGCCAAAAAGTATATGCCATAGTAACTTTTCGTTTAGATTTTTGGCATTGCTAAAGGGTCTAGCAAGCCTCAATGTAACAGTGCTTGCTTACTTTCCCTGAAAGCGTACAGTAGATATTTCTATGTCCTCATAAGTGGTAAGTGTGGGAGAAAATATAAGCACCATTGTGGTATGATCTGAGTACTTGAGCTGTCATTCGAGCCCTGTGTTTTACACGCTTGAGATACAGTATTTATGCTGATTTTAAATATTCATTTATTTTGAAAGCTCACTGTGTGGATGTCCTGCTCACACTCATGGTGTGCTGCTGACACACACACACACACACACACACCCACACACACACACACACACACACACACACACACACACACACACACACAAACACACCCCTTGCAACGCCAAGCTTTTCACAAAACATTTATTGCATGATTAGGCATTACTTGCATGATGACGTTGGATGCTGGGTTTGATGTTCATAATGTGACGAGTCCTCCTAACACACACTAAAGACAAATCCTGTAATGTTGAAGACAACTTGGAAAATAAGTTGTTTACGGTTGAAGTCGGAAGTTTAAATACACCTTAGCCAAATACATTTAAACTCAGTTTTTAACAATTCCTGACATTTAATCCTTGTAGAAATTCCCTGTTTTAGGTCAGTTAGAATCACCACTTCATTTTAGGAATGTGAAATGTCAGAATAATAGAGAGAATGATTTATTTCAGCTTTTATTTCTTTCATCACATTCCCAGTGGGTCAGAAGTTTACATACATACACTCAATTAGTATTTGGTAGCATTGCCTTTAAATTGTGTAACTTGGGTCAAACGTTTTGGGTAGCCTTCCACAAGCTTCCCACAAAAAGTTGGGTGAATTTTTGCCCATTCCTCCTGACAGAGCTGGTGTACCTGAGTCAGGTTTGTAGACCTCCATTCTCCCACACGCCTTTTTCAGTTCTGCCTACAAATTGTCTATAGGATTGAGGTCAGTGCTTTGTGATGGCCACTCCAATACCTTGGCTTTTTCTGTCCTTAAGCCATTTTGCCACAACTTTGGAATTATGCTTGGGGTCATTGTCCATTTGAAGACCCATTTGCGACCAAGCTTTAACTTCCTGACTGATGTCTTGAGATGTTGCCTCAATATATCCACATACTTTTCCTCCCTCATGATGCCATCTATTTTGTGAAGTGCACCAGTCCCTCCTGCAGCAAAGCAGCATGATGCTGCCACCTCCGTGCTTCATGGTTGGGATGGTGTTCTTTGGCTTGCAAGCCTCCCACTTTTTCCTCCAAACATAACGATGGTCATTATGGCCAAACAGTTCTATTTTTGTTACATCAGACCAGAGGACATTTCTCCAAAAAGTACGGTCTTTGTCCCCACGTGCAGTTGCAAACCGTAGTCTGGCTTTTTTATGGTGGTTTTGGAGTAGTGGCTTCTTCCTTGCTGAGCGGCCTTTCAGGTTATGTTGATAGACAGTGGGGAGAAGAAGTACTTGATACACTGCCGATTTTGCAGGTTTTCCTACTTACAAAGCATATAGAGGTCTGTAATTTTTATCATAGGTACACTTCAACTGTGAGAGACGGAATCTAAAACAAAAATCCAGAAAATCACATTGTATGATTTTTAAGTAATTCATTAGCATTTTATTGCATGACATAAGTATTTGATACATCAGAAAAGCAGAACTTTTGTGATTTTCTGGATTTTAGATTCCGTCTCTCACAGTTGAAGTGTACCTATGACAAAAATTACAGACCTCTACATGCTTTGTAAGTAGGAAAACCTTCAAAATCGGCAGTGTATCAAATACTTGTTCTCCCCACTGTAGAACCTGTTTTACTGTGGATATAGGTGCTTTTGTACCGGTTTCCTCCAGCATCTTCACAAGGTCCTTTGCTGCTGTTCTGGGATTGATTTGCACTTTTCGCACCAAAGTACATTCATCTCTAAGAATTATAATTTATCTACTTCCTGAGCGGTATGACGGGTGCGTGGTCCCATGGTATTTATACTTGCATGCTATTGTTTGTACAGATGAACGTGGTACCTTCAGGCATTTGGAAATTGCTCCCAAGTATGAACCAGACTTGTGGAGGTCCACAATTTTTTTTCTGATGTCTTGGCTGATTTCTTTAGATTTTCCCATGATGTCAAGCAAAGAGGCACTGAGTTTGAAGGTAGGCCTTGAAATACATCCACAGGTACACCTCCAATTGACTCAAATGATGTCAATTAGCCTAACAGAAGCTTCTATAGCCATGACATACTTTTCTGGAATTTTCCAAGCTGTTTAAAGGCACAGTCAACTAAGTGTATGTAAACTTCTGACCCACTGGAATTGTGATACAGTAAATTATAAGTGAAATAATCTGTAAACAGTTGTTGGAAAAAATTACTTGTGTCATGCACAAAGTAAATGTCCTATCCGACTTGCCAAAACTATAGTTTGTTAACAAGACATTTGTGGAGTGGTTGAAAAATGATTTTTAATGGCTCCAACTTAAGTGTATGTAACCTCAGACTTCAAATGTAACTGCAATTGCCGGATTGTGTTTTTTGGTTGTCAGGGTTGTTCATAGCTGGAGTTTGCATGCATTTAGGCTACTTTTCCCCCTTTGTGTGTGTGTGGAAGAGGTTGCATGTTTAGAGACATGCACCACCAACTTGACAAACGTGCACAGGCGATAGGTGTTTGCTCAGCTACCACATAGTGTTCACACCACTGCATCACAAATGTTCTAACATTTTGAGTCGAAGCATCAAACTGCCATTTTATGTCATTGTGAATGCGATCATTTTGGTCATTGAATAAATTAAGGCTACTTGCTTTTTTATTGCAGATGGGATATTCCTCTGAGGGAGAGAGTGAGAGAAAAGCAAGTAGAAAGAAGGAAAGAGCAAAAGCGCAAGTGAAAAGCAGAGTCTCACAGAAAGAAAAGGTAATGTTTTTATTTTAAAGTTCAGTTGCACCTCTACTACTTTCCACCTCAGCCTAAATGACATCAGAGTTGCTCTGAGTCCATAGTGATGATGCAGTTTTTCAGTGTTTGATGGAGACTTACTATCAGTAGTGCGAGTTGGAATGTCTTCGGAGTTGTGTTCAGAATCCCTAAATGATATTCAGTGTGATTAATGGAGACTCACTTTCAGTAGTGTGATTTGAAATGTCTTCGGGCTATTTTTTTGCAACCAGCCCCCGAAGGCACCTTGATGTGTTTAGTTATTAATATGTTATACCCTCAGTACATTAAATCCTATTAATCTATTGACTGCGTTTACTGACGTTCAGTTGGCACTATGTGCTCTTTGTATAATATCCTAACTTATTATGACATGAAAAGTACCTACTCTTTTCGTTTCTAATTTAAATGTCAAACTGTTAAATCTCAACCAAATGACGAAATATAAAGATTGAAGCTCAAAGGTAAAGAGATTGTTGGAGAAACCCCAACAGCCTTCAATGGTACACACAATGTGGTCATTTAGGAATGAACATGAACATCTCTTGATTAGCGTTCTATCGGAATGAGCAGCATTTCTGTTCCCTCACCATGAGAGGGAGCCACTCTACTTCCTGCATCAGCCCTTGACTCTGGTGCACCTGTTGCCATAACAGCACAAAGATACTAGTGTTTCCCTAGCTTCCATGGATTTGTGTGTGTGTGTGTGTGTGTGTGTGTGTGTGTGTGTGTGTGTGTGTGTGTGTGTGTGTGTGTGTGTGTGTGTGTGTACTAGTGCGCGCTGCGACTTTCGTCTGATTTGAATCCACTTTCCTTATAATGGTCATGCCTTCAGCTTGCCTGGCCGTCGCCATCTCATGTTTCCAGGAATCGTCAACACAGTGTGAAAGTCTGTGCTTGTCTGTTAACGGGTGATAATGACAGGGCTGTTGTCGTTCTTCTCCCTCCTGCCGGTCCATCCACTGAAGAAGAGGGGAGAAGAGGAAGGTGAGGAAGATGAAGAGGTCAGGAGGAAGAGGGCCATGGGTGGAAATATCTCGTCACAAGATAGAGAGGATGACTCTTCTTGTCCAGATCATCAAGTCATCACTACTGAGAGGTATGACTAGAGAATGATAGAAATGTTCTATACTTTCAGTTTCATTTATATTGTAGAGAACATAATTAACTCTTGTGCACGTGTCATGATTTTACCTCTGCACATTTATTGTATATTTTTGACCAGAGAATTGTTTAATTTTTTTATACCCACATTCAGTGCCTTTGGAAAGTATTCAGACCCCTTGACTTTGTCCATATTTTGTTACGTTACAACATTATTCTAAAAAGGATTAAACATTTTTTTAATCCTCAGCAATCTACACACAATACCCCATAATGACAAAGCAAAAACAGTTTTTTAATTTTTCCCCCCAAATGTATTAAAAAGAAGAACCACACACATTATTTACTTAAGTATTCAGACCCTTTGTTACGAGACTCGAAATTGAGCTCAGATGCATCCTGTTTCCATTGATCGTCCTCCAAATGATTGTCTCGCCTGGTTACCAACTACTTCTCTGATAGAGTTCAGTGTGTCAAATCGGAGGGCCTGTTGTCCGGACCTCTGGCAGTCTCTATGGGGGTGCCACAGGGTTCAATTCTCGGGCTGACACTCTTCTCTGTATACATCAAATGATGTCGCTCTTGCTGCTGGTGATTCTCTGATCCACATCTATGCAGACGACACCATTCTATATACTTCTGGCCCTTCGTTGGACACTGTGTTAACTAACCTCCAGACGAGCTTTAATGCCATACAACTCTCCTTCCGTGGCCTCCAACTGCTCTTAAATGCAAGTAAAACTAAATGCATGCTCTTCAACCGATCACTGCCCGCACCTGCCCACCTGTCCAGCATCACTACTCTGGACGGCTCTGACTTCAATAAACTTTAATTTGATTTGATATTCTGTCACGTGCGCCGAATACAACAGGTGTAGACCTTATAGTGAAATGCTTACTTACAGGCTCTATCCAATGGTGCGGGAAAAAAAGGTGTGTGTGTGTGTGTGTGTGTAGGTAAGTAAAGAAATAAAACAGTAAAAAGACATTTGAAAAAAAGAGTAGCAAGGCTATATACAGACACCAGTTAGTCAGGCTTATTGAGGTAGTATGTACATGTAGATATGGTTAAAGTGACTATACATATATGATGAACAGAGAGTAGCAGAAGCGTAAAAAGAGGTGTTGGCGGGTGGTGGGACACAATGCAGATTGCCCGGTTAGCCAATGTGCGGGAGCACTGGTTGGTTGGGCCAATTTAGGTAGTATGTACATGAATGTATAGTTAAAGTGACAATGCATATACGATAAATAGAGAGTAGCAGCAGCGTAAAAGAGGGGTTGGGGGGGCACAAAATGCAAATAGTCCGGGTAACCATTTGGTTACCTGTTCAGGAGTCTTATGGCTTGGGGGTATGTGGATAACTACAAATACCTAGGTGTCTGGCTAGACTGTAAACTCTCCTTCCAAACTCACATTAAGCATCTTCAATCCAAAATTAAATCTAGAATCAACTGACTATTTCGCAACAAAGCATCCTTCACTCATGCTGCCAAACATACCCTCGTAAAACTGACCATCCTACTGATCCTCGACTTCGGCAATGTCATTTACAAAATAGCCTCCAACACTCCCCTCAACAAATTGGATACAGTCTATCACAGTGCCATCTGTTTTGTCACCAAAGCCCCATATACTACCCACCATCGCGACCAGTACGCTCCCGTTGGCTGGCCCTCGCTTCACTCTCGTCGCTAAACCCACTGGCTCCAGGTCATCCACAAGACTCTGCTAGGTCAAGCCCCGCCTTATCTCAGCTCACTGGTCACCATAGCAGTACCCACCCGTAGCACGCTCTCCAGCAGGTATATCTCACTTGTCATCCCCAAAGCCAATTCCTCCTTTGGCTGACTTTCCTTCCAGTTCTCTGCTGCCAATGACTGGAATGAACTGCAAAAATTACTAGCTTTAAGCACCAGCTGTCAGAGCAGCTCACAGATCACTGCACCTGTACATAGCCAATCTGTAAACAGCCCATCCAACTTCCTCATCCCCATACTGTATTTATTTATTTATCTTGCTCCTTTTCACCCCAGTATCTCTACTTGCACATTCATCTTCTGCACATCCCCCATTCCAGTGTTTAATTGCTATATTGTAATTACTTCACTACCATGGCCTATTTATTTCCTTAACTCCCGTATCCTACCTAATTTGCACTCACTGTATATAGACTTTTTGGTTTCCTTTTTTTCCCTACTGTAATATTGACTGTATGTTTGTTTATTCCATGTGTAACTGTTGTTGTATGTGTCGAACTGCTATGCTTTATCTCGGCCAGGTCGCAGTTGCAAATGAGAACTTGTTCTAAACTTGCCTACCTGGTTAAATAAAGGTGAAATAAATAAAATAAAAATTCTACACCTTGATTGGAGTCCACCTTTGGTAAATTAAATTGATTGGACAAGATTTGGAAAGGCACACAACTTTCTATATAAGGTCCCACAGTGCATGTCAGCACAAAAACCAAGCCATGAGGTTGAAGGAATTGCCCATAGAGCTTTGAGACAGGATTGTGTCAAGGCACAGATCTGGGGAAGGGTACCAAAAAAATGTCTGCAGCATTGAAGGTCTCCAAGAGCACAGTGGCCTCCATCATTCTTAAATGGAAGAGGTTTGGAACCACCAAGACTCTTCCTAGAGCTGGCTGCCGTCAAAACTGAGCAATCAAGGTGCTTACCAAAAACCTGATGGTCATTCTAACAGAGCTCTTGAGTTTCTCTGTGGTGATGGGATAACCTTCCAGAAGGACAGCCATCTCTGCAGCACTCCACCAATCAGGACTTTATGGTAGAGTGGCCAGACGGACGCCACTCCTCATTTAAAGGCACATGACAGCCAGCTTGTCACCCAAAGGACTCTCAGACCATGAGAAACAAGATTCTCTGGTCTGATGAAACCAAGACTCTTTGGCCTGAATGCCAAGCGTCACTTCTGGAGGAAACCTGGCACCATCCCTACAGTGAAGCATGGTGGTGGCAGCATCATGCTATGGTTGTTTTTCATCGGCGGGGACTGGGGGTATAGTCAGGATTAAGTGAAAGAGGAACAGAGCAAAGCACAAAGGGATCCTTGATGAAAACCTTCTCCAGAGTGCTCAGGACCTCAGACTGGGGCAAATGTACACCTTCCAACAGGACAATGACCCTAAGCTCACAGCCAAGACAACACAGTAGTGGCTTCGGGACCAGTCTCTGAATGTCCTTGAGTAGCCCAGCCAGAGCTCGGACTTGAACCCGAGGAATCATTGCTGGAGAGACCTGAAAATAGCTGGACAGCAACGCTCCCCATCCAACCTGACAGAGTTTGAGAGGATCTGCAGAGACGGGGAGGAACTCCCCAAATACAGGTGTGCCAAGCTTGTAGCGTCATACCCAAGAAGACTCGAGGCTGTAATCGCTGCCAAAGGTGCTTCAACAAATTACTGAGTCAAGGGTCTGAATACTTATGTAAGTGATATTTCAGTAAATTTTGTATTTTTTATGAATTTGCAAAAAATTCTAAACCTGATTTTGCTTTGTCCTTGTGGGGTATTGTGTGTAGATTGAGGGGAACGATTTAATACATTTTAGATTAAGGCTGTAACTTAACAAAATGAGGTTAAACTCAAGGGGTCTGAATACTTTCAGAAAGTAGCTTTAGCTACTTTTAGCTACTTTATTTTTATTGTTCGACACAAGTTTCTTCAAAAAGAGATGTATGCAGTGAATATGACCAAGCACCACATGTTTCAAGAAAAACTATGTGATTTCGGCATATATTTGTCATCAAATTTGATCTGATCTTCATCTAAGTCACACCAATAGACAGTGTGCTTAAACTAATAACACACAAATTATTATATTTTTCTTGTCTATATTGATTACATAATTTAAACATTCACAGTGTAGGTTGGAAAAAGTATGTGAACCCCGAGGCTAATGACTTCTCCAACAGCTAATTGGAGTCAGGAGTCAGCTAACCTGGAGTCCAATCAATGAGACGAGATTGGAGATGGTTGGTTAGAGCTGCCTTGGCCTAGAGAAAGCACTCCCAAAATGTTGCTTTTTTATTTATTTTTATTTTTAAAAATCCCCTTTATTTAACCAGGTAGGCCATTTGAGAACAACTTCTCATTTACAACTGCGACCTGGCCAAGATAAATCAAAAGCAGTGCGACAAAAACAGAGTTACCACATCGGATAAACAAACGTACGGTCAATAACAAAATAGAAAAATCTGTATACAGTGTGTGCAAATGAATTAGGGAGGTAAGGCAATAAATAGGCCAATAGAGCCAAAGTACTTACAATTTAGGAATTTACACTCGAGTGATATATGTGCAGATGAGGATGTGCAAGAAGAAATACTGGTGTGCAAAAGAGCAGAAAAACAAAAACAAATATGGGGATGAGGTAGGTAGTTGGTTGGATGGGCTATTTACAGATGGGCTGTGTACAGCTGCAGCAATCGGTAAGCTGCTCTGACAGCTGACGCTTAAATTTAGTGAAGGAGATATGTCTCCAACTTCAGTGATTTTTGCAATTTATTCCAGTCATTGGCAGCAGAGAACTGGAAGGAAAGGCGGTCAAAGGAGGTGTTGGCTTTGGGGATGGCAAGTGAAATATACCTGCTGGAGAGCGTGCTACGGGTGGGTGTTGCTATGGTGACCAGTGAGCTGAGATAAGGCGGAGCTATACCTAGCAAAGACTTATAGATGACTTGGAGCCAGTGGGTTTGGTGACGAATTTGTAGCGAGGACCAGCCAACGAGAGCATACAAGTCGCAGTGGTGGGTAGTATATGGGGCTTTGGTGACAAAACGGATGGCACTGTGATGGACTGCATCCAATTTGCTGAGTAGAGTGTTCGAGGCTATTTTGTAATTGACATCGCCAAAGTCCAGGATCGGTAGGATGGTCAGTTTTACGAGGGTATGTTTGGCAGCATGAGTGAAGAAGGCTTTGTTGCGAGATAGGAAGCCGATTATAGATTTAACTTTGGATTGGAGATGCTTAATGTGAGTCTGGAAGGTGAGTTTACAGTCTAGCCAGACACCTAGGTATTTGTAGCTGTCCACATATTCTATTGCCTGATTTGAACAATGCCTCAGGACAAAGGAGATCTCAGAAGACCTAGATTAAGAATTGTTGACTTGCATAAAGCTGGAAAGGGTTGCAAAAAGTATCTCTAAAAGCCTTGATGTTCATCAGTCCACGGTAAGAACAATTGTCTACAAATGGAGAAAGTTTAGCACTGTTGCTACTCTCCCTAGGAGTGGCCGTCTTGCAAATATGACTGCAAGACCACAGCGCAGAATGCTCAATGAAGTTAAGAAGAATCCTAGAGTGTCAGCTAAAGACTTGCAGAAATCTCTGGAACATGCTAACATCTCTGTTGACGAGTCTACGATATGTAAAACTCTAAACGAGAATGGTGTTCATGGGAGGACACCACAGAGGAAGCCACTGCTATTAAAAAAAACATTGCTGCACGTCTGAAGTTTGCAAAAGTGTACCTGGATGTTCCACAGCGCTACTGGCTAAATATTCTGTGGACAGATGAAACTATAGTTGAGTTGTTTGGAAGGAACACAGAACACTATGTGGGGAAAAAAGGGCACCGCACACCAGCACCAAAACCTCATCCCAACTGTAAAGTATGGTGGGGTTAGCATCATGATTTGGGGCTGCTTTGCTGCCTCGGGCATGGACTGCTTGCTCTCATTGACGTAAAAATAAATTCCGAAGTTTATCAAGACATTTTGCAGGAGAATGTAAGGCTATCTGTCCGCCAATTGAAGCTCTACAGAAGTTGGGTGATGCAACAGGATAACGTCCCAAAACGCAGAAGTAAATCAACAACAGAATGGCTTTAACAGAAGAAAATACGCCTTCTGGAGTGACCCAGTCAGTCTTGACCTCAACCCAATTGAGATGCTGTGGCATGACCCCAAGAGAGCAGTTCACACCAGACATCCCAAGTCCAAAATGACTCCAAACCGTTGTACAGGTCTGATCCGCAACTACAGAAAACGTTTGGTTGAGGTTATTGCTGCCAAAGGAGGGTTATTAAATCCAAGGGTTCACATACTCTTTTCACTCTGCATTGTGAATGTTTACATGGTGTGCTCAAAGACATGAAAACGTATAATTGTTTGTGTTATTAGTTTAAGCAGACTCTCTATTGTGACCTAGATAAAGATAAGATCAAATTTTATGACCAATTTATGCAAAAATCCAGGTATTTCCAAAGGGTTCACATACTTTTTCTTGCCACTGTACATATGTAGTTAACCAAAGCACTTGTGCGGTATGCGTCTTGCCAACCTCACCCGTAACAAAAATATTTGTTTTAAGTGAATGAAAGACCCTAATCTTTGCTCCCACCAACATTTCATATTTTTGTTTGTTTTCTTCTTTCCACAGGAATCTGCTGCGTAAGGCTAACGAGAGCCTCCGACAGGTGCTGAGTGATGTGCTCAAGACCACAGCGGCCGCTGAGGAGACCATCGGGTGCCATGTGGAAGGGCTACTGGTTCCCCTCTCCTCCTCACAGAGACCCACCTGGCAAAGAGCAGTTGGCGAGCCCTTTAGTCCTGTCACAGGGGCTGCTGAAGGTTCGTTGAGCAGCCAATTTCAAATCAACCCCTACTACCACCTATGCATGTTGTGAGAGGCACACACCTGTAAAATGGGGTCAGCAATATTGCTCCTCCGGGCCTTACTGGTGTCACAGTTAATTAAGCTACATCTCTAACAAACACAACTGATTACACTTAACTGAAGACCATGATTAGTAGCTAGGGCTGCGACAAACGTGTGACACCAATTATTATATTTTTTATTTATTTAACCTTTATTTAACCAGGGAAGTCAGTTAAGAACAAATTATTATTTACAATGACGGCCTAGGAACAGTGGGTTAACTGCCTTGTTCAGGGGCAGAACGACAGATTTTTACCTTGTCAGCACTGGGATTCGATCTAGCAACCTTTCGGTTACTGGCCCAAAGCTCTGAACAGTAGGCTACCCGATGCCCCTTCAAGCCCCCTTGGGGATCGGAGTCTTGGAAGAGCACAATAGCACTCCATCAAGATGATTTAGATTTCATTAAATAGAGCCAGAGAAAACCTAAAGATACAATGAGGTAAGGGAGAGAAGAAGAGGTGCAAGGATTGAGGTCTGGGTGTGTGACAGAAATATACACAGGAGAGGAAAGAAAGATGGAGACAGAATACTTATTGCCAAAAATGCACATGTTGCATATCTTAATTAATGAAGTCCTGACAGTTTCTAACCATTATTGTCAGTCTAAAGAGGTCCTGCCAGACTGGTTACCTGCTGCCTTTCTTTATGGAACCTTTTTCTATGGGAACTATGCATCACATTAAATGAATTGTTGATGTACACTCACCCCGTTCATGACAATTGTTAGCTCCTATAGACAGAGAGTCACGTGGCCGTGGCTTGCTGTATAAAGCAGGCAGACAGGCAGCGAGGCATTCAGTTCCTGTTCGATTGAATGTTGAATGGGCAAAACGAGTGACCTAAGCGACTTTGAGCGTAGTGTGATCATATGTGTCAGGCGTGCCGCTTCCAGTATCTCAGAAATGGTCAGCCTCTTGGGCTTTTCACGCACGACAGTGTCTAGGGTTTACCGAGAGTGGTGTGACAAACAAAAAACTTCTGGTCAGCGGCAGTCCAGTGGGTGAAGCCTGCTTGTTGATGAGAGGTCCAAGGAGAATGGCAAGAATCGTGCAAGCTAACAGCGGGGCCACAAACAGGCAAATAACGTCACAGTACAACAGGGATGTGCAGAATGGCATCTGTTGTTGGTCCTTGTCACGGCTGGGCTATTGCAGCAGATGACCATGCCGGGTTCCACTCCTATCAGCTAAAAACTAAGGGAAGCTGCTCCGGTGGGCATGCAATCACCAACAATAGACAATTGAGGAGTGGAAAAACATTGCATGGTCCGATAAATCCCAGTTCCTGTTGCGTCATGCTGATGGCAGAGTAAGGATTTGGTGTAAGCAGCATGAGTACATGGCCCCATCCTGCCTGGTGTCAATGGTACATGCTGCTGGTGTGGGAAATGTTTTCCTTGCACTCGTTAGGTCCCTTGATACCAATTAAGCAACATGTCCATGCCCTGAATAATTCTGGCTGTTCTTGGGGCAAAGAGGGTTCCAACCCGGTACTAGATGGGTGTACCTAATAAACTGCCCACTGAGTGTATAGCGTTAACTTTGCCAATATTAAAAACTTGCATACAGTTTGTGTGAAAGTCAGCTGCGTACCCAACCAAACTGCTAAAGATACAGGGGGAAAATTCCTATAATGAACAAAAATATAAACACAGCATGCAACAATTATTAAGATTTTACAGAGTTACGGTTCATATAAGGAAATAAATAAATTGAAATAAATGAATTAGGCCCTAATTTATTGATTTCACATGGCTGATGAGAAGCGCCGCCAATCAGAATACGTTTTTCCCGACAAAAGGGCTTTATTACAGACAGAAATAATCCTCTGCATCCCCTCCAACCCTCCTCAGATGATCCCTCAGGTGAATGGATATGGAGGTCCTGGGTTGACGTGGTTACACGTGTTTGTTAGGCCGGTTGGACATACTGCAAAATTCTCTAAAACTACATTGTGCGTGGCTTATGGTAGACAAAATGTACATTTAAATTATTTGTCAACAGCTCTGGTGGACATTCCTGCAGTCAGCATGCCAATTGCACGCTCCCTCAACTGGAGACATCTGTGGTGTTGTGTGACACAACTGCACATTTTAGAGTGGCCTTTTATTGTCCCCAGGACAAGGTGCACCTGTGTAATGATCATGCTGTTTAATCAGTTTCTTGATATGCCACACCTGTCAGGTGGATGGATTATCTTGGCAAAGGATAAATGCTTACTAATAGTGATCTTAACAAATTTGTGCACAGCATTTGAGCGAAATAAGCTTTTTGTGTTTATGGAACATTTCTGGGATTTTTTCCCCCAGCTCATGAAACATGGGACCAACACTTTACATGTTGCGTTTATATTTTTCTTCAGTGTACATTTAATATCAATGCAAATGTATCTTTATTGTACCAAGCCTTTCGTCAAACTACCCTCGTCAGGGTGACCAAAACTTGTAAAATTGATCTCATCTGTATATTTTCCTAATTACTGCCAATGGCTGCTAAGTGCACAATAATCAGTTTCAGTGTGCAGACTGAGAGAGCAATACATAATGACTATAGCATTCATGGCAATTTCATCCCAGCGCCAAACATTATTAAAAGTCAAGTTCCCACAGTTACCAGAGGAAAATCAGTCCAGCCAGACTAACACTTCTGTCAATAGTAGGCAGTGTTTCAGAATCACGTGCTGTAACTAATGAATCATAGGAATTAATGTAACTCTGGAGGTGACATGGCAATCCTTCGCCAATACCTTTTAACCAGACTCTTATTGTAGGGCTCAGTTTTTCCTGGTCGCTGCCCCATACGGACTACCTGGTATTAACAGAATGTATAATTGCCTCCCGACAATACTTGCTCATAACCTTTATTTCACACATCATAGAATCACACGACTAGATAGCTTAATTAAGCAATTGAAGTCAGGTGCACTTGCTCAAGGGCACAACAGCAGTATACTTCTAATTTTATTGTCCATCCATTCCACCAACTACTCCCTAACTATCAGACAGTAGTGGTTATACCATTACACTCCTTAGCGTCTGTATACTCATCTCTTGGTATGTGGCCCGAAGGTGGAGTCCCCAAACATGACAAGTGTGACCCAATCCACTGCCAAGCTTAACAATATACCTCTCCCTTATGTGTCTATAGGCTTAAGGGGATACTGCAAGACTCTGGCATTTTAAGTGCAATGACTGGAAGTCTACAGGTACAGTTGTAAAGGTAGTTAGCAAACTACTGCTAACTTCCTTCAAACTGCACGCAGAGACATGAACATGTTATTCACAAGTTCATCTGGCTCTGGGTAAGTGGATAAATGCCAGAATCTTGCAGTATCCCTTTAAGTGGTAAAGTCTGCTCTAGTGTGGGAAAATCTCCCCCAAAGTAAACATCTGCCTGCCCTCTCTACACACATGAGACACACACACACACACATATGCGGTGTGCATAACTAAGGTTAATTATTGTGGTTAGATTTTACAGTTCGGAGAACTAGTTAGTTAACCAACCGCTTAACTTTTTTTTGTTTGTTACCTTTTTCAAATGCTCTGGTATTTTATCAATGAAGTATAGCTGTTGACGGGTTATTTGAATGTGACGTGAACTGAAAAAGAATCAATGTGCACAATAGTACTGACTCCTTATTGAGATTTTGTTTTCACAAAGTACATGACATTCAGGGTTCTCCTCTTCCCCCTTCACCATCATCTCATAATCTTGTATCAACCACACATATCCTGTGGCATGTGTATTTGCATTCAAATTCGGTTAGCAGTCATGATAGAAGATGCCCACTGATCCATCATCTCTCCTCCTGCATTCTCTTGCTAGAAAAGTGTGGACCAATGCACTGAAAAGAGAGATGTGTCCCCTCCTGTGTCCCTCCTGAGAATAAAGAGGCAATTGTGGATCATTCAGTAACATAATGTCTGTTCTTTCCTTTTTAGTTCTTTGTGTGGTTGTGTCTGGGGTGGGACTACCAGTCAGCTAGGATTGAGACTGTAACGCCCTGCTTTCATGTGATATTGCAGCTGGGGATTTTAACAAAGCAAATTAAGGAAAACGCTACTGGAGTTCTATCAACACATTACCTGTACTACTCGCGCTTCAAAAACTCTCGACCATTGTTACTCTCCCTTCCGGGATGGCTACATTGCCCACACCCACCCTCCCTTCGGCAAATCAGATCACGACTCCATTCTATGCTGAAGACACATTTGACCAGCTGGCTGGAGTGTTTACGGACATATTCAATCTCTCCTTATCCCAGTCTGCTATCCCCACTTGCTTCAAGATGTCCACAATTGTTCCTGTACCCAAGAAAGTGAAGGTAACTGAATTAAATGACTATCGCCCCGTAGCACTCACTTATTTCATCATGAAGTGCTTTGAGAGGCTAGTTAACGATCATATCACCTCCACCTTACCTGCCACCCTAGACCCACTTCAATTTGCTTACCGCCCCAATAGGTCCACAGACGATGCAATCGCCATCACACTGCACATTGCCTTATCCCATCTGGACAAGAGGAATACCTATGTAAGAATGCTGTTCATTGACTACAGCTCAGAATATAACACCATAGTACCCTCCAAGTTCATCATCAAGCTCGAGGCCATGGGTCTGAACCTCGTCCTGTGCAACTGGATCCTGGACTTCATTACAGGCCACACCCCAGGTAGTGAAGGGAGGAAACTACACCTCCACTTCGCTGATCCTCAACACGGGCCCCACAAAGGTGAGTGCTCAGCCTCCTCCTGTACTCCCTGTTCATCCATGACTGCGTGGCCATGCACGCCTCCAACTCAATCAAGTTTGCAGACGACACAACAGTGTCTGTAGGCCTATTACCAACAATGGCGAGATAGCCTACAGGGAGGAGGTGAGTGCCCTGGCGGAGTGGTGCCAGGAAAATAACCTCAACGTCAACAAAATGAAGAAGCTGATCGTGGACTTGCAGAGGAAGCACACCCCCATCCACATTGATGGAACTGCAGTGGAGTAGGTGAAAAGCTTCACGTAACTCGGCGTACACATCACTGTCTGAAATGGTCCACCCACAAAGACAGTGTGGTGAAGAAAGTGCAACAGCGCTTCTTCAACCTCAGGAGGCTGAAGAAATGCGGCTTGGCCCCTAAGACGCTCATAAAACATTTACAGATACACAATAGAGAGCATCTTGTTGGGCTGTATCACCGCCTAATACGGCAACTGCACCACCCTTCAACCGCAGGCTCTCCAGAGGATGGTGCAGGCTGCCCAACGCATCACCGGGGGCACACTGCCTGACCTCCAGGACACCTACAGCACCCAATGTTATAGGAAGGTTCACCCCACTTTCATCCAGAAGGTGAGGTCAGTACAGGTCCATCAAAGCTGGGACCGAGAGACTGAAAACAACTTGTATCTCAAGGCCATCAGACTGTTAAATAGCCATCACTAGCCGGCTACCACCCGGTTGATCAACCCTGCACCAGTAATTACATGTACATAGACATGGAATCACTGGTCACTTAAATAAAGTTTACATGCTGTTTTACTCATTTCATACGTATATACATACTTCTAATGTATTTTAGTCAATGCCACTCCGACATTGCTCATCCTAATATTTCTTTATTCCATTCTTTAGATTTATGTGACTTGTTAGATACTACTGAACTGTTGGAGCTAGAACTTAAGTTCATGTTTTAAGTATCCCTATATTTCTGTTATTACGGGGCTATCACTCAGTCAAGAGTGCGCCTGCGCAGGGAGTCTAGTTGTCGATGGACCTAGCCTTGAGGGTAATGGCTACCTTGTAGTGTGTTCATATAGTATAGTAAACTTTGTTAAACTGGAACCGTGTCGTTGTGTCATTTCGAGTTAACACTAGGCACACAAGCATTTCGCTAAACCGCAATAATATCAATAACAGATGATGTGTAACAGTATAACTTTAAACCGTACCCTCGCCCCGACACGGGCGCGAACCAGGGACCCTCTGCACACATCAACAACAGTCGCCCACGAAGCATCGTTACCCATCGCTCCACAAAGGCCACGGCCCTTGCAGAGCAAGGGGCAACCCTACTTAAAGTCTCAGAGCAATTGACGTAACTGATTGAAATGCTACTAGCGCGTACCCGCTAACTAGCTAGCCATTTCACATCCGTTACAGATGCAATCTCTATTGCACTCCACACTGCCCTTTCCCACCTGTGTGAGAATGCTATTCATTGACTACAGCTCAGCGTTAAACACCATAGTGCCCTCAAAGCTCATCACCCAGCATAGGACCCTGAGATTAAACACCTCCCTCTGCAACTGAATCCTGGAGTTCCTGACGGGCCACCCCCAGGTGGTAAGGGTAGGTAACAACACATCCGCCACGCTGATCCTCAACATGTGGGCCCCTCAGGGGTGGGTGCTCAGTCCCCTCCTGTGCTCCCTGTTCACTCATGACTGCACGACCAGGCACGACTCCAACACCATAATTAAGTTTTCCAATGGCACAACAGTGATAGGTCTGATCACCAACAACGACAAGACAGCCAATATGGAGGAGGTCAAAGACCTGGTCATGTGGTGCCAGGACAAGAACCTCTCCCTCAACGTGATCAGGATAAAGGAGATGATTGTGGACTACAGGAAAAGGAGGACCGATCATGCCCCCATTCTCATCGACAGGGCTTTAGTGGAGCAGGTTGAGAGCTTCAAGTTCCTTGGTGTCCACATCACCAACAAACTAACATGGTCCAAGCACACCAAGACAGTTGGGAAGAGGGCACGACAAATCCTATTCCCCCTCAGGAGACTGAAAAGATTTGGCATGGGTCCTCAGATTCTCAAAAGGTTCTACAGCTGCACCATCAAGAGCATCCTGACTGGTTGCGTCACTGCCTGGAATGGCAACTGCTTGGCCTCCGACCACAAGGCACTACAGAGTGTAGTGCGTACGGCCCAGTACATCGCTGGGGCCAAGCTTCTTTCCATCCAGGACCTCTATACCAAGCTGTGTCAGAGGAAGGCCTTAAAAATTGTCAACGACTCCAGCCATCCTAGTCAATAGACTGTTCTCTCTGCTACCACACGGCAAGCGGAACCGGAGCGCCAAGTCTAGGTCCAAGAGGCTTCTAAACAGCTTCTACCCCCAAGCCATAAAACTCCTCAACATCTAATCAAATGGCTACCCAGGCGATTTGCATTGCCCCTCCGCCCCCTCTTTTACACTGCTGCTACTCTGTTATTATCTATGCATAGTCACTTTAATAACTCAATCTACATGTACATATTACCTCGACTAACCGCTGCCCCCGCACATTGACTCGGTACTGGTACCCCTGTACAGTCGTGGCCAAAAGTTTTGAGAATGACACATATTAATTTCCACAAAGTTTCTGCTTCAGTGTCTTTAGATATTTTTGTCAGATGTTACTATGGAATACTGAAGTATAATTACAAGCATTTCACAAGTGTCAAAGGCTTTTATTGACAATTACATGAAGTTGATGCAAAGAGTCAATATTTGCAGTGTTGACCCTTCTTTATGAAGACCTCTGCAATCAACCCTGGCATGCTGTCAATTAACTTCTGGGCCACATCCTGACTGATGGCAGCCCATTCTTGCATAATCAATGCGTGGAGTTTGTCAGAATCTGGGTTTTTGTTTGTCCACCCGCCTCTCGAGGATTTACCACACGTTCTCAATGGGATTAAGGTCTGTGGTGTTTCCTGGACATGGACCCAAAATATTATTGTTTTGTTCCCCGATCCACTTAGTTATTACTTTTGCCTTATGGCAAGGTGCGCCATCATGCTGGAAAATGCATTGTTCGTCACCAAACTGTTCCTGGATGTTTGGGAGGAGTTTATTTTCTCTTGATGCGTAGGTACCATTCTTTATTCATGGCTGTGTTCTTAGGCAAAATTGTGAGTGAGCCCACTCCCTTGGCTGAGAACCCCACACATGAATGGTCTCAGGATGCTTTATTGTTGGCATGACACAGGACTGATGGTAGCGCTCACCTTGTCTTCTCCGGACAAGCTTTTTTCCGGATGCCCCAAACAATCGGAAAGGGGATTCATCAGAGAAAATGACTTTACCCCTTTACCCAACAATCCCTGTACCTTTTGCAGAATATCAGTCTGTCCCTGATGTTTTTCCTGGAGAGAAGTGGCTTCTTTGCTGCCCTTCTTGACACCAGGCCATCCTCCAAAAGTCTTTGCCTCACTGTGCATGCAGATGCACTCACACCTATCTGCTGCCATTCCTGAGCAAGCTCTGTACTGGTGGTGCCCCGATCCCGCAGCTGAATCAACTTTAGAAGACGGTCCTGGCGCTTGCTGGACTTTCTTGGGCACCCTGAAGCCTTCTTCACCACAATTGAACCGTTCTCCTTGAAGTTCTTGATGATCCGATAAATGGTTGATTTAGGTGCAACCTTACTGGCAGCAATAGCCCTTTTTGTGCAAAGCAATGATGACTGCACATGTTTCCTTGCAGGTAAACATGGTTGACATCGGAAGAACAATGATTCCAAGCACCTCCTTTTGAAGCTTCCAGTCTGTTATTCGAACTCAATCAGCATAACAGAGTGATCTCCAGCCTTGTCCTTAACAACACTCACACCTGTGTTAACGAGAGAATCACTGACATGTCAGCTGGTCCTTTTGTGGCAGGGCTGAAATGCAGTGGAAAGGTTTTTGGGGGATTCAGTTCAATTGCATGGCAAAGACGGACTTTGTAATTAGTTGCAATTCATCTGATCACTCTTCATAACATTCTGGAGTATATGCAAATTGCCATCATACAAACTGAGGCAGCAGACTTTGTGAAAATTAATATTTGTGTCATTCTCAAAACTTTTGGCCACGACTGTATATAGCCTCGCTATTGTTATTTTAATGCTGCTCTTTAATTATTTTTTACTTTTATCTCTTATTCTTATTTTGGGGGGGAAATATATATATTTTTAACTGCATTGTTGGTTAAGGGCTTGTAAGTAAGCATTCCACTAAGGTCTACACCTGTTGTTTTCATGTGACAAATACACATATTTATCAAATTAAATTGTATGTGACCAATAAACATAAGGACAGTGCTCATACTACTAGACCAAGGAAGGGATGGGAAACTCCTCGGAAGCCTTGTGTGATTAAGACCTGGGATACCATGCCTTAGATTATAATTGTTGATGAATGCTTTGCCATAAAATAAATTGTTTGGATGAAAATGATTAAATGAATGACTGGTTGATATTGGTGACAATGAAAACAATATTATTTTCCAATGAAGTGTATTCTCCTGACAATTAACTTTGCCCTCCATTTTTCCTGTCCAGATGTGTTGACCACTGAGAGTTGCCAAGGCAGCGAGACTGGGGCGGGTGACGTGAGCGTGTGGTCGGGTGAGACGGAGACGGACGAGGGTCTGGAGTTGTCCCAGCAGATGATGACTGACTGCCACAGCCTGTTGCCAGGAGCGGAGCTTCAGCTGGAGAACGAGGAGTACCTCATGAATATTAGCTCCCGCCTCCAGGCCGCCGTAGAGAAACTGCTGGGGGCCATCACAGAGACGACCAATCAGGTACGTCACAGCAAGGTTCACTTAGTAAGAGCGTGGTGTGCTCAGCACAAAGGTTGTGGACCACACAGAATTTGTTCTATAATTTTGTATTATCTTATACAAGGTGATCGTCATTTAAAAGGCTGCTGTTGATTAAAGCATTGTGGCGCAAACTAAAGCCTCTGCCATATCTAGCGGTAGGCTACATACTATAAATACACCATTCCAGGAACTGTGTGTGATCGAAATACCAGTGCTATACAACGGTTGGAAATGTATTTATCACCTAAACATTCTCTTGTTGACAGTCCCGTATTGTTGCTTGTTGCTGTAAAGTTTTTAGAAGTTACAATGACATGGGCAACATGCGCTCTTTGTCAAATACATAAATTACATGCATGAGGTTATTGGCAAACGTGTAAATGGCCACTCACTGACAATACACTATGTATTTTCCACAATCATAACCCCCTGTGGTTCTTTAGTCTATTCACTCACAGTCCCTTTAGAGATGAGACTGCAGAATCATGTTCACTGTTAGATAGCTGGAGCAAGAATTAATTCACCACACAATAGGGCTGGTTCAATCCCAGCGGTTGTCTATAGATACATGTGGATTTGCATAGAGCGTTGTGTCTCTTCCTCTCCCTATTATAATCCAGCTGGACTCCGATGACTCCTACCCCTCAGGCTACTGCATCGCAGTGCTAGAGGCGTCACTGCAGACCTGGGTTCGATCCCGGGCTGTATCATAACCGGCTGTGATCGGGCGTCTCATACAGTGGCACATAATTGGCCCAGCATCGTCCATGTTAGGGGAGGGTTTGGCCGGGGTAGACCGTCATTGTAAATAAGAATTTGTTCTTGACTGACTTGCCTAGTTAAATAAAGGTTTAATAAAAACTAAAGGCTACTACTGCACATTCACTGTGTGTGTGCCCTCTGCCAGCCTAGAGATACTTTATACATCATTACAATGTGGTACAGTTTCTGCATCATACTGCATCTTCTGTTCTGTTTGTCCTATATTCAAGCATTACTCATGGTGTAGTGGTTGTGCATGTAAAAATAGCTCAGAAGAGATTCAAGGACATGCACTGATATTTAAATATCCCTCTGTGGCTAGTTGGGAGCATCTGTAAATTACACAATGTACAGTTGAAGTCGGAAGTTTACGTACACCTTAGCCAAATATATTTAAACTCAGTTTTTCCACAATTCCTGACATTTAATCCAAGTAAAACATCACTGTCTTAGGTCAGTTAGGATCACCTGTTTATTTTAAGAATGTGAAATGTCAGAATAATAGTAGAGAATGATTTTAATTTCAGCTTTTATTTCTTTCATCACATTTCCAGTGGGTCAGAAGTTTACATACACTCAATTAGTATTTGGTAGCATTGCCTTTAAATTGTTCAACTTGGGTCAAACGTTTTGGGTAGCCTTCCACAAGCTTCCCACAATAAGTTGGGTGAATTTTGGCCCATTCCTCCTGACAGAGCTGGTGTAACGGAGTCAGGTTTGTAGGCCTCCTTGCTCGCACACGCTTTTTCAGTTCTGCCCACAAATGTTCTATAGAATTGAGGACAGGGCTTTGTGATGGCCACTCCAATACCTTGACTTTGTTGTCCTTAAGCCATTTTGCCACAACTTTGGAAGTATGCTTGGGATCATTGTCCATTTGGAAGATCCATTTGCGGGCAAGCTTTAACTTCCTGGCTGATGTCTTAAGATGTTGCTTCAATATATCCACATCATTTTCCTCCTTCGTGATGCCATCTGTTTTCTGAAGTGCACCAGTCCCTCCTGTAGCAAAGCACCCCCACAACTTTATACTGCCAACCCTGTACTTCACTGTTGGGGGATGGTGTTCTTTGGTTTGCAAGCCTCCCCCTTTTCCCTCCATGGCCCAACAGTTCTATTTTTGTTTCATCAGACCAGAGGTACAATCAGACCAAAAAGTACAATCTTTGTCCCCATGTGCAGTTGCAAACCGTAGTCTGGCTTTTTTATGGCGGTTTTGGAGCAGTGGCTTCTTCCTCGCTGAGCAGCCTTTCAGGTTATGTCGATATAGGACTCATTTTACTGTGGATATAGATACATTTGTACGTGTTTCCTCAAGCATCTTCACAAGGTCCTTTGCTGTTGTTCTTGGATTGATTTTCACTTTTCGCACCAAAGTACGTTCATCTCTAGCCGTCATAACTTCCTGAGCGGTATGACGGCTGCGTGGTCCCATGCTGTTTATACTTGCGTACTATTGTTTGTACAGATCAACGTGGTACCTTCAGGCGTTTGGAAATTGCTCCCAAGGTTGAATCAGACTTGTGGAGGTTTACATTTTTCTTTCTGAGGTCTTCTCTGATTTCTTTTGATTTTCCCATGAGGTCAAGCAAAGAGGCACTGAGTTTGAAGATAGGCCTTGAAATACATCCACAGGTACACCTGCAATTGACTCAAATTATGTCAATTAGCCTAACATAAGCTTCTAAAGCCATGATATAATTTTCTGGAATTTTCCAAGCTGTAAAGGCACAGTCAACTTCTGACCCACTGGAATTGTGATACATTGAAATAATCTGTCTGTAAACAATTGTTGGAAAAATGGCTTGTGTCATGCACAAAGTAGATGTCCCTAACCGACTTGCCAAAACTATAGTTTGTTGACAAGAAATTTGTGGAGTGGTTGAAAAACAAATTGAAATACTCCAACCTAAGTGTATGTAAACCTCCGACTTCAATTGTACATGGGACAATGTAAAAATTCCAATAGCTCCAAATGTCCATAACTTAAAAGCCTTAAACCAACTAAGTTGGAGAAATTCATATACACTTTTTGAAAGCGTTTAATGATAACTAAAAGGTGTGCAACATGAAAATATTCTCATTACATTGTGTAATTTGACGGTCACTAACTAGCCCCGGATATAGGCTATCTGAAGTCAAACCAACTCGACACGGTCGACACACCAGCCAGCAGAAGCTAATTGGCAAAATAATTTGGCTAACCCTTCCCACCTACGAACACACACAATAGACACCCACACAATGATGTGTATAAACCCTGGATGACTGACAGGAGGCGCTGTATTGTAGCCACCGCACAGCCAACTTGACAATCCTCCATTGTAAAAAAAATATTTTAGAAGTTATAGAAATGCCTTTCTTAATGTCAACATTTGTTTTTGACACATTCCTTCGATTACTGACACTTTGATGCATATGTTTTAATTATATTATGTGAGATAAACATACAAATGTAACATTTTTATAAAGAAATATAACATTCCTTAGTGCTAATGTTACTGTCCCCACTACAACAAGCAATACTTGTAATTTTGTTCTTGAAACATTTCATTGAAATACTGTGGAATTCCATTCATTCCTATGAAGGACTGCTTCCACTGGAGAGTGCCAATATGGCCGACTGGTGCCTTCATAACCTACTCATTCAAGGGTTTTTATTTAATTTTTTACTATTGTCTACATTGTAGAATAATAGGTGACTACCACATGAAGCTGGTTGAGAGAATACAAAGTGTGCAAAGTTGTCATCAAGGCAAAGGGTGGCTACTTTGAAGAATCTCAAATATAAAATATTTTTTGATTTGTTTAACACTTTTTTGGTTAGTACATGATCCCATGTGTTGTAGTTTCATAGTTTTGTTGTCTTCACTATTGTTCTACAAAGAAAAACCCTTGAATGAGTAGGTGAGTCTGAACCTTTGACTGGAACTGTATATACAGTGCATTCGGAAAGTATTCAGTCCCCTTGACTGTTTCCGCATGCAAAGGGTGAACTTTGCATGCAACCTGTGTGTGAGAACTTCTATTGAAGCATGTTGTATGATATAGGCCTATTCCAATACACATGTAAAAGAGCTAGATGTGATTGCATCTATCAGGCGTTTTAAAGACCTAACAAGTCACTTGTAACCTTAGCTTTTTTTTTATACAGACCGATAAACTGAGTGTGTCTGTGTGTGGAGGTCAATGCAGTATCTCTTGCTCCCTACCCCGGACAGCCCAATAAAAGTCACCGGTTTGTGTACTCTGAATCAGTGGGTGAGTGTAAAGTTGCCAACGGTCCAACCTTAAATCAATAAAAAGCCTATTTTATATTTTTGGAATGTTGACCAAGGTTTACTCGAATACATGTCAAACACTGTGTCACTTCAAACTGGGGATTACTGCCTAGTGATGGGAAGCCAAGCTCACAAATCATTCTAGATCTCTGTCCTCACAAGACCTAATGTTAATGGCTAATTTAAAGGGATATTCGGGATTTTTGGCAATGAAGCCCTTTATCTACTTCCCCAGAATCCGATGAACTTTTGGATACCATATGTTTGTCTCTGTTCAGTTTGAAGGAAGTTGTCAACTAGCGTTGGTGCAATTGCTAACTAGGGTTAGCGCAATGACTGGAAGTCTATGGGAACACCTGGCATGCTAGTTAGTATTGACTCACGTTCTTCTGATCATGTGTGAGGATAATGTTCTATGCACTGATCTTTACAGGTAACTTACTGATCGTAACAGTTTGAGGGCTGATAGTTGTCTCCCGCTTCCCTTGAAAAACAAAACTCTAATGGTCAGATTAATACTGCCATTGAGAAAATTCAAAACAAACCGAGACATGATCTTTTTCAAGGACAGCCTTGCAAAAAGAAGCATTCTTGCATTCTAACTACCCGCTATTCAAAGTGCTCTGAACAAATTAAGGGAATCGTTCACAAACATTGGCACATTCTAAGATCCGATGATAGTCTCGGTAATGTGTTTTCGGACCCTCCCTTGGTCGTGTTCTCGCAGGTCAGATATCTCAGAGATCAATTGGTACACTCTGATTTACCACCCCAAGATATCCCTGCACAATGTCTATTTGCGCCCCTACTGGATGGAAACTACAAGTGTAATGGCTGTGCTCAATCCAATGGCACTTATAAATGTAGATCCTTCAAACACCGCCAAACAGGGAAACCGATCCCAATCAAAGGTGTTATCATGTGCTCCACTAAGGCCGTTATTAATCTTATAACTTGTCCTTGTGGTAAAAATTATATGGGAAAACAAAGCGCAATTTAAAAGTATGAATCTCGGAGCATCGTAGCACCATTAGGTGCAAAAACTCGACTTACCCAGTTGCGGCCCTCTTTTTGGAAGCAAACCACTTCGTCCCTACGTTATATCGGCATCGAACACGTCACTCTCCTTAGAAGAGGGGGTGACCTCGACAATTTATTGTTAATACGTGAGGCTGCCTGGATCTTTAATTTAAAAACACTTGCTCCCTTCGGTCTCAACGTAGACTTTGATCTGAAGCCATTCTTGCAATTATTGTGATTTTGCTAGTGTAAATGTTTGTATGCCTATGTTGCCAAATTGTATCTATGATCGTATGCTATCTATTCATGTTTGTGGTATGTTATTTTTATATCTGAGAATGAAACCAATGATATCAGGCCACACCCGGCCATGATTACAGACACCTGTGTTTGTCCTTTGACACTATATAAACTAGTCAACCTGTAATGTTTGTCATTATACCCTGATGAAGACAGCTTGTTTGTCGAAACGTAGGTTATTAAAATATTGCATCTGAGCTCCTAGAGTGTGGCTCTCTTAAAATGTCTCAACTATTGGCTCACGAAACTACCTCTTAACTTCCTTCATACTTGTCACAGATGCATAAAAAAAGTATACGTGTTCATATGACTCTGGAGAAAATCCCGAACTACCCATTTAATGGTTTCTTTCCTGACAGAATTTATTAATTAGTTCTTTGTGAGTGAATGATAGTGGATCGTTGTTTCTTGTCTGTAGGGCCTGGTCGTGTGAATTATGCTTGATTGTAATGAGTTTTTCTGGAATGTTAAGTGTCCTTTGGAAATAATTTGCTGTAGTAGGTGTTTCTCACTTACCTTTCTATTATAGATCAGTGAGAGTGACATTTAAGGCCAACGTGTTGATTGTGTAAGTCCATGAATGTTTTACAGTTAATTTGCTCGCGAGACCGGGGCGGCTACGGCGGTATCTTTAGGAAACTTGTCTGTCAGTTCATCTGCACTGACGGAATATAAATCCTGTTTGACAAGCTCCTAGGATGTGGGTGTATGAGAGTGTGTGGAAGAGGGAGTGTGTGTATTTGCAAAGCGATACCTGCCCCATTAGCCCGGGGGGGTTGAAATTACGCTAACTATTCCCTCCCCCTTTTCACTGAACAATATCCTGCCCATGCTATCAATCCGGAAGTGAAAGCGGGAGAGACTCTGCCTGCCTGCTGCAAAACACACTGGGAGAACAGTTTAGACCACAACCTCTTCTTTTATGTCTGTTTCGAGAGGGATAGAGCGAGACCGAGATAGACAATGAAATGTAGGCTGGTGTATAAGGAGAGACCGGGAGAGAGAGAGAGGGAGGGACATGGAACTAGAATGAGCTAGAAAAGTGTGGTGACAGAGACTAGAGAGGGGCTACAGGGATAGATCCCGACTGAGAGGGAGACCGAAAGAGGGGGAGAGCAACGAGAGCCTCACTGGATCGGGCGGCTTCAGAGTTAACACTTGGTTGGCTGCTCCATGTGTAAAGCAATTAAGGGGGGACCGGGAGGCTTCCCTTCCCTGCGGGTCGGTGCTGCATCGCCGTGGCGGCATGGAATTGTTAATGAGCTTCCCGAGTGAGGGAGTGGGAGTGAGTGCTGCTGAGGGGCAAGGTCACGCTGTGCTCTGAGATAGTGAGCAAAACAGACAGAGAGATAAGTCTGTCAGAGGTGCACAGGATATTAAACCTAGGTCTCGCTTTATTTTACCCCCCTCAATCACTGCCAGGATTCAGGAATGCCTTTTTGTCCCAGGTACAACATGTGACTTTGGACTTTCTACCCCACAAAGAATTACTTTTCCCCTACACAAGGAGAAGCACGACCGGTAGCTTTTCTTTTATGACTTGAAACTTTGTTTCAAGGAAGGACCTAGTTCTCAGTATTTACTTGGGACCTTTTATTGTCTCTTCAGCACGCTATGCGTGTGGATCTGATTCTGAGCTGAGACTCCAGTTTGTTTACCCAAGGCTCTGTGCCTGGCAGCTCTGTAGAGACTGTTGTTTAGAGCCCGGCTACGTAGTCGGGACTCATCTGCTTTCTGCTGCTCTTCCCTCTTGGGCTCTCCCCCTGCTTTGCTAGTCTCAGCTGAAGACTCCATCCATCGCAGCAGGTGCACTGTAGATGCTGAAAGGATCACTGGAGAATTCATACAATCTGTGGAAATTTGTAGAGAAGTGAAGGCACCACAAGGATACACTAGTTGGTAATTGAAAACCCTTTTGTCTACGACAATGGATTCCTACCGCTCGTACTGGAATTCGAGCCACCAGGCAATGTGGGTGGAAGGGGAAGATCAGGATGTGTACGAGGTGGAATCTCGCGTGCCCCTGCCCCGGCCTTTCCCCCTCTCCAGCGTCCTCAATGAGAAAAACGCTGTGGTGGTACAGACGCAAATCTCGCACGTCAACCACAGGACCAATGGTCACCTCCTTAAGGTGATCTCTAAGATCTCCCTGCCCACGCCGCCCTATACAGTAAGTTTACGTTCAGCTGCTGACCTGCCATGTTACCTATATGGAACTGTATAACTAGTGAAGTAAATATGACTCAGTCTGGACAGTTACTCTTTCTCATTCATCTGAAAGTGTCTTTCATTTGGCTGACTTGATGTTCTAAACAGCTATTTTGCCCATTATTGTATACAGTTCATAACATGACCTACATACAACCCCTCCTATATAGGAGTCTACACTAATACGTTATACAGCTAACTTGCTTGACAGCAGTATTTTTGACTGGGCAACTTCTACAGTGAAAAGCACAGTGCATAGTAGCCTATACAGTCCAAGATAGGGCGGCGCACAATTGGCCCAGCGTCGTCCGGGTTTGGCCGGGGTAGGCCATCATTGTCAGCTGACTTGCCTAGTTAAAATAAAGGTTACACTCCCTAGTCTGCTTTCACCTGAGCAGGTGATCATGTGACATGAGCAAAAAATTACTCCAAGATTTTGGTGTGGCACGTTCGCGTGACTACTTCCTGGTTGTCATAATGTTGCAGTATGACTTTTGCTGTATGTGGGAGATATGGAAGTCTCACGATGTAAAGCCAACTGCATGTGAATTGTGGCGCTTATACACTACATGACCAAAAGTATGTGGACACCTGCTCGTCGAACATCTCATTCCAAAATCATGTGCATTAATATGGAGTTGGTCCACCCTTTGCTGCTATAACAGCATCCACTCTTCTGGGAAGGTTTTCCACTAGATGTTGGAACATTGCGGTGGGGACTTGCTTTCATTCAGCCACGAGCATTAGTGAGGTTGGGCACTGATGTTGGGCAATTAGGCCTGGCTCGCAGTCGGCATTCCAATTCATCCCAAAGATGTTCGATGGGGTTGACGTCAAGGCTCTGTGCAAGCCAGTCAAGTTCTTCCACACCGATCTCTACAAACCATTTCTGTACGGACCTCACTTTGTGCATGGGGGCATTTCACAGGAAAGGGCCTTCCACAAACTGTTGCCACCAAGTTGGAAGCATATAATTGTCTATAATGTCAATGTATGCTGTAGCGTTAAGATTTCCCTGCACTGGAACAAAGGGGCCTAACCCGAACCATGAAAAACAGCCCCAGACAATTATTCCTCCTCCACCAAACTTTACAGTTGGCACAATGCATTGGGGCAGGTAGCATTCTCCTGGCATCTGCCAAACCCAGATTTGTCCGTCGGACTGCCAGATGGAGAAGCGTGATTAATCTCTCCAGAGAATGTTTCTCCACTGCTCCAGAGGCAAGCTTTACACCACTCCAGCCAATGCTTTGCATTGCGCATGGGGATCTTAGGCATGTGTGCGGCTGCTCGGCTATGGAAACCCATTTCATGAAGCTCCCGACGAACAGTTATTGTGTTGACGTTGCTTCCAGAGGCAGTTTGGAACTCGGTAGTGATGTTGCAACCGAAGACATGATTTTGGCAAGCTTCAGCACTCGTCGGTCCCTTTTCTGTGAGCTAGTGTGGTCTACCTCTTCACGGCTGAGCCGATGTTGGTCCTAGACGTTTCCACTTCACAATAACAGCACTTACAGTTGACCGGAGCAGCTCTAGCAGGGCAGATATTTGACAAACTGACTTGTTGGAAAGGTGGCATCCTATGACTGTGCCACTCCGAAAGTCACTGAGCTCTTCAGTGAGGCCAATGTTTGTCTATGTAGATTGCATGGCTGTGTGATTTGATTTTTATACACCTGTCAGCAACTGCAGTGGCTAAAATTGCCGAAACCACTAATTTGAAGGGGTGTCCACATACGTGTGTATATATAGTGCAAGTCAGTGGTTTATTGCAGAAGAGCAATTCCATGCTAATTCAGCCAGGATAGAAGGCTTTTGTGAATGCCGTCACAGTGCAACGTCTACTAGACCTGTCTCATCTGTCTTTGACGTTAAAGGGCTAAGAATTAAATGGCAGGTCATACATGTTGTTAGTTCCTCGATGAATGTCAAACTGGGGGGTAGGTTTACTAATTTTAGCTATGCAGGTTCTGTATGTGAGTATTTGAAGCGAGTGAGAAAATATTTACACTGTCATGATGTGCCACTGTACAACTCGAGACTTACCACTGAACTGTATACGGCTAAACTTCTCCACACCTCTTTGTGCATTGCCCTGTAGTTGTTTTTGGGTTTCCCTACTCATTTAAGGATAGCCACACAGGCCATGTGTGTTGTAAACCCACTGTTTCCCTCTGTGTATCTTATGTGCTAGTGTAGTTTTGTTCCACCCATTATCCTTAAGTGGGCCTACTGCTTTGATTGATTGGTCCTCATTTTTTACTTTCACTTTGGACACTAACTGGAAACCATGACTGGTGATCATAAATATTCCCATTATACCCACTATCACAAGGCTCAGCATGTTGTCTGTAATGAGAGGTTATGTCCGTAAATGACAGCAGAGTATTCATTCATGACATGGGATATATTTAATAATATGCCATAATATGCCATTTAGCAGATTATTTTATCCAAAGCAATTGTGCACTGAGTTCATACATTTTTTTGTACATGTGATCCCAGGAGGAATCGAACCCACAACCCTGGTGTTGCTAGTGCCACACTCTTACAAACTGAGTCAGTCTGTGTGGACCAACTTACTTTAAGGCTTTGTGTATCTCAATTTCTAATTCAGAATTATTCTCCACCTCAAGTATTTCCTCAAATGCTCTTTGATCACTAAAGTAATTATCTTTGTCTCGCCACCTATCTTCCCATCCCTGATCAGCTGGAACATGCGCAGGTCACCCAGACGGAGCTGATGCGCGAGTCCTTCCACCACAACCAGGAGATTGGCGATCTTCTGCGGCGGCAGGAGGATCTGCAGGAAAGGCTGGGGGAGGAGGGGCGTGCCCGTGAGCAGCTGGCCCTGGAGCTCCACAGGGCAGAGGGTGAGTGGAGGGGTGGGGGGTGTTTGTGATGGGGTTGTTTTAAATTTGGGTGGGTGGGTGGAGGGCAGTGAAAGTGTGTTTGTGGGGGATGGTGTGTTTTGGTGAGTCAGATGGCTAGGGAATCTGTGGGTGAAAGGGAATATATGGAGAGTGTTGTTCAAGTCCCCACAAGGATAGTAAAACAAGGAAAAAACATCTGTGATATGTCTTCATCTGACATGCGACTCACAGTAAAAAAAAGATAAAAAAAAAAAAGATTAAATACACACAGTCAAATGTAGCTGGACAAATAAGATAAAGATAGTAAATGTTGCTGCCTTTACATTTGGTTCGCTTTTGCTTTTTTATCTTGACTCACACATAGGGTAGAACGACATTCTCATTCACGGACTCGTACACAAACAAAACACCCAGATTTCACGTGACCTGCAGTATTAGCCTATATATTTCAACATGCATTTCAGGCGCTTAAAAGCTTTCGAAGATGCCTCCAACCCAAATGATCCTCCATTGTGTTTGCTCTTCCATCCACGTATTCAAACACGGTTAATGTCAAGCCAAAATGATGCCCTCATTTTGTCCTGTCTAATTCACTCTGTAATACCTAGCTCCTGGTGTGGTGTGGAAAACTAGTTTCAATGCAGATGGAGGAACAGGCTTGCTTTTGCTTGAATTCTGAAGATGTTCCATTCTGGCAGAAACCATTAGCCAGGCTCTGAGGCCACTCAAGTCTCTCAGGGGGAGTTAGGATGTATTTCTGTATTATGTTTCGCAGAGGATAGGTTTACAGTAGAGCATTAGAGAGAGACGTAGGCCTATAGGAAATGTAATGGTATCGTGATGCCATTGTGGACAATTGTAGCAAGAGGGGTGTGTTACAATTCTGAGCAAAGATTACCCATTTGCTAAGACAGTGTTGGCCTTTTATAAAATTGTCTTTAATGCAAGAAAGGTGATGTGTGTCTGTGGATGGTCAGCATTGTGGTTAGTTTGTTTTGCAGCCTGATTGATGGTGCTCTGTTTGCACCTAATTGTACTCAATATGTTTCCATGAGACAGAGACAACATAGATTCTCTCATGAGACTAGAAAAGGAAAGGGGATACCTAGTCAGTTGCACAACTGAATGCATTCAACCGAAATGTGTCTTCTGCGTTTAACCCAACCCCTCTGAATCAGAGATGCGGGGGGCTGCCTTAATCCACATCCACGTCATTGGCGCCCGGGGAGCAGTTGTAGCTGGGGGTTGACTGCCTTGCTCAAGGGCAGAACGCCAGATGTTTCCAAATTCCACCACTGGCTATGGGATTTGAACCTGTGACTTTTCGGTTTCTGGCCCAACACTCTTAACTGCTAGGCTACCTGCCGCCCCTAGAGCCTTGTGCTTTTCATTCTTAAGGGATTTCATGTCAAAGGTGAGAAAATGAGATTCGATCAGTCAAGGAAATAAGTGCTAAAAACATGTTGGCTCACTATTTAAAAAGAAGATGGAAAACAAGTTAGGATGACAAATAGCTGAGTTTTGGCGCCGGTACAGCCAACTAGCGCTACCTAGCAACAAAACAAATAATTATAATTTGAGTCAAAGTAATATATATCATCCAAAATAATATTGCGAAATGTGTGCTGATTACATTTTTCCCCCCCATCACTATCCAGAGGGCAAAACTACCATTTCTAGTTGTAATGAGATCACGTCAACCAGTTTTGACTGTTGCTGTACCAGGTAGGAGGGTGAAGCCAGGAGGCCATCACAAGCTTCCAGTGTTAGGCTATATCAGACATAATCTGATATTATCAAGATGCTCATGACTGTGGCTTAATAAAATGACACGATACTTAAGACCAGAGCCATCTCATCAGTAGTCAAATATCACCTTTATTTTTGTCAGATTTATTATAAAATATAACTTCCTTGAGAGAGTGAATTGATGGTTGGAGGATTGATTCTGACAATCAACCTCTAAGAGTGCTGAGTTTCTGGTGAACGGCCAAGTTCTCATCTTGCCACGAGCAGCAGCATTCCAAGTTTCAGTGTATGAGTTAAGACATGATGAGTTATTGTTTGAACTACTCTGATGTGGTTTTAGTTCTGGTTGCTAGTATGGAGCATAGTTACAAGTGATCAATTAATATACTGTTGTTGTGCTCGTAAAACTTGACAATTTAACACGCAAACAACATTTGTAAAGATGACGCTAGCTAGGTTTCCATCCAATTGGCAACAGATTTTCATGAGAATATACATAAAAACAATATTCACATTTTCCCACCAGAGATGTTCCATCAAATTGAATTGTTGCGGATAAAAGGCTGTGCGTGATGAGGTAGTGGGCATAAAAATTACTTTTCCGGTTAAATTCCCATTTACCGTAGCCTAATAAACGGCATGCTTGCCCGAGTCGTAGTGGGAGGACCACACAACATATCGCTTGACTCAAAGTTTACTTCGATATGATTGTTATCATATCAATATTTGCTCATAAAAGCAGTTCCCATTTCTCGCATAAAGCATTTTACAGACACACAAAGATCCCACCTTGCCAGGCCGTCATTGTAAGTAAGAATGTGTTCTTAAATGACTCGCCTGGATTAAGGTTCAGTGAAAAAAATAAACATTTGTATTTTGTTTTGTCAACATTTCTAAAGTTTACGGACAAATTTGTTGTTTCCATAAGGGCTGTTTATTCAATATGTACTTTACTGGCATAAAAGGTTTGATGGAAACCTGGTTAGTGACAGCATTGAAATCTTAAAGGTAGGTCTATATATGAGTTGTATTTATTATGCAGAAGGCTTTCTTGGGAGTGGTCTAATCCACTGCAAATTAGGAATTTTGGGGATGTTACTAACGTACATTCATTTGTTGTGAAAATGTGTTACCACTATAACGTGGGCTCGTACACTTTTGTAGTAATAACATCATTCACAAAGACACAAGGGTAGAGCCACCCATTCAAATGATTTGTTGAGTTTACAGTAAACAAAGAGATCAGAATGAGGCACATCAAGCTTAACACACATCAGCACAACAATGTTCTTGGAAGAACATCAGACAGTCATCTATGATTAAGCGTATTCACTTCACCTATTTAGTACATACTAGTACTACATAGGATTTCATTAGTAATCTCTATCAGATCTTTGGGAACATTGCTAGTGTGCAGTCATGTCTTCCAAACAGATTTATCATCAGCTGAATCACATGCCAGTAGTGCATTTATCTAGTGACCTGTAACAAGGGTAATAATAGAATTTTTAAATGTGTTTGTTGGCAGCATAGCCCTCTATAGTACACTCTGTCAAGCAAAATGGGTCAGGACTTTCTGCCTGTGTGTGTGTGTTTGTTTGTTTGTCTGAATATTTGTTTGCGTTAGGGCTTGGCGATTATATCAAATTAATTTGATTAGTTCTAATTTATGTTTTAGCGTCTTGTTCCAAATGCCTGTATCGCAAGAATTGAGGTTTAACTTTTTTTTTTTAAGTTTCTATTTTTGAGTGTGTATTTTTGGTCTTGTCTCCTTCACTCCTTCTGTGTTGTGTGCACTGTGCACCTTCCCACGCGCACACAGACACCAAGCCCCTCCCCCTGCCACTCACAACAACAAGAGATTAAAGATAATTTCTTCCTCTGACAACAAGCAGTTTCAACTCGCTATTTGTAGTTGAGGTTTGGTCCGACATAACGGTCATATGTACACCGAAACACTTTGAGACATTTTACTGTAATAGAGGAGAACTTACCCTTAATTACAATATCCTTTTTATGTCTCAACTCTAATGTTGAACAGTACAGACCCTACTGAGACAGGAGTATTAATGAACATGATTGTGGAAAATTCATGCTCAGTTTCTGTCACAAGCAGTTGTTTAGTTTGTGTTTTATAAATGTGCAATGAGAGAATCTTTTTCTTATTTGAACATGTTTTTACAAAAAATTATTTAACCATTATTTAACTAGGCAAGTCAGTTAAGAACAAATTCTTATTTACAATGACAGCCTACCAAAAGGCCTCTGCGGGGACGGGTCTGGGATTAAAAAAAATAAATAATAATAAATATAGGACAAAAAAAAACACATCCCGACAAGAGACACCACAACACTACATTAAGAGAGACCTAAAACAACAACACAGCATGGCAGCAACACAACATGACAACAACATGGTAGCAACACAAATCATGGTACAAACATTATTGTGCACAGACAACAGCAAAAAAAGCAAGAAGGCAGAGACAAAAATACATAATGTGAAGCAGCCACAACTGTCAGTAAGAGTGTCCATGATTGAGCCTTTGAATGAAGAGATGGAGATAAAACGGTCCAGTTTGAGTGTTTTTTGCAGCTCGTTCCGGTCACTAGCTGCAGCGAACTGAAAAGAGGAGCGACCCAGGGATATGTGTGCTTTGGGGATCTTTAACAGAATATGACTGGCAGAATGGGTGTTGTATGTGCAGGATGAGGGCTGCAGTAGCTATCTCAGATAGATGGGGGGAGTGAGGCCTAACCAGTGGGTCTTGCGACGAGTATACAGAGATGGCCAGTTTACAGAGTAGTGTAGAGTGCAGTGATGTGTCCTATAAGGAGAATTGGTGCCAAATCTGACGTCCGAATGGTAAAGAACATCTAGCCACTCGAGAGCACCCTTACCTGCCGATCTATAAATTGTGTCTGTAATCTAGCATGAGTAAGATGGTCAACTGAATCAGGGTTAGTTTGGCAGCTGGGGTGAAAGAGGAGCGATTACGATAGAGGATACCAAGTCTAGATTTTAACCTCAGCCTGCAGCTTTGATATGTGCTGAGAGAAGGACAGTGTACCGTCTAGTCATGCTCCCAAGTACTTGTATGAGGTGACTACCTCAAGCTCTAAACCCTCAGAGGTAGTAATCACACCAGAAAGGAGAGGGGCATTCTTCTTACCAAACCACATTACCTTTGTTTTGGAGGTGTTCAGAACAAGGTTAAGGGCAGAGAAAGCTTGTTGGACACTAAGAAAGCTTTGTTGTAGAGCGTTTAACACAAGATCCGGGGAGGGACCAGCTGAGTATAAGACTGTATCATCTGCATATAAATGGATGAGAGAGCTTTCTACTGCTTGAGCTATGTTGTTGATGTAAATTGAGAAGAGCGTGGGGCCTAGGATTGAGCCTGGTGGTACTCACTTGGTAACAGGCAGTGGCTGAGACAGCAGATGTTCTTATCCAGGGAGGCAACTTGATTTCAACATCTAAGCAGGCTATGTTGTTAAAACAGTTGGAGACGGACAGGAGGGTGTATTCATAACAGTTCAACTGTTCTACTTTGTTAGCAAGCAAATAGATGCAAGTTGGCTAGACTTTAAATATAAAGATTAGCTGGCTACTCACTAGCAGTTGGCTTGTGCTTGAGAGACTGTTTATGAGACCTGTGTTAAATTTATATAATGCCTGCTAACAGAAGTTGATAATTATTAGTGGGTGTGCATTGTGCTTGGTTCTGGTGACATTTGTAATTAAAAAAGGGCATTTTCATAGATAGCTGTGAAAGTCAGATCAGTGATTATAGGTTAAACTATTTTAATAAAATAATTACATATGATAAAGACCATTATTATTGAGTCTTATGGTTGAAGGCTATTATTTAGGATAATATACTTTTACAAGTCCAGAATTCATTAGATTATTCCTGACTGTTTGAAATGCAGTGAATTGACCTTTAATTATGCATCAAAGCTTATTTAGAGAAAAAATATATATAAATATATATATATATATCGTAAATTTCCCATAAGCTTGAGAAAATCGAGATACGATTTCGCCCAGCCCTAGTTTGTGTACAAAACTTACCGATATCTACTGTTTTACAGTGAGAAAAATGTAAGTGTCATTTTTTCACAGAGTTCTGAAATTGCCATCCAAAATAGCAATATTCCAAGAAATATACATCAAATGTTGATTTCTTACATTGTGACAAAAATGATGCATCATGAGAATGGCTCCAAGTATTCAGATAATCATGAGATTCCCTTTTTTCATCCTATTTATTGAATATTGGTAGAGGTCAATATCGTCCAATAGTACCAGTGAACCGATATATTGGTTGGATTCTAACTGTGTGTGACGTGTTAACGTGTCATTCAACGATCGCTAAATCTATATATTAATACTCCCTCTCCTCTCTCTCTCTCTCCCCCTTTAGGCCTGATTGATGGCTACACGGGTGAACGGGCCGCGCTGGAGGAGCAGGTGCGTCAGAAGGAGGAGCTACAGCTAAGCCTGGAGCAGGAGCTGCAGGTGAGACACAGGCCCAGTCTACAACCACCATTATCACTGTGTTTTATAACCGTTGAGGGTGACATGCTCTGTCCACTACCCAGCGAGCAGTCTTTATCAAAATAATGTAATTTCAACCAGTAATGCCTGCTAGGTAGGATTGCAAAGCTACTGGTAGTTTACCAAAGTTACCCTAATCTTCAGTAAACTTTGGTCATTTATACTTTTACTTTTTTAAATATATTTATTTATAGTGTTCATTTATATCAGCCTCTATTTTGTCCATGAGTTTCTAATACATAGATCATATGGTTGAAGTGAAAATAATATAATTTATTGAAAAAAAGCTTCTAATCAGCAATGGCATTATTTTCAATTACTCTGCAACTCTTACAACTATTTACTTTTTTCACTGAAACCGTAATATTAAACACCAATGGTATTCACTAAGTTGATGGTTTTATATTTAGGATGATATTTTACAACTTTCATTATAGTTTTTATTTGAAAATCATCGTATTTATTATTTCATATATTTTACATGTGATAAAGACACAAATATGAAGTACCCAAAAGGGCCACTAGATGTCTTGTGATGGATTACATAAAATCCTTGAAAGATACCAAAATTCTGGTAGTTTACTGGTAAGTTTTCAGTAATATACCCTCCCTTTGCAACCCTAATACTAGGTAAATATTTTTTGTCCAATATATCTCAACCACTCTATGCAGATTTAAAGAAAACTGTGGACAATTATGTTTCAAGTTGCTTCCCATCTGTTTAAAATTTTACCGCTATGTTGGGCAACTTCGCACACTGCAGTGAGTCAGTGTTTTTAATTGGTTAACCACATTGTCAACCTGCCTCTAACTGAATGTCATTGGCTCCTGCAGGTGACAAGCAGCCGTCTACACGAACTGGAGCAGGAGAGGCTGCAGATGCAGGAGGAGCGAGAGATACTGTCACGGCAACAGGACGCCATGAGGGAGCATGCCGGCCCGCGCGAGTTACGTATGTACCCCACCACTTACTTTCTTGTTGGATCTGAATGGAACAAAATATACAGTTTGACAAACATTCAAATATTGCTTGTGTTCACCTAATACCTTTTTTGCAATGTTGGTTAGCGCCTGTAAGTAAGCATTTCACTAAGTAAGTCAGCGCACGTGACAAATAAACTTTGATTTGATTGGTTTTCTAGACCGTGAAATAATGGTGAGAATGTTACTTTCATATCATGTAAAGTGTATTGGATATGCGCAATGCCTATTCCAAAAGAGATGCTCAAATACATGCAGTTGGTGATACTAAAGAACTATGACTACATATTTATATGACATCACTACTCCAAAGAGTGGGCAGAGTGAAGTGGGGGTTGTGTCATTGAAATAGAAATACTAGCATTACTGAGAGAAACCCCTCAGGACATGGCAATTTGACATGTCCGTTCTAGTAATTCTATTTCTGTGGGTCCTATGACGAAGATAAAATGTTCTTTTGCATACAGAAGGTTGGTTTATTTCCTTGATTAGATCTACATTTGACTATTTGTGTGACTCATTGTCATCGTCATCATCATCACACACTGTGTCAGCTTAAGAGTAGCCACTCATTGTTATCATCTTATCACTCAATGACTTTTTAACGAAATCCTTGTCATTTTAATTTATATACTCTGTTATTACTGTGCTTTACTAAATTCCTATAGAAACGGTGACCATGGTAATTCATTCATGTTGTAATGAAGTTTACAATTGATAATTGTTTTTGATGGAAATCCTCTGGGATAAAACGGAATCCTGGAACATTTGTAACACATGTACTGTATCTGACAAAAGTCTCACCTGGGTAGTGTTCATTAGGCACCAAACGTAATGAAGTGGACTGAAACAGGAAGGAACTACCTTGATTTGACCAATGACACAATTGTTTTCCTTTGCAAAAATTTTTTTAAGCATTTTCCGATGCATTACCTCTTTCCAGTACTATTTCAAGGTATTCCATAGGTTAATGAACAATCCATAAGGAAATGGCAAGTATACAGCAAGGACATGAATTCAATGTACAGGGAGCCATTTCAGTAACACCTCACTCCTGCTCTCACCTCACGGCATTGGCTTATCCATCCTCTTCCGACACAGCTTTAACCAATACCATGACAGCACATGCAGTGAGGCCCCGCCCTCTCGTTTTCACCTCTCGCATCCTTTCTCCTCCAGTCTTACTCCTTTTTATGACAAAACAAGTGCATGTTGAAATACTGTGCTTTCTTATTCCTCCCATAGGCCTAGTTGAAGCTGCAGTCGATGCAGCACCTGAAGCAGGTGTGTCCCACATCAGAGCATGGCCAGTCTATCTATGTTACCTTTTAGTCTCTAGTCGATTGGCACTTCACAAATATATTTTTTAACACCCAAATACAGCAACTCACAAAGAAATCTTGGCGCTTGCTGTGGGCTCATTCACTCAATCACTAACCCTTGCTTACGCTTTTTCTTTTTTGATTCACTTTTCTATGTCATGGTTTGTCATGTTAATGTCTTATGGGTCAGTGTGATCATTCTCATTTGATTTATGATTGAGCATGATTGAAGGAATTGGATAAGCTATATTTTGATACGTTGATACTGTAAGCTTAAGTATTTCCTCATTGGCAATCATCTTTGCTCCTAGAGTTTAGCTCACCCTAACCTTACTTCACCTTGTCACGATGTTAGCATGGATAATGTCCACTACCTTTGGAGTTAAGATGATTGCTCAATAAGGAATTTGTTCCACCCCTTGCCTGCAATTGCATTTGAGGCATGGATATTGCAATGTCTCAGCACTGTCTACGTGCTTGGTCTGTGATTTGCACTCTCTTACCCTTTTATCTGTTGTACTAATACAATGGGGGTTTTGATCTCCTGGGTGAAGCAATGTTGGTTGGTTTAATGTTGGTTGGTTAAATGATGGCATCGGATTAGTATATGTTGGGAAGATACTGGGAGTGAGATTGTTAGATATGTTATACGTGATGCTGAAATGGCAGACTGTATTGGGGGCATTTTGTTAAAAGCAGCCATCTCAATAATGTAATGATTTTTAAATGAATAATACACCATTTTAGAACTTCTGAGACAAAAATGGCTGAATATACTTAGATTTTACATTAATAGTAAGGCTGTAACTGAGTCCACAAGAACTCCATCTCAGCATCCTGTCCTGTCCATTGATCGAATGAAGCCTCTGTCCAAAATCATTGACTCCTCCCCTCTAAAGCGACCTTATGTGTGACGCCTTCTGTCCTTCCCTCCCTCCCTTCCCCCCAGACCTCCTGGAGGAGACGGAGAAGCTGATGGCTGAGAAGGTAGAGGTGCAGCGGCAGGCAGAGAAGGAGAGTCTGGGCCTCCTGCACCAGGTGAAAACACTGGAGGCTGAGCTGGAGGAGCAGGTCAACCGGGTCATCGAGCTGGAGCACGCCCGTAAGACAGAGACCGGCGACCTGCTGCAGCAGATCCAGGCCCTGGAGAAACAGCTGGAGAAGAACCGGAGGTTCCTGGATGTAAGAGAAAGAGGGGAAGGCAGAGATGAGGGAGGGGGGATGGATGCATGACTGGATGGATGAATATGGATAGAGAGATGGGAGAGAGGGGTGGATGGGGGAGGACCGTAGGAACTATGTTGTTTTAAAGTATACAGATTTACACAAATGTTATATGAATGTGCATGTTGGTTATTGGGGATTAGGCAGTGCATAAGGTATTTCCCTTAGCTACTCTCCTTTAAAGGCTTGGTCTTAAAATCTGATCCCCAGGAGCAAGCCATCGACCGGGAACACGAGAGGGATGTCTTCCAGCAGGAGATCTTGAAACTGGAGCAGCTGCTAAAGAACAGCCAGAAGCAGCAGCCCGGCTCTGAACAAAGAAGCAGAGAGGTAACAATTCACTTCCGCAATGGCCCCAGCGTTGAGCCCTGTGGGACCCCACAGTCAGTTTCACCTTCCTTTTGTTCCCTCACAATGGGAGAGGCAGTAATGTAGATGCTCAGCTTGTAAAAGTGGACTGTTGTAGCTCTTTACATGAGGCCTCAGTGTCAGCCAGGACAATGGGGAGGTAGAATTTCCTGTGGTTACCAGAATATGATCCCAGACTAGTCAAACTGGAACTGTTGCATCAACATGTGTTGTGAAGGAAAATGTACGTACAGTATATCCTCCAAGATGGCATAGCAGTCAGATGTCCTTTGTCCTCGTCGTGTCCCGTGTATATACACTGCTCAAAAAAATAAAGGGAACACTTAAACAACACAATGTAACTCCAAGTCAATCACACTTCTGTGAAATCAAACTGTCCACTTAGGAAGCAACACTGATTGACAATAAATTTCACATGCTGTTGTGCAAATGGAATAGACAAAAGGTGGAAATTATAGGCACTTAGCAAGACACCCCCCAAAACAAGAGTGATTCTGCAGGTGGTGACCACAGACCACTTCTCAGTTCCTATGCTTCCTGGCTGATGTTTTGGTCACTTTTGAATGCTGGCGGTGCTCTCACTCTAGTGGTAGCATGAGACGGAGTCTACAACCCACACAAGTGGCTCAGGTAGTGCAGTTCATCCAGGATGGCACATCAATGCGAACTGTGGCAAAAAGGTTTGCTGTGTCTGTCAGCGTAGTGTCCAGAGCATGCAGGCGCTACCAGGAGACAGGCCAGTACATCAGGAGACGTGGAGGAGGCCGTAGGAGGGCAACAACCCAGCAGCAGGACCGCTACCTCCGCCTTTGTGCAAGGAGGTGCACTGCCAGCGCCCTGCAAAATGACCTCCAGCAGGCCACAAATGTGCATGTGTCTGCTCAAACGGTCAGAAACAGACTTCATGAGGGTGGTATGAGGGCCCGACGTCCACAGGTGGGGGTTGTGCTTACAGCCCAACACCGTGCAGGACGTTTGGCATTTGCCAGAGAACACCAAGTTTGGCAAATTCGCCACTGGCGCCCTGTGCTCTTCACAGATGAAAGCAGGTTCACACTGAGCACATGAGCACCTGTGACAGACGTGACAGAGTCTCGAGACGCCATGGAGAACGTTCTGCTGCCTGCAACATCCTCCAGCATGACCGGTTTGGCAATGGGTCAGTCATGGTGTGGGGTGGCATTTCTTTGTGGGGCCGCACAGCCCTCCATGTGCTCGCCAGAGGTAGCCTGACTGCCATTAGGTACCGAGATGAGATCCTCAGACCCCTTGTGAGACCATATGCTGACACATGCACATTTGTGGCCTGCTGGAGGTCATTTTGCAGGGCGCTGGTAGTGCTCCTCCTTGCACAAAGGCGGAGGTAGCGGTCCTGCTGCTGGGTTGTTGCCCTCCTACGGCCTCCTCCATGTCTCCTGATGTACTGGCCTGTCTCCTGGTAGCGCCTCCATGCTCTGGACACTACGCTGACAGACACAGCAAACCTTTTTGCCACAGCTCGCATTGATGTGCCATCCTGGATGAACTGCACTACCTGAGCCACTTGTGTGGGTTGTAGACTCCGTCTCATGCTACCACTAGAGTGAGAGCACCGCCAGCATTCAAAAGTGACCAAAACATCAGCCAGGAAGCATAGGAACTGAGAAGTGGTCTGTGGTCACCACCTGCAGAATCACTCCTGTTTTGGGGGGTGTCTTGCTAATTGCCTATAATTTCCACCTTTTGTCTATTCCATTTGTACAACAGCATGTGAAATGTATTGTCAATCAGTGTTGCTTCCTAAGTGGACAGTTTGATTTCACAGAAGTGTGATTGACTTGGAGTTACATTATGTTGTTTAAGTGTTCCCTTTATTTTTTTGAGCAGTGTATATATATTTACATATTTTCTTCGCATGTCTTTTTATATATAATTTTTTCTTTCTAAAAACTCAACTTCAAAACACTCTCCTGCAACCCGCATCACCAATTAATAAAAAAAAAAAAAGTGCTATTCACCTCAAATCTGAAATCCACAACAGAAGCTAGCCAGAAGCTAGCCAGTTCACTGGCTAACGTTAGTATTCAGCTAACCACGGTTGGCGGTCATCAGCTTGAAAAGCTATCGCCAGTTTTGTACAACGCGACTCAGACCAGAGCATACCGGACCTATTTTCTCTCCATATCCCCGGATTTCTATTGAAAGCTCTGGACATTTATACCTGGATCTTGCAGCTAGCTAGCTGCTATCCGAGTGACTATTGGCTAACCTCGGTTAACATAAATTATTCCGGAGCTAGCCAGCTGAAGTGTTCCATCAGCCACTCCTGGGCTACAATCACCTATCCGGACCCGTTTTACTGCCGATGCAGAGCCCCACCGGGCCTTCACGACTGGTCTACCGACGTTATCTGCCCGAGGGCGTTATCCAACTGGCCCCTCCGTCGCGACGTAACCTGAACGCCCATCTGCGGCCCTCTAATCGTTAGCTGTCTTATCGGCTGCTATCTGAATAGGTCTATCGGACAATTTTCTTGGGCCACTATAACTATAACTATTTTGCCAATTGGATTGGTCCCCTCTACCACACGGAACCCCACTAACCTACCGACGGAAACGCACGAGGTGGCTAAAAACAGACCTCCATCCTCTGCTAGCTTGCTACCCATGGCCCGGCTAGCTGTCTGAATCGCCGTGACCCCAACCAACCTCACTACTCACTGGACCCTTATGATCACTCGGCTAAGCCTGCCTCTCCTTAATGTCAATATGCCTTGTCCATTGCTGTTCTGGTTAATGTTTATTGGCTTATTTCACTGTAGAGCCTTTAGCCCAGCTCATTATACCTTATCCAACCTTTCAGTTCCACCACACACACATGCGATGACATCACCTGGTTTCAATGATGTTTCTAGAGACAATATCTCTCTCATCATCACTCAATACCTAGGTTTACCTCCACTGTATTCACATCCTACCATACCTTTGTCTGTACATTATACCTTGAAGCTATTTTATCGCCCCCAGAAACCTATTTTATCGCCCCCAGAAACCTGCTCCTTTTACGCTCTGTCCTAGACGACCAAATCTCATAGCTTTTAGCCGTACCCTTATCCTACTCCTCTGTTCCTCTGGTGATGTAGAGGTGAATCCAGGCCCTGCAGTGCCTAGCTCCACTCCTATTCCCCAGGCGCTCTCTTTTGATGACTTCTGTAACCGTAATAGCCTTGGTTTCATGCATGTTAACATTATAAGCCTCCTCCCTAAGTTTGTTTTATTCACTGCTTTAGCACACTCTGCCAACCCGGATGTCCTAGCCGTGTCTGAATCCTGGCTTAGGAAGACCACCAATAACTCTGAAATCTCCATCCCTAACAACATCATTTTCAGACAAGATAGAACGGCCAAAGGTCGGTGTTGCAATCTACTGCAGAGATAGCCTGCAGAGTTCTGTCCTACTATCCAGGTCTGTACCTAAACAATTTGAACTTCTACTTTTAAAAACCCACCTCTCTAAAAACAAGTCTCTCACCGTTGCCGCCTGCTATAGACCACCATCTGCCCCCAGCTGTGCTCTGGACACCATATGTGAACTGATTGCCCCCCATCTATCTTCAGAACTCGTGCTGCTAGGTGACCTAAACTGGGACATGCTTAACACCCCAGCCATCCTACAATCTAAGCTAGATGCCCTCAATCTCACACAAATGATCAATTAACCTACCAGGTACCACCCCAAAGCCGTAAACAAGGGCACCCTCATAGATATCATTCTAACCAACTTGCCCTCTAAATACGCCTCTGCTGTTTTCAACCAAGATCTCAGCGATCACTGCCTCACTGCCTGTATCCGTAATTGGTCAGCGGTCAAACGACCTCCACTCATCACTATCAAACGCTCCCTGAAACACTTCAGCGAACAGGCCTTTCTAATCGACCTGGCTATCCTGGAAGGATATTGACCTCATCCCGCCAGTAGAGGATGCCTGGTTATTTTTTTTAAATGCCTTCCTCACCATCTTAAATAAGCATGCCCCATTCAAGAAATGTAGAACCAGGAACAGATACAGTCCTTGGTTCTCTCCAGACCTGACTGCCCTTAACCAACACAAAAACATCCTATGGCGTTCTGCATTAGCATCGAACAGCCCCCGTGATATACAACTTTTCAGCGACGTTAGAAACCAATATACACAGGCAGTTAGAAAAGCCAAGGCTAGCTTTTTCAAGCAGAAATTTGCTTCCTCCAACACAAACTCAAAAAGGTTCTGGGACATGGAGAATAAGAACACCTCCTCCTAGCTGCCCATTGCACTGAGGATAGGAAACTCTGTCACCACCGATAAATCCACTATAATTGAGAATTTCAATAAGCATTTTTCTACGGCTGGCCATGCTTTCCACCTGGCTACCCCTACTCCGGTCAACAGCACTGCACCCCCCACAGCAACTCGCCCAAGCCTTCCCCATTTCTCCTTCTCCCAAATCCAGTCAGCTGATGTTCTGAAAGAGCTGAAAAATCTGGATCCCTACAAATCAGCCGGGCTAGACAATCTGGACCCTTTCTAAAATTATCTGCCGAAATTGTTGCAACCCCTATTACTAGCCTGTTCAACCTCTCTTTCGTGTCGTCTGAGATTCCCAAAGATTGGAAAGCAGCTGCGGTCATCCCCCTCTTCAAAGGGGGGGACACTCTTGACCCAAACTGCTACAGACCTATATCTATCCTACCCTGCCTTTCTAAGGTTTTCGAAAGCCAAGTCAACAAACAGATTACCGACCATTTCGAATCCCACTGCACCTTCTCCGCTATGCAATCTGGTTTCAGAGCTGGTCATGGGTGCACCTCAGCCACGCTCAAGGTCCTAATCGATATCTTAACCGCCATCGATAAGAAACAATACTGTGCAGCCATATTCATTGACCTGGCCAAGGCTTTCGACTCTGTCAATCACCACATCCTCTTCGGCAGACTCGATAGCCTTGGTTTCTCAAATTATTGCCTCGCCTGGTTCACCAACTACATCACTGATAGAGTTCAGTGTGTCAAATCGGAGGGCCTTTTGTCCGGGCCTCTGGCAGTCTCTATTGGGGTGCCACAGGGTTCAATTCTTGGGCCGACTCTTCTCTGTATACATCAATGATGTCACTCTTGCTGCTGGTGAGTCTCTGATCCACCTCTACGCAGACGACACCATTCTGTATACTTTTGGCCCTTCTTTGGACACTGTGTTAACAACCCTCCAGACGAGCTTCAATGCCATACAACTCTCCTTCCGTGGCCTCCAACTGCTCTTAAATACAAGTAAAACTGAATGCATGCTCTTCATCCGATCGCTGCCTGCACCTGCCCACCCAGCCAGCATCCCTACTCTGGACGGTTCTGACTTAGAATATGTGGATAGCTACAAATAGCTAGGTGTCTGGTTAGACTATAAACTCTCCTTCCAGACTCACATCAAACATCTCCAATCCAAAGTTAAATCTATACTTGGCTTCCTATTTTGCAACAAAACATCCTTCACTCATGCTGCCAAAGATACCCTCGTAAAACTGACCATCCTACCGATCCTTCACTTCGCCGATGTCATTTACAAAATAGCCTCCAATACCCTACTCAATAAATTGGATGCAGTCTATCACAGTGCCATCCGTTTTGTCACCAAAGCCCCATAAACTACCCACCACTGCGACCTGTACGCTCTCGTTGGCTGGCCCTCGCTTCACTCCCGTCACCAAACCCACTGGCTCCAGGTCCTCTACAAGACCCTGCTAGATAAAGTCCGCCCTTATCTCAGCTCGCTGGTCACCATAGCAGCACTCACCTGTAGCATGCGCTCCAGCAGGTATATCTCTCTGGTCACCCCCAAAGCCAATTCCTCCTTTGGCCGCCTCTCCTTCCAGTTCTCTGCTGCCAATGACTGGAACGAACTACAAGAATCTCTGAAGCTGGAAACACTTAACTCCCTCACTAGCTTTCAGCACCAGCTGTCAGAATAGCTCACAGATTACTGCACCTGTACATAGCCCATCTATAATTTAGCCCAAACAACTACCTCTTCCCCTACTGTATTTATTTATTTATTTATTTGTTTTGCTCCTTTGCACCCCAATATTTATATTTCTACTTTACACATTCTTCCACTGCAAATTCACCATTCCAGTGTTTTACTTGCTATATTGTATTGACTTCGCCACCATGGCCTTTTTTTGCTTTTACCTCCCTTATCTCACCTCATTTGCTCACATTGTATATAGACTTATTTTTCTACTGTATTATTGACTGTATGTTTGTTTTACTCCATGTGTAACTCTGTGCTTTGCTTTATCTTGGCCAGGTCGCAATTGTAAATGAGAACTTGCCTACCTGGTTAAATAAAGGTGAAATAAATAAAATAAAATTTGTCTATCATCACCATGGTGATTTAAATTGAACTGTAAGGGGGTTGTGGATATTATGTGATTGTAATGCATTTTGTAGAACTGTAGTATTTAAGGCTTTTTAATTGAATATTTTATTGGACATAATAGGTTTTAAGTGTTTTTTTCTGTGTCACTAAACACTTAATATATTTTGCGTCTTTCGAAAAAGGAGAGTTCATGGCGTGGTTACTCTCACACCGTGTTGTAGCTACCTTCCTCAAGTAAATATCATTAGATATTACATTACGATATTTCTGCTGAGCATCATCGTAATCTTGACCATGGAGGTCTGTCTTTGCATTATAATGGCATCTGCTATCATAACAGCTGTGACATACTGCTTGTCTCTGGTTTATTGTACGTCAATTGAGTTGTTGTGGCTTGTTTCTGCTGAAAGTCATTATCATAGCTCCACGTCTCTTTGACATGCTGTGGCAGTGGCTCTGCTTTACATTAGTTACCATGCTGCTGTTTGTGTTCGGAGTCTTCAGCTGTATTATAGTGGCATGTGTTGTGGAAACGTTTCACTAAAAGTCACTTAGAGTTAGTTGAATTGAATTATAGTTGTCTCTTTTAAACATCATTGTAGATACTGCAGTGGCCTGTTTTTGCTAAGCTAAATGCATTTAGCTTTATCACAGCAGCCTTTCTCTGCTATCATAATCTTAGCGCTATTCCTTCTCCCTCTACCTCCTCCTATTAGTCACTGCTATGCTCATTAAAGGCCATTCTCTCTCCCTCTCTTTCCTCCTCTTCCTCTTTCCTCCTCTCTCCCTCTCTTCGCCTCTCCTATGGCAGGTGGATCAGCTGACCTCCCAGGTATTGCTATTAGTTGCATTGAAACAGCCTCTCTCTCATTAGCGAAACTCCATCAGTTGCATGGTAGCAACCTGTCATTGTATACCACGTTAGATCCCCTCACTAACCCTTCCTCTGCTCTCTTTCTCCTTTTTGTCCCTTTAAATATTCCTCTGTCCACCATAGCAGGTGGATCCGCTGTCCTCCCAGCTATTAGTGCTGCTAGCATCATTGAAAAGGCTATTCTAATAAATATCATTAGCTGCATTAAAATCCCACCTCTCCCTCCATCTTCCCCCCTTACTCTCCTCTTTCCCTATTTTTCTCCCTTTCTCTACCATGTAGCAAGTGTGGATCATCTGACCTCATAGAATTGCTCCCGCTTACATTAATACTGCCTTTGTTCAGCCGCACCATAGCATAACCATCCTTGTTTCTCCTTCCCTTCTGCTCCTCCCCTCTCCCACACGGCAGGTGGCTCAGCAAATCTAACAGCTATTGCTAGTAGCTAACGTATAGTGAAATGCAGCTTCTCTCATATTGAAGCATATCATATCATGCATAATTAAACATATATACACTGCTCAAAAAAATAAAGGGAACACTTAAACAACACAATGTAACTCCAAGTCAATCACACTTCTGTGAAATCAAACTGTCCACTTAGGAAGCAACACTGATTGACAATACATTTCACATGCTGTTGTGCAAATGGAATAGACAAAAGGTGGAAATTATAGGCAATTAGCAAGACACCCCCCAAAACAGGAGTGATTCTGCAGGTGGTGACCACAGACCACTTCTCAGTTCCTATGCTTCCTGGCTGATGTTTTGGTCACTTTTGAATGCTGGCGGTGCTCTCACTCTAGTGGTAGCATGAGACGGAGTCTACAACCCACACAAGTGGCTCAGGTAGTGCAGTTCATCCAGGATGGCACATCAATGCGAACTGTGGCAAAAAGGTTTGCTGTGTCTGTCAGCGTAGTGTCCAGAGCATGCAGGCGCTACCAGGAGACAGGCCAGTACATCAGGAGACGTGGAGGAGGCCGTAGGAGGGCAACAACCCAGCAGCAGGACCGGTACCTCCGCCTTAGTGCAAGGAGGTGCACTGCCAGAGCCCTGCAAAATGACCTCCAGCAGGCCACAAATGTGACACCCCCCAAAACATCAGCCAGGAAGCATAGGAACGAGAAGTGGTCTGTAGTCACCACCTGCAGAATCACTCCTGTTTTGGGGGGTGTCTTGCTAATTGCCTATAATTTCCACCTTTTGTCTATACCATTTGCACAACAGCATGTGAAATGTATTGTCAATCAGTGTTGCTTCCTAAGTGGACAGTTTGATTTCACAGAAGTGTGATTGATTTGGAGTTACATTGTGTTGTTTAAGTGTTCCCTTTATTTTTTTGAGCAGTGTATATATTTAACCTTTATTTAACTAGGCAAGTCAGTTAAGAACAAATTCTTATTTACAATGACGGCCTACCAAAAGGCAAATGACAGGTAGACTTTCTTTGCCATCCTCGCTGAAGCTCTCCTCATTCCCTCTACCCCCTAGTGATGGGGGGGGGGGAATCGGTACATTTAATTATCGCAGTGTAATTTTTTGGACAATATTATATCAATACTTTGATTCCAAGTATCGATTTGTAAAATACCACCAATGCTACTTAGCATTAGCTAGTGCTATTTGGCTCTACTTGCGCCAAAACTCTTGTATTTTTCATCCTATAGCTTCTTCTCCATAGATTCTTTCTAAATAGTGAGCCAACATGGTTCCAGCACTTTTATTTCCATGACCAATCAAAATAAAAGATTCTCATGTGGTCTTTGAGCAATAACTTTGGAACATCAAATTGCAATTAGATTGCCGTATCGAATAGCAATACAAATGGAATCACGAGAATTTCAAGATATATCGTATCGGCACCTAAGTATCATGATAATATTGTACCGTGAGGTCCCTGGCAATTCCCAGCCCTACTACCCCCTCTTTCCCTCCCTCTCCTCCCCTCCCTCTCTTCCAAACGGCAGGTGGATCAGCTGACCTCCCAGTTACTGTGTTGTGTTGCTACTAGCTAGCCACATTGATACATTGAAGCTACAGACTGTACAATCCTCACTGAAAATCCCTCTTTCCCTCCTTCTCTCCTCCCGCTCCTTTCTCCTCCTCATCCCTATCCTCTCCCAGGTGGATCAGCTGACCCAGCAGCTGAGGGAGAAGGCGGACTGGTGCAGCGAGCTGCTACTGGCGTCTGAGCAGCTGCAGCGCGAGGCGGGCGAGCGCAACAAGGAGATCGACAAGCTGGAGGGCCGCATCCGCGAGCTGGAGCAGGCTCTGCTGGCCAGCACAGAGACGGTGAGAGAGACGAAGGGAGGGGGAGGGATGGGGAGAGACGGGGAGGAAGATGAAAAAGAGAGGAGCGGGACAATGGAGTGGGAATAGTTAATGATGCTGTGTTAATGTTAGCGGGGGGGGGTGGGGGGGGGTGTGTGACTGTTTCAGAATGAGTTTGTATGTTCTGGTAGAGTGTGAGAGAATGCCAGCGTGAAGCTACATGTGCATATGTGTGTTTGTGTGTGTACATTAGTAAGAAAGGAGACTACAGACAGTCCCTGACGTCAGGGCTGAGAATGTGCGTGTGTGCGCCCATAATAATGAGGACTGCACCCAGGTACTGCACATATCAAACTCATTCTACGGAGTGCCAAGTGTCTGCTGGTTTTCGCTCCACCCTTGTACTTGATTGATGAATTAAGGTGAGGAACTCCTCTCACTGCAGACACTCGGATCTCCGTGGAATGAGTTTGACACCCCTGAAGTACTGCAACCAATATCACTGTTGGCAGGCTGAAACACTGAGCAGTGAAAGAAATGTCCCCATAACTTGCTACTGCACAGATGATTAAGTCTATGAGATCGCAGCTACTTTATATGATGTATGGCTGTGTGTGGGTGTTTGCGTGTGCAATTGTGTGTGTGCTTGCGTGTATTATTGTGTGTGTTCGCCACGCATGACCTGGTTGCTAAATAATAATATTGTGTGCGTTGCATGCATGTGTGTTTCAGGTGGAGGATAAGAGGCAGGATGTGTCTGTTAGTGAGCCTGGGGACTCCTCACTGGAGGCTCAGCTACAGACTGAAAGAGAGGCACTGGACAGGAAAGAGAAAGAAGTAATGTATTAGACTTAAGGGGGGTTTCTTTCTTTCACATGTTTGGAAGGGAATATATAAGTAGCCAATCCAGCACAGTGTCAAAGCTAGCCAGCAAAAATCTTGATTGGTTGTCACGCCCCCAATGATTTACACAAAATGGGCCATTCCTCTGCTTGTTGCATCCCTTTGCCTGCCATCTTTCACCTCGCCTCAAATCACACTCCTTCAATTACCAATGGTGTACACAAGACAGGTCCCCACTTGGATTTCAAGTCCCTTGTTCATGTGTCGATGCCCTGGTCCTCAGTTAGACAAGAACACACAACACGCTAGCCTGACTCCCCCCTTCCCACTCCTCCCCTCCAGATCAGTAACCTGGAGGAGCAGCTTGAACAGTTCCGGGAAGAGCTGGAGAACAAGAGTGAGGAGGTGCAGCAGCTCCACATGCAGCTGGAGATCCAGAGGAAGGAGCTGAGCACCCAGCAGCAAGACCTGGAGACCAAGGACAGCATGCTCCAGGTAACCGGCCAGCACACAGCTAGGCTAGCATGTAGGTAGCCTTTGTCCCCATACAGCTAGGCTAGCATGTAAATTCAGCAAAAAAAGAAACATCCTCTCGCTGTCAACTGCATTTATTTTCAGCAAATTTAACATGTGTAAATATTTGTATGAACATAACAAGATTCAACAACTGAGACATAAACTGAACAAGTTCCACAGACATGTGGCTAACAGAAATTGAATAATGTGTCCCTGAACAAAGGGGGGGGGTCAAAATCAAAAGTAACAGTCAGTATCTGGTGTGGCCACCAGCTGCATTAAGTACTGCAGTGCATCTCCTCCTCATGGACGTCACCAGATTTTTCAGTTCTTGCTGTGAGATGTTACCCCACTCTTCCACCTAGGCACCTGCAAGTTCCCGGACATTTCTGTGGGGAATGGCCCTAGCCCTCCAATCCAACAGGTCCAAGACATGCTCAATGGGATTGAGATCAGGCTCTTTGCTGGCCATGGCAGAACACTGACATTCCTGTCTTGCAGGAAATCACGCACAGAACGAGCAGTATGGCTGGTGTCATTGTCATGCTGGAGGGTCATGTCAGGGTGAGCCTGCAGGAAGGGTACCACATGAGGAGGATGTCTTCCCTGTAACGCACAGTGTTGAGATTGCCTGCAATGACAACAAGCTCAGTCCGATGATGCTGTGACACACCGCCCCAGACCATGACGGACCCTCCACCTACAAATCGATCCCGCTCCAGAGTACAGGCCTCGGTTCTAACGCTCTTTCCTTCGACGATAAACGCGAATCCGACCATCTACCCTGGTGAGACAACCGCGACTCGTCAGTGAAGAGAACTTTTTGCCAGTACTGTCTGGTCCAGCGACAGTGGGTTTGTGCCCATAGGCGAAGTTGTTGCCAGTGATGTCTGGTGAGGACCTGCCTTACAACAGGCCTACAAGCCCTCATGCTAGCCTCTCTCAGCCTATTGCAAACAGTCTGAGCACTGATGGACGGTTTGTGTGTTCCTGGTGTAACTCGGGCAGTTGTTGCTGTCCTGTACCTGTCCCACAGGTGTGATGTTCGGATGTACCGATCCTGTGCAGGTGTTGTTACATGTGGTCTGGCACTGCGAGGACGATCAGCTGTCCGTCCTGTCTCCCTGTAGCGCCGTCGTAGGCGTCTCACAGTATGGACATTGCAATTTATTGCCCTGGCCACATCTGCAGTCCTCATGCCTTCTTGCAGCACGCCTAAGGCACGTTCACTCAGATGAGCAGGGACCCTGGGTATCTTTCTTTTGGTGTTTTTCAGAGTCAGTAGAAAGGCCTCTTTAGTGTCCTATGTTTTCATAGCTGTGACCTTAATTGCCTACCGTCTGTAAGCTGTTAGTGTCTTAACGACCGTTCCACAGGTGCATATTCATTAATTGTTTATGGTTCATTGAACAAGCATAGGAAACTGTGTAAACCCTTTACAATGAAGATCTGTGAAGTTATTTGGATTTTTACAAATTATCTTTGAAATACAGGGACCTGAAAAAGGGACATTTCTTTTTTTTTTGCTTAGTTTAGGTAGCCTTAGCCCCCACACAGCTAGGCTAGCATATAGGTAGCCTTAGCCACCACACAGCCAGGCTAGAACAGTGCATCGGAAAGTATTCGGACCCATTGACTTTTCCCACATTTTGTTATGTTACAGCCTTATTCTTAAAAAATAAATCCCTCATCGATCTACACACAATACCCCATAATGACAAAGCAAACCAGGTTTTTAGAATCTTATGCCATAAAAAAATATATATACATATATACAGTACCGTTCAAAAGTTTGGGGTCACTTAGGAATGTCCTTGTTTGTGGAAGAAAAGCAAAAAAGTGTCCATTTTTAAAATAACATCAAATTGATCAGAAATACAGTGTTAACATTGTTAATGTTGTAAATGACTATTGTAGCTTGAAACAGCATACTTTTTTAAATGGAAAATCTACATAGGCGTACAGAGACCCATTATCAGCAACCATCATGCCTGTGTTCCAATGGCACGTTGTGTTAGCTAAAACTGAAAACAGTTTTCAGCTGTGCCAACATAATTGCAAAAGGGTTTTCTAATGATCAATTAGCCTTTTAAAATTATAAACTTGGATTAGTTATTAACACAAAGTGCCATTGGAACACAGGAGAGATGGTTGCTGATAATGGGCCTCTACACGTATGCAGATATTCTATTAAAATCAGCCGTTTCCAGTTACAATAGTTATTTACAACATTAACCCATGACTACACTGTATTTCTGATCAATGTTATGTTATTTTAATGGACAAAAAAAATTGCATTTCTTAAAAAAAAAGTTGTACCAAAGGGGAGAGAGATGACCATAGCACATCTCAAGGGAGAACTCTACCGGGTAAGTACAGTTGAAGTCAGAAGTTTACATACACCTTAGCCAAATACATTTAAACTCAGTTTTTCACAATTCCTGACATTTAATCCTAGTAAAAAGTCCCTGTTTTAGGTCAGCTAGGATCACCACTTTATTTTAAGAATACGAAATGTCAAAATAATAGTAGAGAGAATGATTTATTTCAGCTTTTATTTCTTTCATCATATTCCCAGTGGGTCAGAAGTTAACATACACTCAATTAGTGTTTGGTAGCATTGCCTTTAAATTGTTTAACTTGGGTCAAATGTTTCAGGTAGCCTTCCACAAGCTTCCCACAATAAGTTGGCTTTTTTTGTCCTTAAGCCATTTTGCCACAACTTTGGAAGTATGCTTGGGGTCATTGTCCATTTGTAAGACCCATTTGCGACCAAGTTTTAACTTCCTGACTGATGTCTCTGCTACACTATGAAACCACACGCTATTGCAGAGACTGATATTACCGGCCGCAATTGATGTGGTGAAAACATTATGTGGGGAGGCAGAGGCATAGAATACCTTTGTCAGATAACAATGTTAAATTAAGAATTTATACTATTGATAGCAATCAAGAGAACTGACTGAACGACTCAAAACCTCCCCAGCTTATACTCCCCAAATGGACATTAGCTGTGAGGGCCGAGATGCCCATGCATTGACTTTTGTTCGCTATACATGTCGGGGGATGCTATTCACGAGGACATACGTTTACAAGTTTATCAACTTTCAAAACAGAATTACTTTCCTGTTGTTCCTCAGTTGTAGTGTATGATATACCATTTTGTAGCTCTGAGTCTCTTTTATCCAATGTAAAAAACACAATTTCAAATTTTACTACGTAAGACTGATTTGAGCAGGTCAGTCACATATTGTTCTGTTTCATGATTCCCGAGCATGAAACGGCACAGAAGATATTCAGTTTGCTGTGTGGCTATATTGACGAAAACAGATTCCATGGGATCGAATGGTGGGCTTTTGCACAGATGGGGCTCCATCTATCATGGGATGGCGGGCAGGCTTCTGCACTCTAGTAACGAACTTGTCTCCCTCTGCCATATGGACGCATTGTATGTAAACTAAATCAAACAACATCCGCTGCGTGTATGCCTGTTGAGATATGGGATCAGAGCATGACAGTGTTTTATTTCACACAAGACTTGGTGGTTATCAAGGGGGATTGTTGGAAGAATTTTTCGCATTGAGAGAGGAACTGTTGTCATAATGGAGGTATATAAAAAATAGACTTGGTTGACTTTCTATGTAATAAAAAGAAAATAACAGAAAACAGCATTAGTGGGTGTCCCACACGAGTGATGACCGCTCACCTCCAACTCTTGGAAGAGCACTTTGCGACGGACCTCCTTCCCAATGAATGTGATCCTGGATCAGTTGACATGCCGGTAAGTGAAATCGAACAGCTGATCAAGCTGTCGTGACCGAATTCTGCAGACTTAACGCATTCACAGGTCACTACGGAGGAGTTTTGCTTCCTGACTCAAAGGGAATACCTTGACGTCTCCCTCTGAGCATTAATGCCGCATTCAAAACAACCGGGAACTCGGAACTCAAATCTCAGACTGCAGTATGTTCAAGACAACTGGGAACTCGGAAAGAACGAGCTCCGACTGGGGGGAAAATTATTTTGAACGGTCACCCAAATTGGAATTCCAACTCGAACTCTGGCCTCTTTCTAGAGCTCTGACTTTCCGACCTAAAGATCACTTGCGTCATGATTTGACCTCGTATCTTTCAGATGTCCTAGTTGTTTTTAAAGCATCATAAAACTCATCGTAGGCTGCCCTTTGTTAGCTCATGTCTGTGTGATGCTGGATTCAGTGCTCTCGTTTGCATTAAAACCAAATGGGCCTGTCGATCCAGGTTGGATGTGACAGCAGAGATGCGTGCGTACTGTCGACCACGCCCCCTGACTTTGAGAAGCTCCGTTACGACATGCGTCAAGCGCACCCATCTCATTAGTGGTGGTGAGATAAGAGACATTATGTCAGACTAATTTGCAATTGACTGCCTCACATTAAAAGTATGTGATGGTGAGTTGAGGACAATCAGAAATATTGTTAGAATGTTTTTCAATTGACTGCCATAGCCCCAAATTAAAAATGTTAACATTGGCTGTGATTTTTTTTTCACATGGGTGGAAACGTGAGAATTTTCTGATATCAAAATGGAGTCGTGGGCCAAAAACGTTTGGGAATCCCTGTACTATAGGTAATCCTTAAGCCAGCAAGGTTGACACGTGGTATCCATCTGCTAAACAAAGCTACATAAAGACAGACCATTCAAATTATATATCAAAGGATAAAACAAGTGTGCTGTTAACCGTTGCTACACTACAAAAACATATTACGCTGTTTATCGATACTGAAAAACCTGCTAATAGATTAAGATCAATGATTTTATGTAGAATGGTTCATGTAGACTTCTCTTTTGGTCAAAGTGATAGGTCTGCACCTGGGCAATGTTTGCAGCTAGCTAATAGATGAAAAAAAGTGGTCAGTGATAAAAACATTACATTTAACTTTTTTTAAATGTCAAACTTACCTTTCGGTCTTTCTTTTTAACCTTTTGGAAATGACAAGTGTTAAAAGACTGCACCGGTGTAAACTGGCCCTAATTAAGTGAATAGTCTGCTATATACACTGTGACACTAACATAGTCCATTCTAAAAGACAACCCAACTTTAAAAATGGCTAATATGGACTCCTCTAGCTACAGTATATTACATAGACGTTGCAGTCCCAATTTTAATTGAAAAATATACTTTTATGGTTTAATGTAGCTTTCATAAACCCTTTATAATGCCTGTATAGATGCTACAGAAGTAATTTACAAGCAAATGCTATTTGTATGCCACATTAGCCAAAGCACCAATGTGGTACCTGTTGGGCTAATATTGTAGTGATAGGTAGTATCCCCACCCAAAGACAAAGAACCCCCCCCTCCCTTTAATGTTCCCTACTGTTTTAGTCCCAGTTTAAGGGTGATCTTTTTTGTGTGTGTTGAGAGCCAGCAGATTATAATCTCCGACATATGATAAACTTTTGAAGGTGATGGAGGAGAAGGACAGGGAAATAGCTCTTCTTAATGAGCAGATGGCTAAGCTTCAACACACGGAAACAGCCCCTGACAACAAGGTAACCCCATATACATATACGTTAGACAGACCACTTGTTCTTCTGTTCACATATATGTATATATTTGTGATAGTGGATAAGTGTTTGTGTTGTGTGACAGCCGTTCATTTCTTTGGTATTTTTGTTGTGGCGTAACCCACCATTTTATTTTAGGTTTTGGTAAGTAGGCCTCTGTTGTGTTGTGAATTTTTCTTTAAGTTGGCTTACTAAAGAGACACTTGGAACACCCTAGAATTGTCCAACAAATCATAATTGGTACCTGAAGTACCATTTATTACGGTCCCAACCAAACATTTTACCTGATTGGCTGAGACGCATATATTATCTATCACATAAATATTATCAATAACTATATTGCCGTGGCACAACTGTGTCTGAGGTTTAACAGAAAGCATGAGCCGGTCTTTTTCCTTATCTTCGTCCTTATTCCTATATTCACTGCTCTGTCCTTCCCTTCAGGAAATCAATGCGAGGGATGAGCTACTGCGGGATCTGGAGTCCCAGGTGGAGTGCATGCGGAGCGAGCAGCAGCGCCTGAAGAGGAACAGCGAGGAAGAGTTGGAGCAGCTCAACGCCGTTATCGACAAGCTCCAGGAGGAGCTGGCCAACATTGAGCGGAAGCAGTTCTCGGAGACGGAAGAAGAGCTCAAGCGCCAGTTGGAGAGCCAAGTCGGAGGTCCCAGTAAGGAGGAGTATGACGAAATGAAGCAAAAGATGGACCTGGCCAAACTAGAGCTGGACACCATCAAAGCCGAGCACTGTTCGCTTTTGGAGAGGTACCGGTGCTTGCAGGAGAGCAGACTAGCATTAGCCGAGTCGGAAAAGGAGCTGTCGGACGACATGGCGATGGAGCTCCAAGATGCCCTGAGGGATAAGACGGCGGCGTTTGTAGTGGTGCAGGCTCAGATCCAGGCACTTGAGCAGAATGCCACCTCCAGGGTGAAGGAGCTGAGCCTTAGCGTCCAGAAACTTGAGGCCTGTGTCACAGAGAGAGACTCTGAACTGACCCGCTGCCGGTTCCTGGTGGAGCGGGCCCAGGAGGACGCTGACGACCTCCAGCGCAAGGTCCAGGACCTGGAGGACAAGCTGAGGGAGAGGGTGGCCACCGCGCTTGTCAGCCAGGCCCAACTGGGTGCCATCCAGCAACAGCTGCATCAATCGCAGCAGTCCAAGGACCAGAGAGACAAAGAATCCGTCCACCAGGACCCCAGGGGACAGATGGAGGTACCGGACTTTGGGTTTGCAGGAATTTCCCAAGCAGTGGAGATCCAAGGAGCCAAACATGGCCCCACTGGGAAGGTGGTCCTCCTGACGGAGAAGCTCCGCGAGCTGGAGGTAGGCCTGAGCGGAATGCAGAAGGACCAGGAGCTGCAGAAGCAGTTACTCTCCAGCTCCGAGGAGGAGGTGCTGGAGTACGAGAAGAGGCTGGTCTTGCTCATGGACCTGCTCAATCAGATGAGGACGACCAAGCCTGGTGGACGCCAGAGAACATTTCCAGCCACAGAGGTAGTTGTTAACTTTAGCCTTCAATATTGTCTCTGGGGTTAAGTTAGGATGCGGTGCAGGCTACAGCTATGAATTAGTTTATGTGGGGTAGAGTTAGCCTGCTCTACTTTCCATGGATGAATGAATTTGCTTACGCCTACACTGCCTGGAGATGTTTTTCACAGGTTAAATGCTGACAAGCTGCTATCTCTTTGAACTCTGAACCAGACTGCATCTTCTGGAGGCAACGAGCTGGCTGTATCTGAGATTCTACAGGAGCTACAGAAGGTCAGGGACGAGGCTTCAGCCACCAAAGAACAGCTCAGCAGTTACAAGGAGAGCAGCAATAAACTCCAGCAGGAGCTCAAGGTATGTAATATCACACTCAACAACCATGTTGGATAAATCCTCTATTATTATTGCATGAGAGGGAGTTACAATTGTCACGTTTTACTTTTTTAGGCAAAAGAGGTCGCAATGGCCATCCTTCAAGAAGACCTTCAAAAGGTAAGAAACTAATGTGAAAGGGAGTTCCTCCGATTGCCAGACACAGTACAGACACACTCAGACACACTCAGATTTGTACAGACACAGTACAGACACACTCAGATTTGCTAAAGTATTGCAATACTTTCTTGTCATTATCTTAAATCCATTGTCTTGAAATCCAAGTTCTAGAATTTCTAGCATCTAACTATTCCCCAGGTGTCATCGGGAGGCAGTGAGGCCAAGATGTCTGAGATCCATCGGGAGCTGAAGGAGGTCAAAGAGGAGCTCAGCAGCTACAGGGAAAGCTGTGACAAACTACAGGAGCTTCTACAGGTATGAACACAGTCACATTCAGCCAGTGTTCAGCAAAGGAAATAACTATGGGAGTCGAAGTCTTCCAGTGCCAAACTTAATTGTTGATTTATGAATTGTCCATTTTGTGTGGGTAACAGTACATTTTTTTTAAATGTTGACCATTTTAGTGATTAACCAATCTGACCATTTCATTAATCTTTTTTGTACCAAAGGGGAGAGAGATGACCATAGCACATCTCAAGGGAGAACTCTACCAGGTAAGTACAGTTGAAGTCAGAAGTTTACATACACCTTAGCCAAATACATTTAAACTCAGTTTTTCACAATTCCTGACTTTTAATCCTAGTAAGAATTCCCTGTTTTACGTCAGTTAGGATCACCACTTTATTTTAAGAATGTGAATAGTCCGAATAATAGTAGAGAGAATGATTTATTTCAGCTTTTATTTCTTTCATCACATTCCCAGTGGGTCAGAAGTTAACATACACTCAATTAGTGTTTGGTAGCTTTGCCTTTAAATTGTTGAACTTGGGTCAAGCGTTTCAGGTAGCCTTCCACAAGCTTCCCAAAATAAGTTGGGCGAATTTTGGCCCATTCCTCCTGACAGAGCTGGTGTAACTGAGTCAGGTTTGTTGGCCTCCTTGCTCGCACACGCTTTTTCAGTTCTGCTCACACATTTTCTATAGGATTGAGGTCAGGGCTTTGTGATGGCCACTCCAATACCTTGACTTTGTTGTCCTTAAGCCATTTTGCCACAACTTTGGAAGTATGCTTAGGGTCATAGTCCATTTGGAAGACCCATTTGCGACCAAGCTTTAACTTCCTGACTGATGTCATGAGATGTGGCTTCAATAAACTTCCGACTTCTACTGTACATTTTGCTGCAAAGCAGAATATTCCAACTTTACTCAGCAATATGGAAAAAGATCTGACTATTGACTTCTTTGATAAATCTCTGTCCTTTCACCTCCCAGGCCTCATTGGAAGGTGACGGTGCCTCCACATCCGAGCTTCTCCAAGAGCTCCAGGAGGTCCGAGATGAGGCAGCCGCTACCAAAGGACACCTGAACAGCTTCAAAGAGTGCAGCGAGAAACTCCAGACCGAACTCCAAGTCCGCGACCTGTCAATCGCTCAGCTCAAAGAGGAGCAACAACAGCTCAGAGTAGCCTTGGCGAAATCCGCGGCGTCACCGTCACCACTATCCCCAGTATCACCATCTCAGTCTCCCTCACTCGATCAGCAGCAGCAAGCACCTCCCTCCCATCCAAAAAAGATAGGCGGCAAACCGCAAAACCAACGCCAGGGGGCCAAGGGAAAAATGGCCGCCTCTGTCAAAGACAAACCATCGCTCTCCAGGAAGAACTCTGCCGCGGCAAACCAAAAGTCTTCCGACAAATTGTCCGGTCAATCGTCTGATCTTAATGGATCTCAACGTCGGCCTCATACAGACGCTGGCACTCAGACGGAGACATTTTCCTCCCAGACATCTGGCCAGCCCAGATCGGTTTCAGAGGAGGAAGAGGTGGAGGAGATGATCGGGGAGTACCAGGAGAAGATCGTACAGATGCAGGATCTGCACGCGGCAGAGATCATGGACATGGAGGCCCGGCACATTGCAGAGAGCGAGGCCCTGAAGCGGGACAATCAAATACTGGAGGAGGAGTGCAAGGCTCTCAAGACCGTCATCGATAAGCTGCAACGCTCCCACGAAGTAAGTCCATTGGACGACATCAAATCAAACTTTTTGTCACATGCGCCGAATGCAACATGTGTAAGCCCTAAACCAACAGTGCAATTCAAGAAATAGTTAAGAAAACATTTACCAAATAAACTAAAGTAAAAGATTATAAAAAGTAACACAATTAAATAACATCGAGGCTATATGCAGGGGATACTGGTACCGAGTCAATGTGCGGGGGTACAGGTTAGTTAAGGTAATTTGTACATGTAAGTAGGGGTAAAGTGACTATGCATAGATAATAAACAGCGACTTGCAGCAGTGTAAAAAAAAAAAAAAAAACGAATAGGGAGGGTGTCAATGTAAATAATCTGGTGGCCATTTGGTTAATTGTTCAGCAGTCTTATGGTTTGGAGGTAGAAGCTGTTAAGGAGCCTTTTGGTCCTAGACTTGGTGCTCTGGTACCGCTTGCCATGCGGTAGCAGAGAAAACAGTCTATGACTTGGGTGACTGGAGTCTTTTACAAATTTTTGGGCTTTCATCTGACACCGCCTAGTATATAGGTCCTGGATGGCAGGAAGCTTGGCCCCAGTGATGTACTGGGCCATACATACTACCCTCTGTAGCGTCTTACGGTCAGTTGCCGAGCAGTTACCATACCAGGCGGTGATGCAACTGGTCAGTATGCTCTCGATGGTGCAGCTGTAGAACTTTTTGAGGATCTGGGGACCCATCCCAAATCTTTTCAGTCTCCTGAGGGGAAAAAGGTGTTGTCGTGCCCTCTTCACAACATCCCAGCAAAAACCCGGTTTCAGTCTGTTTTCTTCTGTTTGGTGCCTAATTTAACATGACCCAGATGATGAGCATGACATTTTTATGGGGGAGTAGGCAGGTAAAGGAACTCAAACTCTTCTGTATACTGACCTGGTTTCATGCCCTCCAGGCCCCCTCATCGAGACCAGAGCGTCCCGCAGGATCGCAATTCAAAGACGGCTACACCAGTGGTAAGTTGATGTAGTGTCACATATCCCACCTCCATGCCGAATTGTTCTTGAGGTCACGTGTTTTCCCTAGTAATCACAATACCCTAGGCCAGGGATCATCAACTAGATTCAGCTGCTGGACGATGTTTTCTGAAGCGGATGGTCAGGGGTCTGGAACATAATTAGTTGACTGCAAATTGACCTCAAGAAGCCCAAACAGATATGTTTGACAAAAACATAATCATTTCAAACCTTGCTTACATTTGTCAACGATCACGTGTCTCCCTGTTATGCGTGGGAATACTTGGGAACAGTATAAAAGCACCCGTGAGCTAAATTCGGCCCCAGTTGGTGAACCCTGCCCTAGGCTATATTACACTTTCACAATTTTTGGACCGAGTAACCTAACCTTTACACAAATGCAGAGTACTATATATAGCTGACGCTCAGTCATGGTTGCTTCAACCCCCCTCATGCAGACTAAGGAGCATCGTAAGCCACCCTGGGTTCATCCTGTCATTAACTGCATGTGGGTTGTCGTCTTAACCCCACCCTGGCTTAGTTTCCCAGATGCAAGGATGATTTTGAGATAGAGGGATTTTTCTACTCCTAAGCATTCTCTAGTAAAACACATTCCTGTCTATGTAATGCAGTATTTAACTCATTTGTCAGCTCAAGCCATCTCCAGTGACCATACGCCTAGATTAGCTGCAGGGAACTAGAGTGGAGCCCATAATAACAGATGCTAACAGGACAGAAATGTCTTACTATTAGTTAAATATTAATTGTTAACCATTAATATAAAAAAAACAGGTAAATATGTAATGTTTCTATCACAACACTCTTGGCATTCTCTCAACCAGCTTCATGAAGTAGTCACCTGGAATGCATTGCAATGTGTGCCTTAAGTTAATTTGTGGAATTTTTTCCTTAATGCGTTTGAGCCAGTCAGTTGTGTTGTGACAAGATAGGGCTATCTTCTGTATACCCCCCTATTTGGTAAAAGACCAAGTCCATATTATGGCAAGAACAGCCCGAATAAGCAAAGAGAAACGACAGTCCATCACTACTTTAAGAAATGAAGGTCAGTCAATACTGAAAAAGTTTCTTCAAGTGCAGTCACAAAAACCATCAAGCGCTATGATGAAACTGGCTCTCATGAGGACCTCCACAGGAATGGAAGACCCAGAGTTACCTCTGCTGCAGAGGATAAGTTCATTAGGGTTACCAGCCTCAGAAATTGCAGCCCAAATAAATGCTTCACAGAGTTCAAGTAACAGACACATCTCAACATCAGCTGTTCAGAGGAGACTGTGAATCAGGCCTTCATGGTCGAATTGCTAAAAAAATAATCACTACTGAAGGACACCAATAAGAAGAAGAGACTTGCTTGGACCAAGAAACACGAGCAATGGACATTAGACAGGTGGAAATGTGTTATTTTGGTCTGGAGTCCAATTAGAACATTTTTGGTTCCAACCGCCGTGTCTTTGTGAGCAGCGGTGTGGGTGAACGGATTATCTCCGCATGTGTATTTCCCACCGTAAAGCATGGAGAAGGAGGTATTATGGTGTGGGGGTGCTTTGCTTGTGACACTGTGGTTTATTTAGAATTCAAGGCACACTTAACCAGCATGCCTACCACAGCATTCTGCAGCGATACATCATCCCATCTGGTTTGGGCTTAGTAGGACTGTCATTTGTTTTTCCAACAGGACAATGACCCAACACACCTCCAGGCTCTGTAAGGGCTATTTTTCCAAAGAGGAGAGCGATGGAGTGCTGCACCAGATAACCTGGCCTCCACAATCCCCCGACCTCAACCAAATTGAGATGGTTTGGGATGAGTCGGAGCGCAGAGTGAAGGAAAAGCAGCCAACAAGTGCCAAGTGCTCATCATATGTGGGAACTCCTTCAACACTGTTGGAAAACCATTCCAGGTGAAGCTGGTTGAAAGATTGCCAAGAATGTGCAAAGCTGTCATCAAGGCAAAGGGTGGCTATTTGAAGAATCTCAAATCTAAAATATATTTTGATTTGTGTAACACTTTTTTGGTTACCACATGATTCCATATGTGTTATTTTATAGTTTTGATGTCTTCACTATTATTCTACAATGTATAAAATAGTAAAAAATAAAGAAAAATCCTTGAATGAGCAGGTGTTGTAAAAATGTTTACCGATTTGATTATAGAAAAGTATGTGGACACAACTTCAAATCTGGGGATTCGGCTATTTCAGCCACACCCGTTGCTGACAAGTATATAAAATCAAACACACAGCCTTGCAATCTCCATAGACAAACATTGGCAGGAGAATGGCCTTACTGAAGAGCTCCAACAAGTCAATTTGTCAAATTTACTCCCTGCTAGAGCTGCACCGGTCAACTGTAAGTGCGGTTATCAACTGTAAGTGCGGTTATTGTGAAGTGGAAACGTCTAGGAGCAACAACGGCTCAGCCGCGACATGGCAGGCCACCCAAGCTCACAGTATGGGACCGACTCAGCACGTAAAAATTGTTTGTCCTCGGTTGCAACACTCACTACCGAGTTCTAATCTTCCCCTGGAAGCAACGTCAGCATAAGAACTGTTAGTCGGGAGCTTCATGAAATGTGTTTCCATGGCCAAGCAGCCGCACACAAGCCTAAGATCACCATGCGCAATGCCAAGTGTTGGCTGGAGAGGTGTAAAGCTTGCTACCATTGGACTCTGGAGCAGTGGAAACGCGTTCTCTGGAGTGATGAATCACGCTTCACCATCTGGCAGTCTGATGGACGAATCTGGATTTGGCGGATGCCAGGTGAATGGTACCTGCTACCTGCCCCTATGAATAGTGCCAACTGTAAAGTTTGGTGGAGGAGAAATAATGGTCTGGGCCTTTCATGGTTTGGGCTAGACCCCTTAGTTCCACTAAAGGGGAATCTTAACGCTACAGCATAGTGACATTCTAGACAATTCTGTGTTTTCAACTTTGTGGCAACAGTTTTGGGAATTCCCTTTCCTGTTTCAGCATGACAAAGCGAGGTCCAGAAGTGGTTTGTCGAGATCAGTGTGGAAGAACTTAACTGGCATGCACAGAGCCCTGACCTCAAAACCATCGAACACCTTTGGGATGAATTGGAACGCAGACAGCGAGCCAGGCCTAGTCACTCAACATCAGTGCCTGACCTCAGTAATGCTCTTGTCGCTGCCCCTGCAGCATTGTTCCAACATCTAGTGGAAAGCCTTCTCAGAATAGTGGAGGCTGTTATAGCAGCAAAGGAGGGACCAACTCCATTTTAATGCCCATGATTTTGGAATGAGATGTTCGACGAGCAGGTGTTCACATACTTTTAGTCATATAGTGTATTATACCATACTGTTTCAACAAACACAGAATTTCACAAGTCATGGCATGACTCTTTTGAGTTGATTCACATGTTTTCTGGTGTTTATAATGATGGATGCTTTGCACAATCAAAGTGTTTTTCTCCCATTGATATGCAATGTTAACCTTGTGTGTACCCTATTGCAGACAGCAGTTCTGAGTGGAGTCAGCGGACAGGCTACGACCTGCCTAACCTGCAGCAGGAGTTCAGGACCACACCAGAGGGAGCCAGAAAAGAAACAGACGATGCACTGCCTGACAGAATTAAGGTACAAGAACTGCACTTGGCAATGTAAAGTTAAGCAATCAAATGTATTTATAAAGCCCTTTTTACATCAGACGATGTCACAAAGTGCTATACAGAAACCCAGTCTAAAACCCCAAACAGCAAGCAATGCAAATGTAGAAACACGGTGGATAGGAAAAACTCCCTAGAAAGGCAGGAACCTTGGAAGAAACCTAGAGAGGAACCAGGCTCTGAGGGGAGGCCTGGTTCCTCTTCTGGCTGTGCCGGGTTGAGATTATAACAGTACATGGCCAAGATGTTCAAAAATTCATAAATGACCAACAGGGTCAAATAATAATCACAGTGGTTGTAGAGGGTGCAACAGGTCAGCACATCAGGAGTAAATGTCAGTTGGCTTTTCATAGACAATCATTCAGAGTTCGAGACAGCGAGTGCGGTAGAGAGAGTCGAAAAACAGCAGGTCTGGGACATGTTAGCATGTCCGGTGAACAGGTCAGGGTGCCGTAGCCGCAGGCAGAACAGTTGAAACTTTAACAGCAGCACGACCACGTGGACTGGGGACAGCAAGGAGTCATCAGGCCAGGTAGTCCTGAAGCATGGTCCCAGGGCTCAGGTCCTCCGGGAGGGAGAGGACACCGGATAAGACAGGAGAAATACTCCAGATATAACAGACTGACCCTACCCCCCCGACACAAACTATCGCAGCATAAATACTGGCGGCTGAGACGGGAGGGGTCGGGGAGACCCTGTGGCCCTGTCCGGGGGAATTCCCCCGGACAGGGCCACCCAGGCAGGTTATAACCCCACCTACTTTGCCAAAGCACAGCCCCCACAACACTAGAGGGATATCTTCAAACAACCAATTTACTACCCTGAGACAAGGCTGAGTGTAGCCCACGAATATCTCCCCTACGGCACGAACACAAGGGGGGCGCCAACCCGGACAGGAACATCACGTCAGTGACTCAACCCACTCAAGTGACGCATCCCTCCTAGGGACGGCATGGTGGGGCACCAGTGACTCAGAGTTAGAGGAAGATAATCCCAGTGGAGAGAGGGGAACTAGCCAGGCAGAGACACCAAGGGCGGGTCATCGCTCCAGTGCCTTTCACCCTCACACCCCTGGGCCAGACTGCACTCATAGGACCTACTGAAGAGATGTGTCATGCATAAGTATTCACACCCTTTGCATTTTTCCTATTTTGTTGCATTACAACCTGTAATTTAAATGGATTTTTATTTGGATTTCATATAATGGACCTACACAAAATAGTCCAAATTGGTGAAGTGAAATGAAAAAAACAACTGGTGCGTGCATATGTATTCGCCCCTTTTGCTATGAAGCCCCTAAATAAGATCTGGTGCAACCAATTACCTTCAGAAGTCACACAATTTAGATATCACACAGGTGGACATTATTTAAGTGTCACATGATTTGTCACATGATCTCAGTATATATACACCTGTTCTGAAAGGCCCCAGAGTCTACAACACCACTAAGCAAGGGGCACCACCAAGCAAGCGGCACCATGAAGACCAAGGAGCTCTCCAAACAGGTCAGGGACAAAGTTGTGCGAAGTACAGATCAGATCAGGGTTGGGTTTTTAAAAAATATCTAAAACTTTTAACATCCCATGGAGTACCATTAAATCCATTATAAATAAAATTGAAAGAATATGTCACCACAACAAACCAGCCAAGAGAGGGCCGCCACCAAAACTCACAGACCAGGCAAGAAGGGCATTAATCAGAGAGGCAACAAAGGGACCAAAGATAAAGCTCCACAGCGGAAAATTGGAGTATCTGTCCATAGGACCACTTTAAGCCGTACACTCCACATAGCTGGGCTTTATGGAAGAGTGTCCAGAAAAAAGCCATTACTTAAAGAAAAAAATAAGCAAACACGTTTGGTGTTCGCCAAACGGTATGTGGGAGACTCCCCAAACATATGGAAGAAGGTACTCTGGTCAGATGAGACTAAAATGTAGCTTTTTGTCCATCAAGGGAAAGGCTATGTCTGCCTCAAACCCAACACCTCTTATCATCCTGAGAATACCATCCCCACAGGGAATGAATTTTCTTCGGCAGGGACTGGAAAACTGGTCAGAATTGAAGGAATGATGGGTGGTGCTAAATACAGGGAAATTCTTGAGGGAAACTTGTTTCAGTCTTTCAGAGATTTGAGACTGAGACGGAGGTTCACCTTCCAGCAGGACAATGACCCTAAGCATACTGCTAAAGCAACACTCGAGTGGTTCAAGGGGAAACATTTAAATGTGTTTGAATGGCCTAGTCAAAGCCCAGACCTCAATCCAATTGAGAATCTGTGGTATGACTTAAAGATTGCTGTACACCTGCCGGAACCCATCCAACTTGAAGGAGCTGGAGCAGTTTTGCCTTAAGGAATTGGCAGAAATCCCAGTGGTTAGATGTGCCAAGCTTATAGAGACATACCCCAAGAGATGTGCAGCTGTAATTGCTTCAAAAGGTGTCTACAAAGGTTTGACTTTGGGTGGGTGAATAGTTATGCACGTTCAAGTTTTCTGTTTTTTGTCTTATTTCTTGTTTGTTTCACAATAAAAAAATATATTTTGCATCTTCAAAGTAGTAGGCATATTGTGTAAACCAAATGATGAGAAAAAAAAGAGAAAAAAATCCATTTTGATTCCAGGTTGTAAGGCAACAAAATAGGAAAAATGCCAAGGGGGGTGAAGACTTTCGCAAGCCACTGTAAAGGTCGAGACCGAGTCTGTGTCTCTCACTTAGATAGGCAGACCATTCCATAAAAAGCCCTGCCTCCAGCTGTTTGCTTAGAAATTCTACGGACAATAAGGAGGTCTGTGTCTTGCGACCGTAGCGTACGTGTAGGTATGTACGGCAAGACCAAATCGGAGAGATGGCTAGGAGCAAGCCCATGTAATGCTTTGTAGGTTAGAAGTAAAACCTTAATGTCTTTATATGGCAATTTGAGTGTATTGGTGAAGATGTCTAGTTTGCACGTGGTTTAATATTCATGAGAAGAATGTCTGTACATGTGTGTCCACTCCAGAACCTGCTGCGCGAAGTGCACCAGGAGGGCATGCAGGTGCTGTCCCTGTCGGCACTTCCAATCCCAGAGGGCGATGCTGACCCAGCCAGCCTGTTCCACCATTCCCGGGGCTGGCCCAACGAGAGAGAGGCCTTGCTGGCCACCGTGGAGTCCCTCAAGGCCCTCATAACCCAGATTCAGACACGCAGCAGGGAAACACAGGTACAGGACTGGTAGCATCTGTACATTGTAGCATGGATACTTTGTGCTGGTAGCCTTTCTTAAATACAGTAGGGGTTTTGTTGGTCGCAGTTTAAATTAAACATAGCTTTTAAGGCTTGGTTGAGCCTTCAGAAACCCTTTTCTCTCTAATTTTCTTTAAATAGACATGTCTATGTGCTTGTGTATGTTCAGACCCCAGGTAGTGCGGACTGGCGTGGAGAGCTGCTGGGGGCAGTGCAGCAGGTGTTTGTGAGGGAGCGGAGTGTGCTGAAGAGCGCTGCCTATGCCCGACTGGACCTGCTGGACACTAGCGACGCGATCATCCACCTCAACCAGCTGGAGCACAGGCTAGCCGAGCAGGTCACTGAAAAACGATGTATACTTTAGCCTAACTGCTGGCTAACCTTAGCATTAGCCTCAACTAGCTGGAGCACAGGCTAGCCAAGCAGGTAGCAACAAACATTTAAAACTCAAGTTAGCGTTACCTGCTTATGTTATTATTAGCATATTAACTAGCTGGAGAGTGGGATATAGCCAACAGGTAACAGAAAAAATATTGAGCCATTTTAGTATAGTGCCTGTTTCTCCACTTTGTAGAAAAACTTGGTCATATCTATTTGTGTACAGTTGTTTTTAAGTTCCAAGGCTAAACTGTGGCTGTGTGTATCTACAGGACACCCATCACAGAGATGCCATGGGGATGCTCCAGACTGCAGACAGAAGCAGTTTGCTGACAGAGGTCCGGCAGCTCCGGGCCCAGCTAGAACAAATCCAAGGCCAGGAGCCTGGCAGGAGAGGCAGATCCAATCATGGTCTGTAGTCTGGGCCTCCAGTGGTTTCTTCTGCCAGTTGTGTGTTGAGAATGAGTGAATGAGTGGAGGCTGGATGGATGGATAAATTAATTGATTTATTGACTGACTAATATATATAGGAAATTGTCTTAGACGAGGTCACAGTTATTCAACTCAGAGCAACCGATATCATTTAATTAAAAAAAGGATAAACAGCAGCTGATTCTATTGCCTTGCATGTTGTTTTGTCTGGCTGTTCGTCCCACTCAGGTGTTGAGCAGCAGAGGGAGAGAGGTGGTGTTCCAGAGCCCCACATTCTGCTGCAGGCTGACAGGGCCCTGGAGGAGCTGAAGGGAGAGCTGGCCCAGACCAAACTAGAGCTGGAGACCACGCTCAAGGCCCAGTACAAACACCTGAAGGAGCTGGACACAGTCAGGTAAGGTTTTAATGCACGCTCACACACAGTTTGATGCATAAAAGAGCAGAACATTGTCAGGTATGACTATTTAGGGATAAAGAGATAAAATGTACCTTCCTAGTTGCTGTTGGATGGATCCAGCCTGGTGTCATTGTCTTTGTTTCTAGAACGGAGATGTCACAGAAGGCTGCTGAGGTGGACACCCTGGCGGACAGACTGGCAGACGAACAGAAGAAGGCCAGAGAGCTGCAGTGGGCCTTCGAGAAGGAGAAGTGTAAATCAGACAAGAAAGAGGAGCTGGAGAGAGAGGAGCTGGAGGTAAGACAGTTTGTAGTGAAGGTAGAAGACTAGTGTCCCTGTGTTTTCAGGTATAATTGCCTTGTTTCCACATGTCTTCTCTTTAGTGTGTGTTTACTTAAATGTAGTGATTTACTGATATGTTCACTTTAGTCACTGGGGTATTATCTAGTCAATTGTGTTTCACAAGTATCTCTTGTCTTTACACCCCTTCCCTCCAGGATCTCAAACTGGCCCTGGAGAAGCAGCAGAGTCTCGTAGCCCAGCTGACCTCAACCCTAGGCCAGGAGCGCCAGTCCTCCTCCCAGCTGTCCCTCCAGGCCGAACAGGAGCGCTCCAGGCTGCAGACCCAGGCCTCGCAGCTCCACGTCCAGCTAGTGTCGGAGCGAGCCCGGGCCCAGGAGCTGAGTAATGCCCTGGGGAGAGAGAAGGAGCATCGCCACTATGGCTCCTCCTGGAGAGAAAACCCAGAGGGGGAGGTGGCTGAGAAGGGGGAGGATGAAGTGGTGGGAGGGGCGATGTCACCCGAAGGTCTGCTAGAGGGTCTGCAGAGGGAGCTGGACAAGAAGCATGCTCAGGTGGATTGTTTGTTTGTAGATGAAGCAGACGCACACCTACATACACACTAGTTACAGCAAGTCGTATGATGCTCTATGGGTATGTGATACATGGTACAATCAATGTAGTCTGGCTAACGCCTAACTCAGTCCGCCTGACTTTAGTCCGGAAAGACTGTTTTGATGTTGTCGTTACGATGTGTCGATAATGAAGGGGGCTGTGTTTGTACTGGTTGGTTCCTCCTCTGTGTCTTTCTCACTCAAACACCCACAGGCACGGCCACACATAGCCCCCCTTCCATTACAACTGTTGGATTTTCAAATCCCAAACAAGAGGTCTCAAATTAACATTTGAGAGAACCAATGAATGAGTCTGCAGAATTTCTGAGCGAATATTGCATTAACAAACGGCCTCCTGTCCCGACCAGTGAGTCACAGCTCTTCCTTGCTGTGTGGCTACGTGGATCGCGTCAGCCAGTCTGCTATCAATGCCCTGCACACAGGAGATTCACATAAAGTGCTCGCGAAATATAGTGTTGGCAGTGTGACCAGTTATGTGATGTGATTCTGCACCCCCACTAAATTGCACGACAAAGTGGCTCATCAGGTGGTGCATATGCTTTCTCCAAACTGTCATGACGACTTTACATAGGCATTACTGCTATAGTGACTATATTTACCTTTACTTCTGCATTCCCACTAAATCCTGTGACCATCTATTCCCTCTTCAGGTGGTTAGTCTGCTGGACGAGGTGGAGGCCCAGAAGCTGGCGGCGGTGCAACGGGAGGAGGAGCTAACCTCTGCAGCTCAGAGGTCATGCAAGGACCAGGAGGCTCTGCGGGAGGCCAAGGGCCAGCTGGAAAGCCTGGGGGAGCAGGCACGGGAGGCCATGGAGCAGCTGAATAGAGAGGTGCAGCAGGGGAAGCGGCTGGAGCAAGAGAAGGAGAGGCTCCAGGAGAGAGTGGTCCAGCTGGGAGAGACGAGAGAGGTGGAGAGGAGCGGGACGCAGCAGCAGCCTGATAACCAAAACGTAGGTGACATTTATATATCCTACATTCATACACTTTGAATGAACCAAATACAGCGCTTTAGTGTCAGATAGTACAATTGAATTATGTTTTAGAGAAAATGTTTTAGCTATTGATACTACGATATTGCGTCTATTAGCCTGTCTTGTTGTTAGAACCCAGCTATGTATGATGATACAATATTCTATAGTACATAGCCTTGTTAACTCTGTTGTGCAGTGTTGCTCCAAGGTAATAATAGATAATAATGTAAATGTGGTGCTGTTTTACACTCAGCAACAGAATAATAATGTAGGATAATCCACAATTAGGGCCCGTTATTCGTTTTTTAAACTCTGTGCCATGTGTCTAGGGGTGGGAGGTAGCCTGTCGGTTAGAGCATTGGGCCAGTAACCAAAGGGTTGCTGGTTCGATTACCAGAGCCACCAAGATAACAAAAGTCTGTCTTTCCTTGAGCAAGGCACTTAACCCATAATTGGCTCCAGGCACCGTACTACTATTGCTGACCCTGTAAAACAACACATTTAACTGCACCTATCCATGTATGTGACAATCAAGCATACAGTGCATTCGGAAAGTATTCAGAACCCTTGCCATTTTTCTCTCATCAATCTAGACACAATGCCCCATAAAGACGAAGCGAAAGCAGGTTGTTTGAATTTTTTGCAAATGTATTCAAAATACAAAAACAATACCTATTCAGACCCTTTACTAGGAGACTTGAAATTGAGCTCAGGTGCATCCTGTTTCCATTGATCATCCTTGATGTTTCTACAACTTGATTGGAGTCCACCTGTGGTAAATTCAATTGATTGGACATGATTTGGACAAGCACACACCTGTCTATATAAAGACCCACAGTTGACAGTGCACGTCAGAGCAAAATCCAAGCCGTGAGGCCTAAGGAATTGTCTGTAGGGCCCCGAGACATGATTGTGTCAAGGCACAGATCTGGGAAAGGATACCAAAAAATGTCTGCAGCGTGGAAGTTCCCCAAGAACACACTGGCCTCCATCATTCTTAAATGGAAGAAGTTTGAAACCACCAAGACTCTTTCTAGAGCTGGCCGCCTGGCCAAACTGAGCAATCGGGGGAGAAGGGCATTGGTCAGAGAGGTGAGCGAGAACCTGATTGTCACTCTGACAGAGCTCCAGAGTTCCTCTGTGGAGATGGGAGAACCTTCCCACCTTCCAGAAGAACAACCACCTCTGCAGCACTCCACCAATCAGGCCTTTATGGTGGAGTGGCCAGACAGAAGCCACTCCTCAGTAAAAGGCACATGACAGCTTGGCGCTTGCCAAAAGGCACCTAAAAGACTCCTAGACCATGAGAAACAATATTATCTGGTCTGATGAAACCAAGATTGAACTTTTTGGCCTGAATGCCAAGCGTCAAGTCTGGAGGAAACCTGGCACCATCTCTACGGTAAAGCATGGTGGTGGCAGCATCATGCTCTGGGGATGTTTTTCAGCTGCAGGGACTGGGAGAATAGTCAGGATCAAATGAAAGCTGAACGGAGCAAAGTACAGAGAGATCCTAGATGAACCTGCTCAAAAGTGCTCAGGACCTCAGACTGGGGCAAATGTTCACCTTCCAACAGGACAATGACACTAAGCACAAAGCCAAGACAACTCAGGAGTGGCTTCGGGACAAGTCTCTGAATGTCCTTGAGTGGCCAGCCAAACCCAGGACTTGAACCCGATCAAGCATCTCTGGAGAGACCTGAAAATAGCTGTGCAGCGATGCTCCCCATCCAAGCTGACAGAGCTTTTGAGGATCTGCAGAGAAGAATGTGATTAACTGCCCAAATACAGGTGTGCCAAGCTTGTAGCGTCATACCCTAGAAGATTCGAGGCTATAATCGCTGCCAAAGGTGCTTCGACAAAGTACGGAGTATTGGGTCTAAATACTTATGTAAATGTTATATTTCTTCTTTTTATATATATATATATATATATATATATATATATATATATAAATGTGCCAATTTCTAAAAACCTGTTTTTGCTTTGTCATTATGAAGTATTGTTTGTAGATGTAATCAATTTTAGAACAAGGCTGTAACGTAATAAAATGGGGAAACTTTTAAGGGGTCTGAATACTTTCAGAATGTCTGTATATTTAAGCAATAAGGCCCGGGGGTGTGGTATATGGCCAATATACGATGGCTAAAAGCTGTGGTATATTGGCCATATTCCACTGAGGTGCCTTAATCCTATTATAAACCAGTTACCAACGTAATTAGAGCAGTACAAATAAATGTTTTGTCATAGCGGGGTATATGGTCTGATATACCACGGCTGTCAGCCAATCAGCATTCAGGGCTCGAACCACCCAGTTTATAATTTTTTATAACCTGCAGGCTCTAAATGGTAAGTGATCATAATGACATTTCTGTACTGTGTCTGTGACTGTAGCAGGCTTTGTGGCAAGGCGAGCCCACAGACCGGACCAGAGACTGGGTGTTCAAGCAGAAGTCTGGCGACACGCTGACTGTCAACCCCAGCACACCTTCCCTCCTCAAAGTCACTGGGACAGGGGGCAACCTCGCCCCCCACTATGACCCCAAACACTCAGACAAGGTCTTGGGCAAACTGCAGCTCATCGCAGCCAAGATCCAAACCTTGGTCAGCAAGGGCTCTGGCAGGTATGACACAATTTCTTAACAACTTTCTCAAAACAGTTGTACATTATATTCATGACTTCAACATTTTATTGAAGTGAATTGTTGTAGTGACTGGTAAATATATGTGCATGTGTAGATTTATGTTGTGGTTGTGTGGATTGATGCTTGTGTGTGCAGGCTGACTACGGAGGTGGACAGTGAAGGACTGTCGTGGCTGCAGTCGAACATTGATGAGGTCATCACTATGCTGCAGCAGTCTCCAGCGCTCCCCTTGGTCCACTCGGTGAATTGACACTTCTCATTTCAGACTACTTAGATGAGATTGATGTTTATTGTCCTACAAAAATATCTTAGCACAGCTCACACATTATATACATAAACCACATAGAAAACCCAACAGGAAACAAACTACAGTCTTAGTCAAACTTAAATAGTAACCCCCTGCCCATCACCTGCACATGTAGGAGGAAGCTACTCTACTTAATGTATAGAGTATTTGTATGACTTCAGTGGCTAGTGAACACTGGTATTTCTTCTCCGCTGTGTCCACAGAGCACCGTCCTGGTGGCGGGTGGCCAGTCCAGCTCCCTGGCAGAGCGGCTGCTGAGACAGAATGCTGAGCTCACAGGCTTCGTCAGCCGTCTGACAGAGGAGAAGAACGATCTGCGCAACCAGACCCTCCGCCTGGAGGACGAGCTTCGACGCTACCGCCAGGCTGGTCTGGGATCAGGGGGCAGCGTGAGTTACAATACTAGAACTAACACGGCTAAGGGCTAGTGACGGGTCTGGGATCAGTACAACACTAGTCAAATACTATACAAGGCCAGTGGCAGGTCGGGAATATAGGGACATGGGACAGAGTACAATGCTGGATTGCGGAGGCACCTAGAAATGGCAGAGAAGTAGCTTGTGGAGACATTGCTTTAATTTGCACCAACCTAACACGACCCCTCTCAACCTCATTCCCTCCAGTCCAGGAGAGGTGGCGCGGACAAGCAGCAGGAGGCGGCCAGCATTCTGTTCTCGTCGGAGCGCGAAGCCTGGACCAGGGAGAGGAGCCGGCTGGAGAAGGTCCTACGTCTAGCCCAGGCAGAGGTGACCCGACTCAGAGGAGAGATCAGGACAGAGTCCCTCAGAGACATGACCGGACCGGAGACAGACAACTCCACACTGACTGTGAGCTCAAATCTGCCCTGCATTTCTCCATGACACTTACCTCTTTCAAATCTACCGCTTTTCCACTCTTTGTCAAATTTTAATAGCAAATACGTTGTTGCACATCTATACAACCCACTTAACAATCACACACTTTTTCAACCCTCCTTTTTCTCTCTCCTATTCCCCTTCTCCAGAAGATATATGGCAAGTACCTACGCTCCGAGAGTTTCCGCAAGGCCCTCATCTACCAGAAGAAGTACCTGCTGCTGCTGCTCGGTGGCTTCCAGGAGTGCGAGGAAGCCACGCTGTCGATCATCGCCCGCATGGGCAGCCGGCCCTCCCACTGCAGCCTGGAGTCCCTGACACAAAGCCGCCGGGGGCTGACGCGCTTCCGCTCGGCCGCCCGCGTCTCCATCGCCCTCTCCAGGTAAACAATTGGAACTGGAGTGGTAGGATGGCGTTGCACCTGTTAGGAGGCTATAGGATAGCTGGTTGCTTATGATCATATGGGTTTTATTGTTAGCATGTTGCCCTCTCCTGGTCAACAGAGCAGCGTAGACTGTTGTGAGGCTATAGCTGCTAAAATATAATGCTCTGCAGTTTAAAGACCTTTACGAGTAGCTTATAGCTAAATTATACTTATTAAAAACCTTAATCAAGTTTATAGCTGATTAGTTATTACTTCAAAACTTTAGTTCATACAGCATCATACAATATCAGTAGTTATTTTAATAAACACAGATGGATTGTTCTGATTGTACTGTAGGCTAATGGTCCTCTGTACTCTAATGGAGTTGTTAAACTCATTCTATGGAAGGCCTGTGTCTTCATTTCGATTAGGACCTAGACAACCAGGGAGGGGAGTTTCTTACTAATAAGTGACCTTAATAAATCAATCTAGTATAAGGGAGGAGCGAAATCCCGCATACACTCGGCCCTCCGTGGAGCGAGTTTGAGTCTTTGAATCAGACTGTTCTGTTCTTCCAGAATGCGTTTCCTGGTCAAGCGATGGCATAAAACTACAGGGATGAGCTCCATAACATCTGTCAACGTGAACAGAAATGGCCTGGGGCAGTCAACAGGTATGAAAATCACATTTCCTCACACTATCCCAACACCAGGAAAATATACTGGGAGAATCACATGGAATGAATGGACTGGTTGAGTTAAATGGTAAAGAACCAAGCTAGGCTAACCTAGACTTACACACATGTAGTGAATGAAGTGCTGATTGATCAGGTGGTACACAATGCTAGCTAACCTAAATAAATAACCTGAATATTCTAAAATGCCAGGTTCAATGCAAAGCAGAAAATGTATAATTACCTTTTCGTTGACTGACTCATTGATCCTGTTTTGTGAGAGAAACCCCCCCACAGAGGACTGACAACTGTCTCTCTTCCTCTTCAGGTAATGAGGTGAGGACAGACTCACCCTACCTGCAACCGGGGAGTGTGGAGGTGTACGGAGAGAGGAGAGGGGCCTCCCCCAGGTCCGCCCTCTCCTCTGCACAACACAGGTTCCACATGGCTGGGGACTCTGGCCCTCTGACCTGCTCCCACCTCCAGAACTACGACCCTGACCGAGCGCTCACCGACTACATCTCCAGATTGGAGGCCCTGCAGAGGAGACTGGGGAGCGTGCAGTCAGGTAACAGACACGCACACGCACTTCCAACCGTACTACTTCACACCATCTAGAGTTAAATAATGTAATGCAAAAGCAGAAATTGCCTTCTCATTCAATCACCCATGAAAATATGTGCAGATGATGCTTGAAATGTTCTTGTCAAGAGTTCAGTCTTGGGATCTAAACCACTTCATTTTGCCCTTCCTAGGTTCTTCTTCATATGCTCAATTGCACTTTGGAATAAAAAGATAGAAGTCTATAAATTACGTTGAAACTGGCTTGATGAAACTCAGTTGCCTTTTCTTGTGCTGAGCTTCGGTATTTTGTATCATTCTGCTGTGTACAGTATATTACGTGGGGACCAAAAAACATTGTGTTGTGTGTAGACATCTTATAATCTGGCTTTTTGTCACCAGCACTTGAAACAGCTTCTATGTTTGTAAACTTTGGTCTGCCTCTTTGTTGTGGATGAACACAATCACGTTAAATGTATATTTGTGGAATGATAATTTAAATGAAAAACCTGGAATAATTTAAATTATACTGTGTATGTTACTTTGTGTGGGTGGAAGAATACGTAGAGCAGGCTTCTCCGGACAACTCCAGCCCTGGATAGGAACCGGGTGGGCGTGCAGGTCTTTGCTCCAGCCCAGCACTAACACCCCAGATTAAAGTAACTGTGGTTTCTTAAATGGAAGTCCATGATTGATGGATTATTGGAAATGTTGGTTAGTGCCGGGCTGGAACAAAAGCCTGCACACCCAGTAGCTCTCCAGGACGGGAATTGGGAGAACTCTGCCATGGAGAATTTGACTTTACTGTTGAGGCTGCTACATGATCTATATACACCACACTGTGTTTTATTAGAATGGTTTCTTGGACAGACTACAGAGGACAATTTGTAGAAGACATATTTTTGTAAAGGTAGGAGCTTTGAATTTTCTGGGTATTTTGTCAAAAACAGAAATAAATATGAATTTTAACACTTGAAAGATGTGGTCGCACCGGGTTTTTTTCAATTCAACTCCACTGACACAATTTGATTTTACAGGTACACATTTAATTAGTTCTAACAGTTGTAAAACAAAATAGAACTTGAGCTAAAATGAGAATCTGGTATGGGGAAAATGTACAGTCAATAAAATGATGGTGTAAAGACAAGGACCAATGTTCACAACAGTAGGCTTCAAATAGTCAAATCAATCAAAAACAAAATTGACTAATAATTTTCCATTGTCAAGGCACTACATGGGTCAAACTGACCCATATTACCCTGACCGTCCAACATTCCCACTCAATACACTTAGTCGTGTTTATTAGTGCACACAACAGAAAACTGAAATTTGTCTCATTGAGCAAGTGCAGGTTGTCCATCCATGTTTCAAGTCCATTTTCTTTGTTTGACCCAGCCCAGGTTCTCTATCTTTGTACAATTATATGAATGGACAGTAGTACATACAAAGTCAGTGCTCGTCAGTTTGATCACTAATCTCTATGAATCAATGGATAAGGATCAGTGGTTTTACTATTTCTCACTGCTCTGTAAAAGGCAGTGCTTTTTACTCCAGTAATATCCATCCTTACTGTAATAGTGTCACTCATACACACAGGAGACGATCACATTTCAGACAGTGGAAGCTTGAAAGCCTACGCTGAGCACCAAATGTATTGGGACAGTGACACATTTGTTTGGGCTCTGCACTTTGGATTGGAAAGGATATTATGATATTTCTGCCTCTTAACTTCTCACTGATTATTCATTCAGTATGATCTGTAATCATAGTAGCATCCACATTAATGTAGAAGTGTTTAGAAACATCCTGTTCTTATTTACAATAAATGTGACTCCAAAATGACACAATACATTATCTACCATTTATTTCTATTGGGCACAAAATGATCTGAAACACAACCAGAACTATTAGCAAGTGCATCTAACAAGTTTGCAGTCACAAGCTTAATGTAATCTTTGCATGCTAGTAATATGGGACCAAATACTAAACTTTTGACTACTTTAAAACACATATGAGAATTTGTCACAATACTTTTGGTCCCCTAAAATTGGGGGGACCAAATTAAAGCTGACAGTCTGCACTTTAACCTCAAAGTTACAGAGGCATAAATATCATAGTTATTGTATCATTTCAAATCCAAAGTTCTGGAGTACAGAGCCAAAACAACAAAAAATGTGCCACTGTCCCAATACTTTTGGAGCTCACGTTATATGTATTACCATGACAGTTGAAATGGAATGGCCAAAAGATGAAGCCTGCACAAACAGATCTAATTTAGGATTAGACTACTAAAGAGAAGCTGTTGGTGAAGAAACAAACTGATTTCAGTGTCCATTCTAACAACTAAAAAACAAGGCAAACATAAGGTGGGGGCAACACAAAGTAAAGTTAATTTCCAGCCAGAACTCTGTGCATTAACTTGCACAGTTCCTAAATTCAAGTACAATAATTTCCTCTAAATCAAACCATTTATGGTAAGTACGGTTGTTTGTTGGGGGAAATCTGAAATGGCTCCCTATTTCCTATATAGTGCACTACTTTTGGCCGCAGCCCTATGATGCTCTGGACAAAATGAGTACACTATAGAATAGGAAGCCATTTTGGACAAAGCCTTGCCCTTCTCCTGGGTGTAACCTCTTTTCTCTGCTGTGTTTTGCGCTCAGTGTCTCTTAGTGTTGCCTCCTCTTGTATCTGATGACGGGGTTGTGTGGGGTGTGGATCATGGTTGTGTAGTTGATTGTGGGGAAGTAGCCATCGACCAGGTCAAATTCAAAAAGGCGCAGCATGGTAGACCAGATGGTCTTGATCTGAACGTAGGCAAAGTTCTCCCCAATGCAGCGGTGACGGCCTAGAAGACAGAGAACATCCGTGTTTTTTAATGAGTCATGGTAATGAGGGTAAAATCAGGCCTGAATACTTTGTGGCATGAGACAGTTTTGTATGGTAGTAAAGTCCATATTTTTATATATTGAGCAAGAGCCCCACCTACTGACAAAATACTTATTTACACATGAAAACACACTGTATGACAGCTGTTTCCCCTACCATTGTGTATATGCTTTGACACTTCTGTTTCCTCTTAAAGATTGCAGATATCCTAACTTATTACATCCTGTTAAAAAAATATATAAAAAAAACAAAAAAATATTCTTACCGGCTCCAAAGGGCACATAGGCAAATTTCTCAACTGCGGCAGGGTTATCATTGAGGTAGCGGTCAGGCCTGAACTCCATCCTCTCTGTCCAGGTGTCCTGCAGACGGTGGTTGACCGTCGGGGACACGCACACCTGGTGGCCGGCTGGGATGGTGTAGCCTGCTGCAGTCTGGGGGTGAATGGAAATAAAGGGTCAGGGTTGTTCAATGGTCACTCACCTATTATACACATGCATTTATCTGGGTTGGGGCTCCATTCCATTTCAATGTAAAAAAAAATATATGGACAATTTACATTATGGCCATTTCTCTCTCAAATTCAGTGTCCCAAAATTGTATTTTTATTTACTGATATTATAAGGGAATTGAAAAAATGTCTATGAAGGTAGTAGGAATAATTTCATGGGCATTCGTAACCGCCCAACAAATAATGACATCGATCTTACCTGAGGAGAGCGTGCCATTCTCATCATGGTCATGATGGGTGGACGTAGTCGGAGGGTCTCTTTCAAACAGCGGTCCAACAAAGTCAGGTCCTTCAGCTGATGAATGAACAGGAGACCAGGTAAGAAAAGACCATGCCAAATGAATAGCTGAACTTATTATTTAACAGTCTAGAAAAACAGTTCTAAACTGAAGTTGCTCACATACAATGTCCAATTACCCAGTTTTAAATAGAATATGGTCAAAAAATAAACGGATCTTAATAAGTTTAAACAAAATAATTCATAAAAATGTATGTACATTTGTAGGCCAAGGTAAAAACATTATTCATATTTTCAACAACAAAATTCTAGTGTAATCTATGGCCATTTATGTGCAGTTGGCAATATGCCAGTTATGGATTCTGACCTGGTCAAAGTTGAGTGGGGGCAGGTCTTCTCCACATGCTGTTTTCTGTTCAGCGTAGCAGCGGTCCTGTAGAGCCTTATCTTTGCCCAGAAAGAAGCCCAACCAGGAACTAGTGGTGGAGGATGTGTGCTGTCCAGCCAGGAGTAGACCAATCAGCATGCCTGCTATCTCATCATCATTCAGGGGCCGCCCATCCCTTCAAAAAAGGCAGAAATTGTTAGGGCTGAAATGAGGAATCGATCTAAAATGGTTCAACAGTTATGGAACACCTTTAAACCAAAAGCCCATTCACTTCAGTCCTGTGGGGAGGCATAGATGCTTGTCCCATATGTATTAATACTGGCATCTGTCCCACTTATGTCCTACTTGTAGGTGGCATCTATGAGGGTCTGCAGCATGTCGTCCACTTTCTCTCCAGAGCTTCTGCGTTTCTGGGTGACTTTGTAGAAGATGTTCTTGATCTCCCTGTGTGCTCTGTCCCTTCGTCTGTACAAAAATGACAAAACTAGTTTTTTTCCTGCCTTAACGAAATAAGACATTCTCATTATTGCTATTACAGAATGAATACAGTAGAACTAAGTCCAACTCAGTCTATCACCCAGAACCCTAACCTGAGGATAGTACAATAAGACAGTATAAATTAAGTTTCAAGAGTAATAATTTCCAGCAACCATTCTGGTAACTGTCTAACTTGGTCTTTCACACAAAAAACCTAACCTGAAGATGGAACAGTTTGAATTGACCCTTGGTTGAGAGGACAGTATGAATGAAGTATTTCTCTTACCTGAAACTAGGCAGCGGCAGCCAGCCGGGCAGCAGCCAGGCAGCATGGCTGAAGCCCCCGTCCAGGTCTGCGTAGAGCTGGGCCACCTTCTCGTCCAACATGCTGCGGATCTCCTTCCCATGCAGACAGGCACTGGCCGTCAGGATGATCAGCTCCGACAGGGCCTCAAACAGGTCTGAGAGAGGGAAGAGATGGAAAGACAGGAAGGAGTGAGAGCGATGGAATGAGTGAGCGAAAGAGAAAATAGGTCAGAATTGCGGACTGGATAACTTTGACTGTGCAGTACGGCTCAAATGTTATGACGTGTAACAAGTGATATGGCGTCTTCATAAACAGCAACGCCTCGCAAACAGATTCTAGCAAGAGTGTGAAGCAAAAGACTGCAGTCATTAGCAACCCATTAAGCATCTGTGCATGTGCATGGGAGATCAATGCACTCTTGAGCAACGTAATAGCTACAGTACGTGACAACAAATTTTGACTAGATTAGCCTCTTGCTTCTTACTCATGTCAGAAGTCGCTCTGTTAAACACTACTTTTGGTAATGTCATAACGCTACCCTACCTTTACAGAAAAAAAGGAACTATCTTAAAATGGATGGCAAGGTTCAAACTGTATTACAGTAGTTACAACACATTGCTTACATGTGTATCGTTTTGTATTGCTAAGTATTACTGCACCGTTGGAGCTAAAAACAAGCATTTCGCTGCACCCGCGATAACATCTGCAAGTCTATGTACGCGACTAATACACTTTGATTTGATTTTGTTATATTGAGGTATTGCTTGAGAACTTGTTGATGGGAAATTGTGCTGAATTTTCTGAACAGTTGACATTGTACTTCACCCAAGTCCCTACCCCGTGAGCTCTTCTAGGTCTGAAAGGATTGGATGAGTATACTGTAGTAATTATTCCACTTTGCTATCTGATAGGCCAAGTGGAAAATGTGTAATTCTGCTAACATCTTTTCTATTCTTTTAGGTCTACATTAAGTGGCTACAGTAGGGACTAGAGGTCAATTTGGAGCTGGGCATTTGGATTTAGTTTCTACAGTATTCCATGTGAAAAGATCAGACCGGTTGTAATGTCTCTGTCATCTTACTTTCTTCCCCGCTGTCTCCCCATCTTGAAAAGTACTCTTTAGTTTCCTCCTCGATGATTTCAACGTGCTGTTTGAAATGGGCGATGTTCAGTCCTGTCTTAAACATCTTCTTCTGTTCCAGGAAAATCTACAAAAGAAAATGAGTGGCAAAATATTCGCTAAATCAATACTGTGTTTCAGCTATCATAAACTAAGGACAAACAAACTTCTGGCAATACTTCTTTAAGTGGGGGGAAATTCTCTACATTTGTGAGTGCGAATGGGAGTATCTGAGTAAGTATTTATTTGCCTACATGGTTAGGTACATCGTATGCAACCCCTTTTCCAAAAACTGGCGTGGTCAATCGAGAATAGACATCCTCTGCATTGAGATCTTCGTTCTTGCTGTTGAACATCAGTGTGGCAGCCTCACTACCCAGAAGGTAGGTAAAGGTTTTGCCCACCATGGTAAAGCTGACAACGGGCCCATACTGTGAATATAAAGAAAATAAACCTTGTTTTAGCACCTTCTATAACGGGCACTTTCAAATGGCACTATACACCAGTAAGGTTCAGAAGCTGTATGATAGGAAAAGTTACTGTAACATTTTGTAAACTAAAGTATACTTTGCAGCAGTACTGTATTCTTACCTTTTCATATGCATTCTCCAGAAATTCAATGGGACTTTTCCCAAATGCTATGGCATGACCTAGAAATGGAATGCTAGAAGGTATGTATGGTGGGTATTTCTGAGAAAATAAAAACGTTAATTTAGATACAGGAATAAAATACACAAGGCAATTGATTATGCACAATATGCAATAGTCTATGAATGCGGCATGAAACTATAACATTCACTGTCGCAGCCCTAATAATAATGGAATATATCTCAACTGATTTGTTGTTGATGTACATAACGTACCTTGTCTTCGTCGGAAGAAGATTGTGACTGTTTGAGCACCAGTTTAGAAATATATCCCAAAGTTAGGGTGATCACAAACACTGCAAGGACCACCGATGTCACGTTGTCGCTCATTTTCCCGACGGTATTTTCTAGTAGCATACTACTAACTTGATATAAATGCATAGCCATTGTCACGTCTTCTGTTTGTTTCAATTCGTTGTAAAATATTGTAGGCCACTGCGACAGATTCCTTGCATTTGCAACAAATAAAAACAATCCGTAATCCGGTTGTCACTTCTACACCTACAAGGCAAGAGGCTATTTGTATAAACGGAAAATAGTGTTCCCCAAAGCACAGTCAAATCCTTCTTGATTCCAATAGCATAGTTTATTCCCCTATAACGCTAAATGATGTGACCGCCAATATTGTTACTCAGCATCTCTACCTGTCCATATTAATTTAGTCCTGCCCCCGCCTGACAAATAAAGGCATTTCATTGGCTATTCGCTGTGTGTCCATCAGCTCCGCGGCTGCCTTCCTCCACTCTGGTTGGCTATCACTACCTGGAGTGATGTCTGGCTATATGATGTCATGGCAGAGTACAAGACGACACATTTGAACTCCTCCTCAACATTTACAGGATTGGTTCAACGGTGCCGAAGAGACCCTCCCCGAAATTGTTTTATTTTCTTCTCAAAACAGTGCGATGCTCGAGAGCATCAACACGAATGCTTCGATGCTGACTAAATGTCCTACAAATCAGCTTGCGTCAAGTAGCGATGCATGTTTAATACTCCTGCTGTGTTTTGGTCGAATTGGACCGATTTACAAGTTTTCTCTCTGAAAAATGTAGTTCATTTAATCTGATTGTCATACGGTTCCATAACCTTGTCCACACAGGGCACCTGAACACACAAAATATATTTTTTAATGATTTTCATAAAATGTTGGGTGTTTTATTTAACTTTTGTACACCTGTGGTGTTCCCGGTCAAAAATGACTGGTCATTAGAAATGAATGGGTGAGACTACAATTAGTGTATAAAGTTCCATTCATCAGATGGACACACTTCCTCTCCCAGACCCCACATGCATGTGTGTTTGAGCACACACCTCACTCCCCTTCTTTGCATCCATGGCAACCCCCACGGGAACCTTTCCCCCACAGGAACCACCAATGACCTGTTGGCATTCTCACAAACAGTCGCTAAATTGTTTCAATAATACACTGCTCAAAAAAATAAAGGGAACACTTAAATAACACAATGTAACTCCAAGTCAATCACACTTCCGTGAAATCAAACTGTCCACTTAGGAAGCAACACTGATTGACAATAAATTTCACATGCTGTTGTGCAAATGGAATAGACAACAGGTGGAGATTATAGGCAATTAGCAAGACACCCCCAATAAAGGAGTGGTTCTGCAGGTGGTGACCACAGACCACTTCTCAGTTCCTATGCTTCCTGGCTGATGTTTTGGTCACTTTTTAATGCTGGCGGTGCTTTCACTCTAGTGGTAGCATGAGACGGAGTCTACAACCCACACAAGTGGCTCAGGTAGTGCAGCTCATCCAGGATGGCACATCAATGCGAGCTGTGGCAAGAAGGTTTGCTGTGTCTGTCAGCGTAGTGTCCAGAGCATGGAGGCGCTACCAGGAGACAGGCCAGTACATCAGAAGACGTGGAGGAGGCCGTAGGAGGGCAACAACCCAGCAGCAGGACCGCTACCTCCGCCTTTGTGCAAGGAGGAGCACTACCAGAGCCCTGCAAAATGACCTCCAGCAGGCCACAAATGTGCATGTCTGCTCAAACGGTCAGAAACAGACTCCATGAGGGTGAGATGAGGGCCCGGTGTCCACTGGTGGGGGTTGTGCTTACAGCCCAACACCATGCAGGACGTTTGGCATTTGCCAGAGAACACCAAGATTGGCAAATTCGCCACTGGCGCCCTGTGCTCTTCACAGATGAAAGCAGGTTCACACTGAGCACATGTGACAGAGTCTGGAGACGCCGTGGAGAACGTTCTGCTGCCTGCAACATCCTCCAGCATGACCGGTTTGGCGGTGGGTCAGTCATGGTGTGGGGTGGCATTTCTTTGGGGGGCCGCACAGCCCTCCATGTGCTCGCCAGAGGTTGCCTGACTGCCATTAGGTACCGAGATGAGATCCTCAGACCCCTTGTGAGACCATATGCTGGTGCGGTTGGCCCTCTGAAGGTAAGCAGGGTTGGTCCTGGTCAGTCCCTGGACGGGAGACCAGATGCTGCTGCAAGTGGTGTTGGAGGGCCAGTCGGAGGCACTCTTTCCTCTGGTCTAAAAAAAACAATATCCCAATGCCCCAGGGCAGTGATTGGGGACACTGCCCTGTGTAGGGTGCCGTCTTTCGGATGGGATGTTAAATGGGTGTCCTGACTCTCTGAGGTCATTAAAGATCCCATGGCACTTATCGAAAGAGTAGGGGTGTTAACCCCTGTGTCCTGGCTAAATTCCCAAGCTGTCCTTCATACCATCATGGTCACCTAATAATCCCCAGTTTACAATTGGCCCATTCCTCCTCCTCCTCTCCCCTGTAACTATTCCCCAGGTCGTTGCTGTAAATGAGAATGTGTTCTCAGTCAACTTACCTGGTAAAATAATGGTTAAATTAAATACATTTATTTGAGCAGAGTGCCGTCATGTGGCAGCTACTGCTGTTACCTTGCCAGTCCTTGGTCTGATTTCTGACAACATTTTCAAGTCAAATTAAATTGTTTTGGTCACATGCGCCAAATACAACAGGTGTAGACTTGAAATACTGTGAAATGCTTACCTACGAGCCCAACAATGCTGAGTTAAAAAGTTTGACAAATATTTGATCAATAAAAAAGGAAATAGTAATACAATAAAATAACAAGGTTATATAGGAGTACCAGTACTGAGTCAATGTGCAGGGATACGAGGTATTTAAGCTAATTCAGCATGTACATATAGGTAGGGGTAAAAGTGACTAGGCAAGTAGGCAATCAGGATCTTAGTTTACAAAACATTAATAACACCTTCCTAATATTGAGTTGCACTAAGTATTGCCCTCAGAACAGCCTGAATTCGTTGGGGCATTAACTCCACAAGGTGTTGAAAACGTTCCACGGGGATGCTGGCCAATGTTGACTCAAATGCATCCCACAGTTGTGTCAAGTTGGCTGAATGTCCTTTGCGTGGTTGACAATTCTTGATACACTCAGGAAACTGTTGAGTGTGAAAAACCCAACAGCAGTTCTTCACACTACCACACCCTGTTCAAAGGCACTTAAATCTTTTGTCTTGCCCATTTGCCCTCGCCTTACAAAAACAATATGCCGTTTTGAAACTGCCGTAAAAGTGCAGTAACTGCCGTAAAAGCGCAGTGTACTACACTAACTGTAGTTACACAGTAAAATGACTGTAATTTTGGATGCAGTATACAGCAGTTATACTGCACTCAGACTGCAATCTTTTTTCATTAGGGTCTGATTGGCATACATGCACAATCCATGTCTCAAGCCTTTAAAATCCTTCTTTAACCTGTCTCCCCTTCATCTACACTGATTGAATTGGATTTAACAAGTGACATCAATAAGGGATCATATCTTTCACCTGGATTCACCTGGTCAGTCTGTCATGGAAAGAGCAGGTGTTCTTCATATTCTGTACACTCTGTATATAATAAACAGAGTAGCAGCAGCGTATGTGAAGAGTGTGAAAGTGTGTCTATGTGTGAGTGTGTATGGGAGCATATGTAGTGTGTGTAGGGTTGCTTTGCTGGTGACACTGATTTGTTTAGAGTTCAAGGCACACTTAACCAACATGGCTATCATAGCATTCTGCACTGATACACCATCCCATCTGGTTTGTGCTTAGTGGGACTATCAATTGTTTTTACAGGAGGACAATGACCCCAAAACACACCTACAGGCTGTGTAAGGACTATTTGATCAAGAAGGAGAGTGATGGAGTGCTGCACCAGATGACCTGGCCTCCACAATCACCCGACCTCAACTCAATTGAGATGGTTTGGGTTGAGTTGGACCGCAGAGTGAAGGAAAAACAAGTACTCAGCATATGTGGGAACTCCTTCAAAACTGTTGGAAAAGCATTCCAGGTGAAGCTGGATGAGAGAATGCCAAGAGTGTGCAAAGCTGTCATCAAGGCAAAGGGTGGCTACTTTGAAGAATCTCAAATATAAAATATATTTTGATTTGTTTCACACTTTTTTGATTGTGTGTTATTTCATAGTTTTGATGTCTTCACTATTATTATAAGATGTAGAAAATAGTAAAAATAAAAACCCTTGAATGAGTAGGTGTCCAAACTTTTAACTGGTACTGTATGTACACACACACATACATTGACCCCCTTTAGAGAGAGAGTAAATAGTCCACACTGCTGAACTGTTAATAAAATGGCAGTCTTGTGGCTTGGGGGTAGAAGCTATTCAGAAGCCTTTTGGTCCCAGACTTGGGGTTCCGGTACGCTTGCCATGCGGTAGCAGAGAAAACAGTCAATGGCTTGGGTGGCTCGAGTCTTTGATCATTTTTAGGGCCTTCCTCTGACACCGCGTGGTATAGAGGTCCTGGATGGCAGGGAGTTTGGCCCCAGTGATGTACTGGGCCGTACGCACTACCTCTGTAGCGCCTTGCGGTCAGATGCCGAGCAGTTGCCATACCAAGCGGTGATGTAGCCAGTGAAGATGCTCTCAATGGTGCAGCTGTATAACTTTTTGAAGATCTGAGGGCCTATGTCAAATCCACTACAGCCCCGTCAATGTGAATGGGGGCGTGTTCAGCCCTACGTTTCCTGTATTCCACGATAAACTCCTTTGTCTTGCCCATGTTGAGGGAGAGAGGTTATTGTCCTGGCACCACACTGTTTTCATTGACTATCTTAGATTGACCTTAATATATTAGGCCTAATTAATGTATCTTTGCTTTGCACTGCACTGCATGCACACAGATAAAAAAATAAAAATACAAGACGGACTTGTATTTTCAGCAAAACAAGGAATTACTCGCACTCCTATTATTCATTTTATTTAACATGAACCATTAAATACACATTATTTACAACCACGAAATGTTACAGAAATCTGAATATCAAATAAACTAAATGATGTATTTGGTGAAAACAGACTATTTCCTCAAAAAAAGCGATGGTCCAATACAAGAAAGCAAAGCAATCGACAAAAAGAGTACATAGGAATAATATCGTCTTTGAAGGTGAGTCAACCATATGCATACTTGTCTGTTAAACTTCTGTCATTTGGAGTCATTTGTCCACTCGACTTCATTAACAGTTTAACAATAAGGCCAGCCTATTGAGGAAAAGAGAAGCACACGAATAAGCAATTTCATGTAATATTGCCCAGATTGAACTCCAAAGTTAGAGCTGTACGCTACGGTTAATATTTTCTTACACATCATACAATCTGCACTGTTTTCCAGGCTACAACACATTGATTCAAGATAATCACAGGTACATCCATCAGAATGACTTGGGAAAGGTCCTACAGTTACCTGTTTGGTGTGCACAATGAAGTTCATCTTGTTTTCCAGACTGTGAATCTGGAAGTACTGATCAGCGTGCCCTAGCTGCCACATGAAAGAGCCATACTCCAGACTGATAAGAAGGACCTAAAAATACACAGTAGAACATATGCACAAGTATCAGTAAAAGAGGGCATTTACATGAAAATGTAAAAAATATATAAAGCTTTTAAAATCAATACTTTTGAGGCCTACTTTATATACTTAGATATTTACATCCATGCTTACATTGTGACCAGTAGATAAGAATGTATTTGTATTTATTAGGGATCCCCATTAGCTGCTCATGGCTCTATGTAGTACTGTGCGCCTCCCATCGTCTATTCCCCGACTTGGGGATTTTGAAGAGACCTCTGGTGGCATGTCTTGTGGGGTATGCATGGGTGTCTAAGCTGTGTGCTAGTAGATTAAACAGACACCTCAATGCATTCAGCTTAAGTATGTTTCTGAAGTATGTTTCATGCGTTTTAGTATACTACTGTATTCTGTATACTGCATGGTTAAACAAGGTTCAATCCAGTGATATAAAGTAAAATAATTTGAAAGTACTACTTAAGTCATTTTTTGCGGTATCTGTACTTTACTATTTATATTTTTGACAACTTTATACTTTTACTTCACTACATTCCTAAAGAAAAGTATCTACTTTTTACTCCATACATTTTCCCTGACACCCAAAATTACTCGTTACATTTTTAATGCTTAGCGGGACAGGAAAATGGTCTAATTCACACAATTATCAAGAGAATATCGCTGGTCATCCCTACTGCCTGGCAGACTCATGAAAAACATGCTTTGTTTGTAAATTATGTCTAAGGGTTGCAGCATGCCCCTGGCTATCCATACATTTTTAAAAACAAGAAAATGGTGCCGTCTGGTTTGCTTAATATAAGGAATTTGAAATGATTTATACTTTTACTTTTAATACTTAAGTATGTTTAAAACCAAATACTTTTAGACTTTTACTCAAGTAGTATTTTACTGGGTGACTTTCACTTTTACTTGAGTCATTTTCTATTAATGTATCTTTACTTTTACTCAAGTATGACAATTGGGTACTTTTTCCACCATTGGTTTTCTCTGTATACATATACTCTGGTCCCAACAAACAAATAGCCCCGGGGCACCTTGGTCTCCATGTTCATGAGGTGCAGGCCCTTGGTGTTGACACCCACAAAGACGCGGATGACTTTGTGGTTGCTGGAGCTAGCCTTGGTGAAGACCTGGCCCGTGAAGAAGGCAGCACCATATGTTGGGATGTCCCAGCAGTTCTGCAGGAAGAGCCTCTGGAGGTGGTGCATCTCTTTGCTCACACCCTCACTCATACTGAGGTTCTGTGGCAGATAAGGTGAAGTAAGGGTAAGAGTTTGACCCCACAGATATAAATGTATATTACACAAAAACTAAATAATGAAAATAAACCTGACCTTATACTCATGAAGAATCCTGTTTGTCCAATGATGCGCTTTGCTTTTCACCTTGGATATCGGGAGAATAGATTTCAGGTTTTCCTCACTGTTGAAAACAAAACATTTACGGTTATATCATATTACCACAGGTTTATGTACTGTACCTTATCTTCGAATATCATACCAAGATTTCACCAGTTTTAAAGAAGAGTCTTATGCTAAATTGATTCAATTCAGGGACCAATTTAAGATATTTACTTAAGGAAACCCTGCTTGTGCTTCTTGCTCTCATAGTTTCCATAGATGATCTGCAGCAGCAAGCTGGCCAGGGTGATCAGCTTGCTGTCTGGGGAGGGGAAGAAACCCTTGAGGAGGCAGTGTCTGGCCTCGTCAAACAGGATCAGGATGGACAGGGGGTCCTCAATCTGGGGGAGAAGATTCAAGCCAATCATGGATGGATTAACTTGAACACCAGACCCTAGATTAGTTTAATCAGGTGTATTATTACTGGGCTGGAACAAAATCATGCACACCCTCTGGGTCTCACTTAACCAGAGTTGAGAAACACTGATCTAATCAAAATCCCAAATCCTTGCTTTACAGAATTTCCTCAAGGGAATATTAAAGTTTATCAAAATCAAATTGGTTACAAACCTTTTTCTCAATGTCGAGGGGCAGACGGACATCTCTACGGAGGAAGAGCTGTGGGTTCTCCCTCTGGGGGTCCAGGACAGTGAGGTCAGTGACAATCTCGGTCCAGATACGCAGGTGCTGCAGGGGCTTGTGGTAAGGCTTCAGCTGCAGGTCTGATGGAAGACAAGACACAGAAACACACAAAGGGTATAATAAGCACAGGTAGCCTGGAAATAAGATACTACAAATACAAGCATATACTACCTAAGCCTAGATATTGGGCGGCCATTTTGGATCTGTGTATGTGTGACTCACTGAGATTCTCGGAGCAAATCCAAATGGTGAAGTACTGCTGGGTGTCCTTGGAGAGCCGCATGCCCTCCATGATCTGCTGCACTGATGTGTTGTTGCCGTGCTTCAGCTCCACCGAGCGGTACGAGCCATCCATGCGGTAGATGCGCACCTTCTCGTACTGCAGAAGGAAAACACTGTTTTTGTATACATTTCTAAACTTAAAGTCTTTGACAAGTCTGTTGGAGTAGCATACATGCACGCACACTTCACACTCACTGGTTTGTTATTGGCTTGCTGTAGGAGTTTCACTGTCTCCTCCCATTCGTTCTGCTTGTTCTCTTCACAGATTTGCATGGGTGATCTCTTTTGCTGATCCTCTGTGTGCTAATAAAAACAAGCAAGCAAAGTTACTTTCTAACTGCTACTTACTACTGGAAACACATTGAAGTCCTAAACTATGATGTTCCACTGGTACCAGCACAGTATGTGGCCATCATGCAAATAGGATGGAGGATATACTGTATTCAACCAGGCTTCTCCAATTCAGGTCTTGGAGAGATACTGGGTGTGCAGGCTTTTATTCCAGCACATTAAAGTGTTGAATTGGGAATTCAAACGTGTTAGAACTAGGTTTAAACCATGCTGACGGCCTTCTGCTGTCTCTCCACCCTTTGCTCTTGTCCACACCCCGGCTCAACCCTAACCCTAACCCTAGCTTCACGTCCACACCCCGGCTCAACCCTAACCCTAGCTTTATGTCCACACTCTGGCTGAAGTCTAACCCTAGTCATAACCTTAGCCATAAGGGAAAGACTATTTTCACACCATTTCGATACGGAAGTTACTTTTTCGTAACAAGTTAGCAAAACTTAGGCGGCAGGTTAGGATAATTAACATAGCAGGTTAGGAGTATGAGGTTAACATTAAGAAAAGGGTTAGGTTTAGCAACCCCCGTCTCAGTCTTACCCGGTCTATCTCAGGATGCTGGAGCAGAAGCTGTACTATCTGTGAGTGGCCCCCTCCAGCAGCAAAGTGCAGCGGGGAGCTCAGCTGGCCATTCAGCAGGTTGGGGTTACAGTTTCCCTTCTCCAGCAGTAGCTTGGTCGCCTCCACTTTACCATACCTACATTCAAAACAACATAGAAGTTTTACTCTTATTTGACGACAGCTGTTCGATTAAAAAAAAGATCAATAGAAACGTTATTGTCCTTAGAGGACTTAAAATTTACTTTAGGGAATTGGTTTACAATCTGGGATTTGTTTTCCAGCAAAATGGCAGCCCCGCCACTTCTTTTGGTCTACAGCTGTGCTAAAACACAACATCCCTCGTATGAGACGTACCAGCAGGCGTAATGGATGGGGGCCCAGTGGTCGCTGTCCAGCTGTTTGACTGAGAAGCCACTTTCCAGGAGCTTGGTGAGCAGCTCTGTGTCGCCTTCACAGGCACTGCGGTGGAGGGGAAAGTCATCCACCCACTGACGCTCCCTAGGGAGGAGACAGAGAATAAGCCCGTTCAATCACTGACTTCACAATGTCATGAAGCATTTGAAAAGGCCCAAACTCCAGAGAATGCCAGACAGAATTGGGCTTGATTGAGGTTGCCTGGTGCAATGGAACAGATGGAATTGTCCCAAATGTGCAAATGTTGCCCATTTGGCACTCCAGACATGCTCATTTGAAGGAAAACATATACTATTTGAACCCTGGTCTGGAAAATGCATGGAGTTGTTTTGAAGTTAAATTTTGGGAAGCTCACTCACTTGTCCTCTGTCACACTGTTAGAGCCGTGCTGCCACTTTTCTCTCTTAGGGATCTGGATTTTAGAGTAATCTGGTGCACCAAGGCCAAAGTAAGGGTTGATGATAACTTTGTCCACCTAGAAATGGCAAAAGTAGAGAGGATACGTAAACACTAGTTTATGTTGAAATATTTTGATGATGATACAAAGTATTACTGTTTAAAATAAAAGTATATCAGTGCAGGGCTAAAACAAAAATGTGAACTGTCTTATAAGTCGTCCCTCAGGAGAGGATAAGGATTGGAAAAAACGTTATCATTAAAGACCAAAATTGGTTAAAGAAAATTATGATGAATAAAAAAAATATATATCAGTTTCATTTAAAGACCAAAAAAATTACAGCTGTTCCATATAGATTAAAAATAGTGGGGAAGAGATTGTTTTGAAGTACCGATTCAACGGCACATGGATTATAAATTGATCGTAAACCTAAGCTGATTTCAAAACTTAGAATTTTTCCATTTAAATGATTATACAAAATTCTTGCAACCAATAGAATGTTATATATACGGGGGGTACAGCCTTCCTAGCTCTGCAGATTTTGCTGCAAAGAGACAGAGTCACTAGATCATTTATTTTGGTATTGTCCATATGTAGCTTGTTTTTGGTCACAGGTCCAGGAATGGCTGAAGAATTGTAACATTTACCTGGAGCTAACGCTGCAGATAGCAATACTGGGTGATTTGAAAAGTCAGTCAGCCGATCAATAATGTAATAATACTTTTAGCAAAAATGTTTATCTTTAATTTACAATCTGTAGAAACGTGTAGAAAGGTTCAGAACTTTTGTTAAGCATCACAGCACAGTTGAAAAAGATATGGCAAATAGAAATCCAATATGGATGGCGTTAAGAGATAGATGGGAGGGGTTGAATGGAGCTGAAGGGTGGGACTAATAATAACAAGATAACAAATGTAAAATATACTGTGTATGTAAAATGTATAAAGGTTCAGAACTTTTGTGAAACAGCACAGTTAAAAATATATGGCAAATCGAAATCAAACTAGATGGACATCAGAAATAGATGGGAGAGGTTGAGGTAAGAGGAAGGACCGGACTAAAAACAAACATATCAAAATATTGTCAAATAAATTGTTTCTGGTAAAATGTATATAGTGTGTATAAGCTTGAAGTAGAAGCCAAAGTGTTGTTGTTCAGTTGTTGTTTAGTTTAGTCCAATTAGGGGAGGGTTGGTAGGGTTAGAAGGAAATATATTTTAAAAAGATGTGTATTTATATGTATGTATGTATGCATGCATGTGTATGTAAACTCAGCAAAAAAAAGAAACGTCCTCTCACTGTCAACTGCATTTATTTTCAGCAAACTTAACATGTGTAAATATTTGTATGAACATAACAAGATTCAACAACTGAGACATAAACTGAACAAGTTCCACAGACATGTGACTAACAGAAATGGAATAATATGTCCCTGAACAAAGGGGGGGGGGGGGGTCAAAATCCAAAGTAACAGTCAGTATCTGGTGTGGCCACCAGCTGAATTAAGTACTGCAGCTCATCTCTTCCTCATGGACTGCACCAGATTTGCCAGTTCTTACTGTGAGATGTTACCGCACTCTTCCAACAAGGCACCTGCAAGTTCCCGGACATTTCTGGGGGGAATGGCCCTAGCCCTCACCCTCCGATCCAACAGGTCCCAGACGTGCTCAATGGGATTGAGATCCGGGCTCTTCGCTGACCATGGCAGAACACTGACATTCCTGTCTTGCAGGAAATCACGAACAGAACGAGTAGGTTGCATTGTCTGGTGGCATGCTGGAGGGTCATGTCAGGATGAGCCTGCAGGAAGGGTACCATATGAGGGAGGAGGAAGTCTTCCCTGTAACGCACAGCGTTGAGATTGCCTGCAATGACAACAAGCTTAGTCCGATGATGCTGTGACACACCGCCCCAGACCATGACAGACCCTTCACCTACTAATCGATCCCGCTCCAGAGTACAGGCCTCGGTGTAACGCTCATTCCTTTGACGGTAAACGCGAATCCGATCATCACCCCCGATGAGACAAAATCGCGACTCGTCAGTGAAGAGCACTTATTGTTAGTCCTGTCTGGTCCAGTGACAGTGGATTTGTGCCCATAGGCGACGTTGTTGCCGGTGATGTCTGGTGAGGACCTGTCTTACAACAGGCCTACAAGCCCTCAGTCCAGCCTCTCTCAGCCTATTGCAGACAGTCTGAGCACTGATGGAGGGATTGTGCGTTCCTGGTGTAACTCGGGCAGTTGTTGTTGCCATCCTGTACCTGTCCCGCAGGTGTGATGTTCGGATGTACCGATCCTGTGCAGGTGTTGTTACACGTGGTCTGCCACTGCGAGGACGATCAGCTGTCCGTCCTGTCTCCCTGTAGCGCTGTCTTAGGTGTCTCACATTACGGACATTGCAATTCACTGCCCTGGCCACATCTGCAGTCCTCATGCCTCCTTGCAGCATGCCTAAGACACATTCACGCAGATGAGCAGGGACCCTGAGCATCTTTCTTTTGGCGTTTTTCAGAGTCAGTAGAAAGGCCTTTTAGTGTCCTAAGTTTTCATAACTGTGACCTTAATTGCCTACCGTCTGTAAGCTGTTAGTGTCTTAACAACCGTTCCACAGGTGCATATTCATTAATTGTTTATGGTTCATTGAACAAGCATGGGAAACAGTGCTTAAACCCTTTACAATGAAGATCTGTGAAGTTATTTGGATTTTTACGAATTATCTTTGAAAGACAGGGTCCTGAAAAAGGGGCGTTTCTTTTTTTGCTGAGTTTATATATGTTGAGAGAAGAGTGTGCAAAGCTGTCATCAGGGAAAAGGGTGGCTACTTTGAATAATCTCAAATATTAAATATTTTGATTTGTTTAACACTTTTTTGGTTACTACATAATTCCACATGTGTTATTTCATAGTTTTGATGTCTTCACTATTATTCTAAAATTTAGAAAATAGTACAAATAAAGAAAAACCCTTGAATGAGTCCAAACTTCTGACTGGTACTATATATATTGATAAATAAATATATATATATATATGGGGGATTGAAAATGATGTAGACAATTACATTGATGGAAGCTACAATCTATCTGTAAAGCTGATCTACCCCCTAAAAATAAAAAAACAGTATGTGGGCAAAGGGCACTCACCCGGTTGGTATACTGCAGGTCTGAGCCGTAGAGAGGGTTCTGAATGCACATGTCAGCCTTCTCCAGTGACAGCATCTTGCTCTTGATCTCCAAGGCAGTGTAACCCATGTGCAAACCCCCGTCACTGGGTTTGCCCTCTCTGATGTAGGCAGGGTTACTCACGTTGGTCTTGACTCGGTCCGCCGGCGTGGGCCGGAACAGAGCTGGAATGGCGTGAGGCATGGTGTGCTGCTCTGCCAGCCACCTGTATAAGGCAGGTGTACAAGTTCAAAGGTTTAGGTTTAGTAGGTGACGTTCTGGTAAGGTTTACCAATGTCTCTATGGTAGGTGAATTATCTACTATGTGCCACTCACTGCACTGTATATCGCTTTAAATATCTTTTGTTTTTCACCATCCCAACTCCTCGGACACCACAAATTCACAGGAGGATGGAAGCAGCACAACGACAATCGCAGTGCAGCGGGGTTAAGTGCCTTGCTCAAGGGAACAACAGTAGTGGATAGTATTAATGATCTGAAACCAGCAGCCCTCCAGTAACCAATCTAGTTCCCCACTTTTTTCATCGTCCGGACTGAGAATTAAACCAACAACCTTCCTGTTACCGGTCCACCTCTCTAACCTCTGGGCTACCTACCGACCCCGAAGTGGCCTAAATACAACAGACATGCAGATGGTACAGTAGGTGATGCTGAAGGAAAAGGAAACCGCACACTGCTCTTGATAGTATCACCGATATTTAATAAGCTTTACGTATCGGCCACACGGCCTTCGTCAGAGCTTTTTCAGTAGGTGATGCTACCATATACACTGATTTTCAGCTCTCTGATACACACCAAAAACAGTAAGTCACACTGGATCAGGGTGCCTGCTAAATGACTTCAATATGAAATCATAGACAAAGACTTACTTGTCCAAAGCCAGGAGCATCTTTGAGGTGATAGGGGAGAAGTGAGCACTGGTCTCGCTACACACACGTATGATATCCTGCAGGCAGTAAAAACTGGGGCTACCAGGGCTGTAGATAGGCTTGCTGTTATCTGTTCAGAAAGACCAATAAGCAGCACACAACAATAAAAAAAAACATTGCTAGCTAAACTTTATTATTAGGAATGGTTTAAAAAGTACACCAGACAAAAGTGGACTAACACTAACAGTGGGGTCCGGAATTATTGTATCCCTCGATAAAGGAGCAAAAAAATCATTTTTTATATCATATTAAATAATACAAATACTGAGCTATATTGTATGCAAAAAAAAGAAATTATATTATTTTATACTAATACAATTGCTAATACAATATTTGTTTAACAAATAATAAATAATAAAAAGATACATGTCAAAATGATTTGTTTTTGATGCATGCTTGGGGCTATCATCTTGCTGGAAGATCAACTTGCAGACAAGTTTCAGCCTCCTGAACCTGGTCATATGACACGAAAATGAAGGTCTTTGGCCACGCACACCAGCGGTGGATTTGGCCTTCGAAAGAACAATGTATATACAGAAGATTCCTCATCCTAAATGTTAAATATGGTGGCGGATCTTTGATGTTATGGGGCTATTTTGCACTTGTTAAGGTCAACGGCATTGTGAACTACCAAGTACCAGGACATTTTAGCCAAAAACCTGGTTGCCTCTGCCAGGAGGCTGAAACTTGGCCACAAGTGGATCTTCCAGCACGACAATAACCCAAGCACACATCAAAATCCACAAAGAAATGGTTAATTGATCACAAAGTCAACCTTTTGCAATGGCAATCCTATTCTCCAGAATTGAACCCCATTGAAGACCTGTCTTTTGAAAATAAAGAAGGCAGTCCATAAGCGCAGGCGAAGGATATCTAGAATCTGGAAAGATTCTGCATGGAGGAATGGTCTAAGATCCCTCCCAATGTGTTCTCCAATCTCAAAACATTTTAGAAAAAGGCCCAGTTTCATGGTCCTCGCAAGGGGCGGGTGCTGGAGTATAGAAGACATCGGATCCAATAATTCTGACCCCATCTTTGAGATTTTTTATTTTTATTATTACTTCTTAACCAAAAATCTATTTATCTGAGTAATTTGTATTAGTATAAAATAATAAAATGTTTCCTTTTTTTAGCATACATATAGCTCAGTATTTGCATAATTCATTTTATACAGTCTTTTTTTGCTTATCTTTATCAAGGGATCCAATAACTCCGGTCCCTACTGTATATAATTAATGAGCATTTATACCATTTCTAATCATTTATACCCCTTTATGTGTTATGTGCTGACAAGTTAGTGTCAAGTCCTACCTTTGACATTGACTGGCACAATAAAGAGGGAGACCTCTTTCCCTTCATTGTCAACATCGAGAGGGAATTTCCTCATGTGCACCACACGCTTTCCTGTGATGAACAACAGGATCAGCGCTTTGACACAATTTGTTATTTCAAATGTCTTTCTACTCTTCAAAAATCTTTTACATTAACAAACGATTCACATCCAAACCTGGAAAGCTACCATAATTACAGAAAATAAGCAAAGATGTATTTATTTACCAATAAAACCCTGGTTGTTAGATATGGGTTTAGTCATTTCATCAACATAATCCAAAATGGATCTGGCTGTGTTCCCACTCGCTTGGATTTTGGTCGCCAGTAAGACTTTCTTCCGTTTCTTCTCTTTTCCTTCCAAAGGAACTTCTATCAACAGGATCTAAATGATGGGTAATAGGGTTACACATGTTGATGGGGAACATAAACTCAACGAGAAACATTTATGAAATCAAACCATAAGCTAAATAATTGTAATTGGCCATGAACAATATTTGGGTAAAAGTAAAATGATATTGAAGCAGATTTGAGGTTGATGATATGGTAATATTTTTATATTTCTTATTTAACCTTTATTTTACTAGGTAAGTCAGTTAAAAACAAATTATTCTTTACAATGACGACCTACACGGGCCAAACCCTCCCCTAACCCGGATGACGCTGGGCCAATTGTGCGCTACCCTATGGGACTCCCGATCACTGCCGGTTGTAATACAGCCCGGGATCAAACCCGGGTCTGTAGTGATGCCTGTAGCACTGCCTTAGACCACTGCACCACTCAGGATCAAGGCACAAACCAGAACTGTGAACTTCCAGAGAGCTTTGCACACTGAGCCTCCTTACACTAAATGTATTAATAAAGGCATTGACACTTTGCATGAACCATAGTCTGCTACACGCAGTGTTACTTAAACATGTATATTAAATGTGTATCGCACTTCTGAAACCAATGTAACAAATTCAGGAGGTAGCCCAGACTGGGACACAAACAGAGTACCCTGCGACTGTCATTCCAACCCCTTGCTGTTATGCAAAGAGATCCTAACCTCTGGATGAGGTTGCTAGATGTTGCATGGTCGCTACTGTATCATATGAAATATACTGTAGTCTTACCTCATAGGCTTTAGCCCGATATTCCTTAGAGCTCAGACTGACTTGATTCTTTGGACGAATGACAGCAACAAACACATCTTCCAAGTTGTCTTGGTTGCCCATGGCGTTGACTTGCCTTCAATCCCTTTCAAGCATCCTACATAAGGACTGATTTATGAGGAATGTGAGGAGCACCATGCCTGAAATGTTACAAATAATATATCAGAATCTAATTGGGAGACAGCAAAACGTGATTATTCTATTAATAATCTATATTCTATTCTATTGTAGAGTGTTTTTTAATTATTTAAAAATAGGCTAGGCTATTACACATTATATGGTTCTCATCACTGATCAATCTGGAAAAGATAAGACTTTTAAATTGTTAACTTGTAATGAATTACTTAATATCTACGATCACATAGGCTGTTACTTTAACGCATTAAAATGAAATAGCATAATGATAGTAACATAATTATGGCGAAAATCTTTTCAAAGGCAAATTTGATTGCGTTCAAAAGTATAAAGTTATGTCACAACAAAAGTCACGCCCCGGAAACCAAGCATACTGTTGCCTTCCTCTACAAGACTACTGATATCACATAGGGTATAAAATACAACATGAAAAGTACTATGCAGCACGAATTTTCATTAAAGCTATATTGTGTCCTTTGAAGTAGATGTGAAACTTTACGTCAGATAACTTGAAGGCTTAGGTATCGCACTGTTACATTTTGAGAAACGCTTTCAAACATACCTGAAATTATGAGCTATCACAATCTTTAAAAAGTATAGATTGTCGGTGTTTTCATTTCCCCGGGTGTAATAAGGCAAAGACGCGCAGTAACAATAAGCTAGGCAAGCTTCTAAGCAGATATTTGTGTGTTTCCTAAAAGCATAACATCGGTTGGCGACCACAGCAAGTGAAATGGAACAGAGTCACATTGCGCCTATACTGACTAGTTTTGACAACAGGGAACTCTGCTGGTCGGGTGGACTTAGTGCGCATATTTTTCTTCTGAAAATGTAGACGGATGGAAATAAATTATACAGAAATCAAATCGGATGTGAAAGTAATTTGCTTTGGTATAAAATAAGGCCAAGTCACTTTTGACTCGTAAATTTTGTTCTGAATTCATTTGATTGCATTCAGGCAATCCTGGTATAAATTGTGAATACGGGCATGTTTCCAAATATTTGTATATTAAATAGTCAATTCCAGGTACACTTTTGCTAGTTTCAGATTATGTATGGCAGTGGTTCCAAACCTTTTTTCCACAGGGCACCCTTTTCACATTTTAATCAAACACCAGGTTGATTTTGTTTAATTTGAGTGACCTAGGATTTTTTTTTAAAGCTAATTTCCTGCAATTCTACCAAGTTTAACAAGACTCATGATATCTTTTAGGTAGGCTATTTAGTGATAATAATGATATAAATAGATAAGGAAAATAAAGTCTAGACCCGATTTCGACAATTCTTATTCTGCTACCAAGTGTTGTATTATGATCATTTACATGAACCCTCAACTTAATTATACATATTCTCTTACAGAAAGTGCTTTGATCAATTAATAGTCACCTATTGTGTAAGATTACTTCCCAAAGTGTAATTTCTTTGACTCCTCGACTTTAGGTCGTTGCTCCGTTTCTGAATATCAGAGACAAACAAAAGAGAATAGTGGATGGCGGCAAATGTTTTACTTTTAAACTCGGACAAAAATAGAAATGCTAGTTCTGCTGAGAGATATGCTGATTGATCTGACAATTAATCTTGATGGTTGTTCAGTCGTCTCAAATAAAACTGTGAAGGACCTCTGTGTTACTCTGGGCCCTGATCTTTCTTTTGATAAATATATCAAGAATATTTCAAGGGCAGCACTGCAAAAATCTGAAACTTTTTGTCACAAAATTATGTAGAAAAGCTAACCCATGCTTTTGTCACTTTTAGATTAGACTACTGCAATGCTCTACCCTCCGGCTACCTGGATCAAGCACTAAATAAACTTCAGTTAGTGATAAATACGACTGCTGATATCTTGACTAGAACCAAACAAATGTATCATATTACTCCACTGCTAGCCTCGCTACACCGGCTTCCTGTTATGGCTAGGGCTGACTTCAAGGATTTACTGCTAACCTACAAAGCATTAAATGGACTTGCTCCAACCTATCTCTCCGATTTAGTCCTGCTGAACATACCAACAAGTACGCTACATGGTCACAAGACGCAGGCCTCCTTATTGTCCCTAGAATTTCTAAGCAAACATGCTGGAGCCAGGACCTACTCCTATAGAGCTTCATTTTTATGGAATGGTCTGCCTATCCATGTGAGAGACGCAGACTTTACTGAAGACTCATCTCATCAGTAGGTCCTATGAATGAATGTAGTCTGGCCCAGGGGTGCGAAGGTGAATGGCAAGGCACTGATTGGACGAACCGCCCTTGCTATCTCTACCTGGCCGTCTCCCGTCTTTCCACTGGGATTTTCTGCCTCTGACCCTATTACGGGGGCTGATTCACTGGCTTACTAGTGCTCTTCCATGCCATCCCCAGCCCTCCGTCATGTCATGTCAGGCTTTTTTTGCTATACTCGACTTGAGTGGGATGAGTCACTGACATGATCTTCCTGTCTGGTTTTTTACCCCCTCGGGTCGTGCGGTTGAGGAGAACTTTGTGGACTATACTCAGCCTTGTCTCAGGGTAGTAAATTGGTGGTCTGTTGATATCCTTCTAGTGGTGTGGGGGCTGTACTTTGGCAAAGTGGGAGGGTTTATATTCTGCATGGTTGGCCCTGTCCAGGGGTATCATCGGACAGGGCCACAGTGTCCCTGACCCCGTCTCAGCCTCCAGTAGCTATGCTGCAATAGTCTATGTGTCGAGGGGCAGTCTGTCCTATCTGGTGAAATTATGCTACATTGTCCCAGACCTGCTGTATTTGACCCTCTCTCTCCCTCACCTGCTGTCTCCACCTCTGAATGCTCAGCTATGAAAAACCAACTGACATTTACTCCCGAGGTGCTGACCTGTTGCACCATCTTCAACCCTTGTGATTATTATTTGACCCTGCTCATCATCTATGAACATTTGAACATTGATCTGGCCTTAATGGCCATCTACTCTTATAATATCCACCCGGCACAGCCTGGCCACCCCTCAGAGCCTGGTTCCTCTCTAGGTTTCTTCCTAGGTTTCTGACTTTCTAGGGAGTTATTCCTAGGCACCATGCTTCTACATCTACATCTGCATTGCTCACTGTTCATTTTTTTTACCTTTATTGAACAAGGCAAGTCAGTTAAGAACAAATTCTTATTTACAATGACAGCCTACCGGGGAACACTGGGTTAGCTGCCTTGTTCAGGGGCAGAATGACAGATTTTTCCCTTGTCAGCTCAGGGATTCGATCCAGCAACCTTTCGGTTACTGGCCCAGCGCTCTAACCACTTGGCTACCTGCCGCCCCAAATGTAAAAAAAGGCCTTTATAAATACATTTGATTGATTGATATTCCCATGTGCATCAGTCTTCATCTGGCATTGTACCTCTTGTTTCTAGCATAAAGCATCACAGATTTCTGCGTCGTTTTATATCGGTATAAACAATTACGAATTGTACCCCTCAAATCAAGGAAGGTCCCTGTCACGAATCCCGCCGAAGATGGTGCCTCTTCCTGTTCGGGCGGCGCTCGGCGGTCATCGTCTCCGGCCTACTAGCTGCCACCGATCCCCTTTTCTGTTTCATTTAGTTGTGTCTGATTTGTTGCACCTGTTTCGGGTTTAGGTTTGGTTGTGGGCTATTTAAGCCCAGTTGGCCCGCTGGCTTTTGTGCGGGCTTGTTTTTCTGTTTGTGGTGTTTGTTTATTCTTGTGGTGTCTGTTCTTGCTCAGTTTTGTCCTGTTTGTTGGACTTGGACTTTACGCGCCCTTGTGTGTGTGGCGTGACCGTCTCTCTGGTTATTTGGTATATTAAAAATCCACGTCTTTTGGAACTACCCTGCTCTCTGCTCCTGACTCCTTCACTCACCACTTTTGAAGTCCTGACAGTCCCTAGGTTGGGAACCCCTGATGTATGGTGACATCATTGGCCACATAGCAAACCGAGCGAGAGAGAGAGAGAGAGAGATACTAGTGTTTCAGTCAAATTATTATTGTGCATACTGTGATTTGGATCATCATTTAGACTTGTTTATTGAAGACAGTGTATAAAACATTAACGGACAGTCAGAGAATGTATTGACAGGTAGGCTAATATAAGGCAGCTGTATGAACACAAGTTCAAATTAGGAAATATTGCCACAACAACAGAGTTCAGTTGACCCAAATAAATGACAATACATTTGAATGCTTTTACTGTGAATTTAGTTTCCCATCTATTCATAATACATGATTTCCTTGCTTTACTTGGTCCACTTGAATGAGTCTGGTTGCTGAGAAAGTGGGAACGAACCTCTTCTCCACAGTTTTAACCACCAAACTCCACTTCTCACCCACCTAACCTCCCTTCAAATTGTTGGCCGTGTCAAGAATCAACCCCTAGCCCCTACCCCTTGGCACTGGGGTAGCCCCTACCCCTTGGCACTGATTCTGTTGATCAGAATAAATTGGACAGGTCTAAGAAATGTTTGGCAAAACATTCCACCTTGCCTCTCAGAGCAAGGTGGAGCTACAGCCATATTGCTTGTACCTATCCAGTTCTAAAAAGGAGTTAGAGCAGGGGTGGTCAGACTTTTTACTGAATAGCTACTGGGTCTGCAGGCTTTTATTCCATCCCTGCTCTAACATACCTGGTTTAGCTAATTAGGCCAATGATCAGCAGTTGATTAGTAGAATCGGATATATTAGAGCAGGGTAGGAACACCCAGGAATACTACACACCCAGTAGCACTCAAGGACTGGGAGTAAGGGTAATTTCTGGACAGGTTCCCCGCCTCTCCCCTTCCCCAAGCTTTAGGGAAGACTCCTCTCCTCCTCCTCTTTGCACTGACTCAAAACCTCCTGCATCTTGGCTTGGATGTCCTCCACACGCTTGGTCCACTTCTCTCGCACCTCGTCCTCGTCGTCCTCTGTCACCGCTGTGTAGGCCATGAGGGCGATCAGGCCGATGTGGAACAGGTGTCCCACCTGGGAGCACCAGTGCTCCATGACCCTGCGGTTTCCGTTGCAGTGCTCCAGGTACACCTTCAGCAGGGGCCTTCCGAACACCGACCCGGTGCCCATTACGCCACGGTAGTACACGTCCAGGCTCAGGTCGCTCTTGTCCCTCTCATAGACCCACTCGAAGTTGGCCATGTGGCGCCGCGCTCCCTCTGGGTCCTTCCTCACCAGCGCCACCATGGAGCTGAAGGCGGCATACTGGTGCTTGATGTACTCCTCGTACTTACCAAATGTCTCATTGACCTCGTCCACACGGATCTGCCGCAGGCACTGGCGGTTCTTCGCAGAGATGCTCTCCAGCTTGCCGTGCACCACCTGGAAGTCCTTGTCCAGGGCGTGCGCCTCATCGCCCACCAGGCCTATGCGCACCACCCCCACCAGGGAGGAGACAATGCCGAAGAGGGGGTTGATGGACGAGGCGAAAGAGGATACCTTCTCCACGCAGCCCAGCACCTTGACCGCTGTCTTTCTGATCTGCCCGGCGTCAGCCATCGCTGTGAGCTTCTTACTCTGACAAACAGTGAGCAAGACAGAGAAAGAGAGAGAGAGAGAGAAAAAGATAGAGAAAGAAGAAGAGAAAGGAGAGAAAGAGCAGACACTGTCAGGCTGTTGTGAGAGTAGACAATGAACTGAACTGTTTCTGTTTTTATTGTAGATGGGGGATTGACCAATGTTTCAGTAGAATTCCAATCTTATTACTTTTAATGCTGCAGGCAAAATCAGGCATCTTAGTTCTCAAGTTACATTCTACACATGCATTATGTCACTGTGTGTCTTTTAGCTTCAGGTATCAAGTTACAGTCGTAATACTCCTGAGTGACACCACTCATAAAGCCCCTAGTTGTGTAGTAAGCAACAAGTCTATAGGCCAGGGCAACAAGTCACTAATTACTTAGGTTTAGAAGCCAAGATTAACTGTTATTTCTTATTTGAAAGAGAAAGAGAGACAATGCCATTCTAAGAGAAACATATATTTCATTATCAAACTTTTCATTTTCATATTAATGACTATGAGCGATAAGTTTTAAATCAAGTAGAGTCTTTGATTCAAATACAGGGCATAGAATGCTTCTAAATTCAAAACCCCACACAGACATCTATTTGGGTAACTGGTTTAAAGGGAGTGGCTGCTGTCCTGTGTGTGTACACCAACTGATCTGTTTGGCTGTGGCCAAACGCTCTTACTCATCATGCCCAAGCCAGCAATGAAGAAAAAAAATCAGGAAGACCAGTGGGTGTCTACAGGGTACGTTAAGTATGATCATTGACCTCCTATTACAGTGCAAGTTTTCTAAAGATTAACAAAATGATGAAGACACATGCCAATCTTCATCAATTCAGAGATCCTTTTGCCATTAGTAAATCACATTCATTTTGGTCTAACTAAATTCATTTCCTGTATCTCCAACCACAAACATGTATCATGAACCACTGATTTCCCTTTTGAATTAAATATATCTAAACAGAGTTCCTTTTCAGATAACCCCCCAAAAGATAATATAAAGCCATTGAGGCTGCATTTCTTATTTTTACCTGAGTTCAAGCTATTGTTATGCTTCTCTTCACACAAGCTGTCAGTATTTCCAAGCCACCATTTTCCAGGAGTCCCACAGTCTTGAGAAGCCCAGCCTACTTTCTGTCCTATAAGGACAGAGGAATGAGGAAACATGACTCTTATCCGGGCTGTGCTGATTGGATGGAGGGGAAAATGCAGCTGACTGCTTTATGGTTGTAACCCAAACAGAGGACAGGCAGGGTGTCTATTGTTTTAGGTATATCAAATACATCCACACCTTCAGTAGCAATAATTGTTTTATAGTGTTGTAGGGAATGTAGGGATATGGGTAGGGGGAATCCATCAGAATATAATATATCTATGTTCATCAATTTGCATGGTAATTCTTTATTTTCTGCTTTCACAGTACTCAACCAACACACCACAACTTTCTATCTCTCTCTCTCTCACACACTCACACACCAGTAGAGTAAAGTACTTAAGTAAAAATAATTTCAAGTCCTACATAAGTATTTTTTTTTTAATATCTGTTCTTTATTTTTGACAACTTTTACTACTACTCCACAACATTCCTAAAGAACAGAATGCACTTTTTGCTCCATACATTTTCCCTGACAACCAAAAGTACTGGTTACATTTTAAATGCTTAACAGGACAGGAAAATGGTCAAATTCACACACTTATCAAGAGAACATCCCTCGTCATCCCTACTGCCTATGGTCTGGTGGACTCACTAGACACAAATGCTTCGTTTGTAAATGATGTCTGAGTGTTGGAGTTGCTACTTATGTCACGTTCTGACCATAGTTCTTTTGTGTTTTCTTTGTTTTAGTGTTGGTCAGGACGTGAGCTGAGTGGGCATTCTATGTTGTGTGTCTAGTTTTCCCGTTTCTATGTTTGGCCTGATATGGTTCTCAATCAGAGGCAGGTGTTAGTCATTGTCTCTGATTGGGAACCATATTTAGGTAGCCTGTTTTGTGTTGGGTTTTGTGGGTGGTTGTCTTCTGTCTTCGTGTGTCTGCACCAGACAGAACTGTTTCGTTTTTTTCACAGTTGTTGTTTTGTATTTTTGTAGTGTTCACGTTTATTGTCTTTATTAAACATGACATTGTCTTTAATAAACACTAACCACGCTGCATTTTGGTCCTCTCCTTTGTCCACAGAAGAAAGCCGATACAACTTAAGTATATTTAAAACCAAATACTCTTAGAATTTTACTCAAGTAGTATTTCACAGGGTGACTTTCACTTTTAATTAACCTGTCTAGGACTAGGGTGCCGCTAGCGGCACACCCCCCCCCACCCCCACTGAAAAGGCAGAGCCGCGAAATTCAAAAAAAATATTTTTTTTAAATATTTAACTTTCACACATTAAAGTCCAATACAGCTAATGAAAGACACAGATCTTGTGAATCCAGCCAACATGTCCGATTTTTAAAATGTTTTACAGGGAAGACACAATATGTAAAGATGTAAATCTATTAGCTAAAAACACATTAGCATAATCCACCATCTTTTATTTGTCCACCAACACCAGTAGCTATCACCAATTCGGCTAAACTAAGATATTTATAGCCCCTAACCAAGAAAAAACTCATCAGATGACAGTCTGATAACATATTTATGGTATGGGATAGGTTTTGTTAGAAAAATGTGCATATTTCAGGTAGATGGCATAGTTTACAATTGCACCCACCGTCACAAATGGACTAGAATAATTACAATGAGCAACGTGTTTACCTAACTACTAATCATCAAACATTTCGTAAAAATACACAGCATACACTAATCGAAAGACACAGATCCTGTGAATACAGACAATATTTCAGATTTTCTAAGTGTCTTACAGCGAAAACACAATAAATCGTTATATTAGCATAGCACATGTGCAAACATTACCCCAGCATTGATTCTAGCCAAAGAGAGCGATAACGTAAACATCGCCAAAATATATTATTTTTTTCACTAACCTTCTCAGAATTCTTCAGACGACACCCCTGTAACATCACATTACAACATACATATACAGTTTGTTCGAAAATGTGCATATTTAGCCACCAAAATCATGGTTAGACAATGGGAAAAGTAGCCCAGCTGGTGAGAAAATGTCCGTGCGCCATATTAGACAGTGATCTACTCGTATACATAAATACTCATAAACGTGACTAAAAAATATAGGGTGGACAGCGATTGATAGACAATTTAATTCTTAATACAATCGCGGATTTACATTTTTTAAATTATCCTTACTTTTCAATACAGTTTGCGCCAAGCGAAGCTACGTCAAAAAAGATGGCGTCCTAAGCCACTAACATTTTTCGACAGAAACACGATTTATCATAATAAAAATTTCCTACTTTGAGCTGTTCTTCCATCAGTATCTTGGGCAAAGGATCCTTTCTTGGGTCTAATCGTCTTTTGGTGGAAAGCTGTCCTCTTGCCATGTGGAAATGCCAACTGCGTTCGGGATGAACTGGAAGCGTGCCCAGAGATTCACAGCGTCTCAGAAATAAATGTCCCAAAATCGCACTAAACGGATATAAATTGCTATAAAACGCTTTAAATTAACTACCTTATGATGTTTTTAACTCCTATAACGAGTAGAAACATGACCTGAGAAAGATTACTCCCTACACTAATGCTTGGAACAAGTGCAGGTCGATGTCCTCCACGCGCATGACGCAGCTGGAAAAGAGTTCCTACCTACAGGGTTTTTTAATTTATAGTGCCTGTGATTGCGCAATCGACCCCATTCAAATCGTCATCACGTAAAGGCATCCAGGGGAAGACGTAAGCAGTGTCCGTATACTCATAGGAATAACATTGGCCTTAAAACTGACTCCAGAACAGTGGCCAAAATTTCTGAAATCTGACTCCATGTCAGGGAAATTGCTGTAGAATGGGTTCTGTTCCACTTAGAGACAAAATTTCAACTCCTATAGAAACTATAGACTGTTTTCTATCCAATAATAATAATAATATGCATATTGTACGATCAAGAATTTTGTAGGAAGCCGTTTCAAAAATTACACGATTACCATAAATAGTGACAACAGCGCCCCCAGCCTTAACAGGTTTAAGTCATTTTTTATTAAGATATCTTTACTTTGACTCAAGTACTGTATGACAGTTGGATACTTTTCCCACCGCTGAGACACACACACATACACACACACACACACAGACACACACACAGACACACACGGACACACACACACACACACACACAGACATACACACACACACAGACACACACACGGACACACACACACACACACACACACACACACACACACACACACACACACACACAGACACACACTGACACACACACACACACACAGACACACAGGACACTGCCGGTACACTCCCAGTGTCCTGTCCTATATTAGGAATAGAGAGAAGATGGGTCCTAAAACAAGCAGCCCTATGAGATCACAGGTTGGAAATACATTGTAAACCTTTATTACTCACTTTGCATGAAATGTATCTTATACCTGTGTAACTCTTATTACACTAGTAACAACAAAATATTGATATGCTACATTGTACTTCAGTTATTGAATTAGAATTGTACAGAAATGAAATTAAGCTGTTTTGAGAAACCGGGAACGTTACTCCTTAAACATGTGTAATTACAAAAACTGCTCAATCCATTAGTATGCCATTACAACGCAATCACTAAGTTAGTATGCAACAACACTGTAGTAATTACACTGTTACTACATAGGTATAAGAAAAGGTGCATGTCACCACTTTTTAACCTCATATTCATTATCCATTATCTCCAGCACCATACCAGTGACTACATTTGTTCTCTAGTAAAAACAATAAGATCGAAAAGTGTTACAGTTGAAAACATAAAGATACATAATTGGCCTTCTTCATAAAGGCTCATCAATGCTTATAACAACATACCTGTCTGCTTGCCCCCTTTTCTAATTTTCTCATCTATATTGATATATATTCATTGTACAATTATAGCAAACAATGTCTCCATTATTTTACTCTTTAATTATGAAATGATTTCTGCCACCAAGAGTTTTAATGATGTAGCATTGCCATCGTGATGTGAAAATAAACATATCTGGCAGGACATTATCATTCACATTATATATTTCTATTTGGCACTAAGGCACATTTCATATCACACAGGCACAGCAATCATACCGAAACGTGACGAGACAGTGAACGATAAACATGAACTTGCTCAACATTCAACCAAAAATATATGTAATTCCAACACTATTGTGTATTGAATTTCAAACCACTCTTAATGGTTACACAGTTGCCTGCGTAGTTATGAATGAGGTAGACTTTGATTTATCTATCTGTGTTCACTTGCGTAGGTGTGTGTGTGCATACCTTTAAGCGTGTACATGTACTGTCTGTGTTTGTGTATGTGTCTAGTGTGTGTGCATGCCTATGTGTGTGTGTGTGTGTGTGTGTGTGTGTGTGTGTGTGTGTGTGTGTGTGTGTGTGTGTGTGTGTGTGTGTGTGTGTGTGTGTGTGTGTGTGTGTGTGTGTGTGTGTGTGTGTGTGCATGCGTATGGAACAGAACATGGAAAAATATGACCTTGGTATCCTGTAATCCGAACCATCAATTTATACGTTTTAAGTTTGTTCACAGACTGTATTGAACACCAAGGAAACATTTTCCGATGAAATTGACCCCAACTCCCAACTGTTCACTGTGTTGCCTAAATCAGGTAGGCACATTCCTTCATGGGATGGGAGGTTGTTTTTCTTTTCCTGTTTATACTCATTTATTTTTACTTAAACTCTGTATGTATTTCTTACTTGTGTTTTTTGTTTGAGTGGCAGCCCACGGGTATATTTTAAATAAACTGAATATAATAATTGAAATGGATAATGCACCTGTATTGCTGCTAATCTAAAGCTAGAGCACCAAACAAAGATTCATTTGTGCTTCCTTTTCTTACCCCCAAACTCAGTCCCCATTTATATAACTAAAGAATCAGATATGGCAAGCACCAAAGGAGTCCCCAGGATGTGGAATATGTTTATCAAGCTGATTGTCCTTTTGGGGTGAGTATCTTGTTTCAAAGGTAGTCAGGGGTTGTGTCTCAATAGTCTTGAATAGTTTAAGGAGACAATGTCATTAGCACTGATCTGAAATGACTGGAGGGGACAAAGCAATATAGTAGAGGCCAATTTAAGCCTTGTGTAGTTATAAAGTAAAGGATATAAGGAGAGGACAACATCCAGGAGAATTTAGACACAACCCTTAGAGAAGGAGTGTAAGAGTGCTGTGTCAGTTGTGAGTATAATTAGCTAACTTCAGAATTAGGTATTGACCTTTGACACCAAACTAATTACCCACCAGGGCTGTTTGCTTGAGCAACAGTGCCATCCAGAGGACCGAGTACGACGACATAGTCCAGCCCCACGAGTTTGTCAACCCCTCCTGGATGGCGGGCCTCCCGGACAGCTGCCTGTTGGTCACCATGGCCATCTACAGCGGCACCTTGGCCGAGTGCCAGTCCTGTAGCCTGGCGTCGCAGCTCCAGGCCGGTGTGCGCTTCCTGGAAGTGCGTGTGTGCCATGTGCGTGGCAACCTCACCATCCACCACGGCGTGTCTTACCTGTGGGTACACTTCGGCGACGTGCTGGAGGGCGTGGCCAACTTCCTAAGTGAGTACCCCAGCGAGATGGTGCTGGTGCGGCTCAAAGAGTTCAGTGAGACCTTCGACCTCTACGGGCGGTAGTCTGCTACATCCACCTCTATGCCGACTGGGGCCTGCTGTGGAACAGTCGGCCCATGCCCACTGTGGGACAGAACAGAGGGAAGCTCATTGTCCTGCAGGACTTTAGCTGACCTGACCTCGGAATGGGCCTGGACATCGCAGACGACTGGAGGGTAAAGAGATAGTCATTTTTTTTAAACAAAATTGTTGGTAGGAAAATGTATTGAGTCTCATGTACTTGTCTCCCCAGGTCCCCACCCTCCTGCATCTGGCTGAGAAATGGCAAAGTGTGCATGAACACCTGGAAGCTGCCCCTGTGGGCAACAAGGCCCATACCTTCGTCCCCTACAGCAGCAGAGCCCAGCGAATCAACGCCCACCTGTACCTGACGGCACAGATAGGGCAAAGCAGGCGCTTCGGAATCATCACCATGGACTTCCCCGCCGCTCCCCTCCTTCAAATGATCATCAACTTCAACTGAGAGAGAGGTACCTCATCTACCAAGCCTGCTACCATACAATCAACATAGATACAATCAAATGAAAATTGCTGGGACTACATAAGAACTGGGAGTCCAGTTTGCATATTGTATGCTTGTTTTCACTATGCCTTGCCACTTAACTAAGTAGTTGTCTCTTGACGTTCCATCAAGAGCCATGAGGCTGAGAGAAATTATCATTTTTAAAGCAACATTTTCTGCTATTCTATACATTTTGTCATGAGGTGGAGAGATTTTGCCATTTTAAAGTGAATTGCCTGCAATTCTACACATTTTGCCATGATTTATGTGTTCATATGCTATCGGGAGGTTCCTCGACCTCTGGGGGGGTTGGGGTCCCCAGGACACATGCGCTGCGTGCTCGTTTCGGTAATCTGGTTGTTCTAGTGTTAATTTGCCTATTCTCCCCAGGTTAACGGGATAGACACTGTGCTAATTCCCATTTCGGTGGTGCCCATTTCAGTGGTGCCCTTTTTCAAACTGTTGAAAAAGCAAAATCAGGAAGAGGCAGTTGTGGTACAAGAGGCCGTAGTTTCAGAGGCAGCTGCAGTTTCAGAGGCAACTACTGTTCCAGAGGCAGGCGTTTGAGAGGTTATTGCAGCCACAGTTCCAGAGGCTGCCATTTCTGAGACTGCTGCACTCTAAAAATTAGGGCTTCAACAAAGGTTCTTCTAAGATCCTCAAAGTTCTTTGAAGAACCTTAGGGTTCTTGGCACTGAAAATTGTCCTCAAAAGGTTCTTCCAAGAACCCCATAGGAGGTGGTGTTTATCGAGGAATCTCCTTAGATGGGGGGGGGGGGGGGTTCTTGCAGGAACCTCTCTGCCCAACTGAAATATTTGGATTTGAATTAGAAAGGACAGCAGGTGCAGGCACTTATCTGAAACATTTAAAGATCTCAATTTAAGGTAGGGTTTGTCCATTATATGATCTAAATTTATATTGTTTTACGATGATACCATCTATGTTTTCATATTTGTGCAAATCTTTCTAAAACAGAAAATGGACACAATTCAATGGCTATCAATCAACCAACAGAAGTAAGAATATGTAGGCTATAAGAATATGTTGAAGGATAGCTGTATTGGGTGCAGTTGACTGAACTGTTCACTTTTGTGTCTGTAGGTATACAGACAAGGAGACATACAAAGGTATGTCAATTGGCATCGGTATGTTATGCAGATCACATTTACCATCCTCCTCCGTTACTTCTTCAATGAATATCCCATCGGATGTGTATGAAAACCATTTTCAAATGTTTTTTTCATTCACATTTACCACAAAAACCAAGGTATGAATACTGTTGTGTGCATGCTTTGTTAATCATCTGTATACTTACTATTTTTTGGATTCAGAAGACCATAATCCATACAACTCTGAATATTACTGCAAAATCATTCTGGCTATGGATTAGGAGAACATCAACACGCCAGATAATATACCCATTGGACTTGGGGCTTTGCTGGGTGTTCACCTAATTTTTTTATTTAAAGTCATAATAAACACTGACAACTAAAATGGTGTGTTATTGTTATGCATATTCTTATTATTCTTCTTATTAATAATAGGGGGGGGGGGGGGTTGCTAAAAAATGAACCCCAAAAGGTTCTTCAAAGGGTTCTTCGAGGATCCATTAAAAGGGGTTCTTCAAAGAATTTATAGGGGTTGCCCTACAGTTTCTATTTGAAGAAGAACCACTAAAGGATACTCCAGAAACCTTTTATTTTTTGTGTGTTCCAGAGGCTGTCGTTTCAGAGGCTGTTGCAGCTGCAGTTCCAGAGTCTGCCGTTTCAGAGGATTTAGCAGTCGCAGTTACAGAGGCTAGCATTTCAAAGGTGATTGCAGTTGCGGCTCCAAAAGTTGCCGTGCCCGAGGTGGCAGCTACAGCTCCAGAGGCTGCCCCATTGGCTGAGGCTACCCCAGTGGCTGAGGCTACCCCAGAGGTGGCTGCCACACCAGAGGCTGCCCCAGTGGCTGAGGCTACCCCAGAGGTGGCTGCCACACCAGAGGCGACTAAGGGAAGAAAAAAAAAGCAGTTCCACTCACAGAGAACCAGAAAAAAGACAGAGAACCCCACGTTTGAGCACTTAATGTCATTACTAGATGCTCACAGAACAGTTTACTCTGTTTGACTCCTGGCAATAACAGTAAATCAATTATTGGGATCTGTTTTGAAAGTGGAAGAAGTAGTTATTTAATGACAAACTCATGGTTGTACATTGTATTCTACTCTTTCATTTTGTAATTTCATTATTTCCATATGCATATGATGCATGTCACTTTCACTGCAAGTTGATATGAAGAGTAGTTACTGTGCGCAGTGCAAATGCCTGTGATGGAGCCATTAACTTGGTCTTGGTTTCCAGGTGTCGGTACCATCGACTGATTCACTTCAGTTTCTCTTTAAGCAATGTTAAGAGCTGAGATCGTACAATACGTATCAAATCGGGACAAAAATTGTCAAGAAATTAAATATTTGATTTTAACAGCACAAAACATGTAACAAAGGATAGGGTAAAACAAAATGTATTTCCCACAGCTATTCATTGATATACAGTATCGAAATACCTCCTAAGGAGCTTGACAAAGCACAGACCTTTGTAGGAGCCGAGTGCCGAAAGTAGTTAAGGAAACTGCCCCTCTGTGCTCCATTTCCCTTAATTCTCACCCTTGAAGATCTGAGTGGATTGGATATGTGTAAGCAATGAATGCACCTTTATCTATCAAATTGCTATATGGAGCTATTAGCATATTTCTTACACATACAGTATGTCTTTAGATCCAGAATTGATGTGGTCCCCGTATATATCACCATATCGAGCTACAACAAAACCAGCAGAATGTGCAGTGTACCCTTCAGAAATATGGATGACCAATTAATCACTAAATGTTGAGGCCTGGCCAGCGAAGCCATTTAAAAACCTGGTTGGCTAGCTGGGACAGTAAAATGCATAACAGATCAAATTTTACATCCACGCTACCTCTGAAGAGAAAGCAACATCCTCATAGATTTTCCACAGCTTGAGAAACAATGTAAGTTTTATTTTATTCAAATTGCACAGCTCATTACTATAATGAACAAAAAATATAAACGCAACATGTAAAGTGTTGGTCCCATGTTTCATAAGCAGAAATAAAAGATCCCAGAAATGTTCCATACGCACAAAAAGCTTCTCAAATTTGTTTACATCCCTGTTAGTGATTCCCCTTGGCCAAAACAATCCATCCACCTGACAGGTGTGGCATATCAAGAAGCTGAATAAACAGCATGATTACACAGGTGCACCTTGTGCTGGGGACAATAAAAGGCCACTTTAAAATTTGAAGGTTTGTCACACAATGCTACAGATGTCTCAAGTTGAGGGAGCGTGCAATCGGCATGCTGACTGCAGGAATGTACACCAGAACTGTTGCCAGAGAATTTAATGTTAATTTCTATAACATAAACCACCTCCAAAGTAATTTTAAAGAATGTGGCAGTACGTCCAACCGGGCCTCACAGCCGCAGACCACGTGTAACCATGCCAGCCCAGAACCTCCATATCTGAATTCTTCATCTGCGGTATTGTCTGAGACCAGCCACCCGGACAGCTGAGGAAACTGTGGGTTTGCACAAAGAATTTCTGCACAAACTGTCTCCGGGAAGCTCATCGGCGTGCTTGTTGTCCTCACCAAGGTCTTGACCTGACTGATGTTTGGCGTCGTAACCCTCTTCAGTAGACAAATGCTCACCTTCGATGGACACTGGCACTCTAGAGAAGTGTGCTCTTCATGGATTAATCCTGATTTCAAATGTACCGAGCAGATGGCAGAACGCGTGTATGACAATGTTTAGGCGAGTGGTTTGCTTACGTCAATGTTGTGAACAGAGTACCCTATGGTGGCGGTGGAGTTCTGGTACGGGCAGGCATTAGCTACAAACACAATTGCATTTTATCGATGGCAATTTGAATGCATAGAGATACCGTGACAAGATCCTGAGGCCCATTGTCGTGCCATTCTTCAGCCGCCATCACCTCATACATGATAATGCCTGGCCATGTCGCAAGGATCTGTACACAATTCCCGGAAACTGAAAATGTCCCAGATTTTTTGGCCTGCATACTCACCAGACATGTCACTCATTGAGCATGTTTGGGATGCTCTGGATCAAGGTGTATGACCGTGTTCCAGTTCCAGCAACTTCTCACAGCCATCGAAGAGGAGTGGGACAACTGTATTCCTAGTCATGTGAAATCCATAGATTAGGTCCTAAGTAATATATTTCAATTGACTGATTTCCTTATATGAACTAACTCAGTAAAATCTTTAAAATTGTTATGTTCATATTTTTGTTAAGTGTACAATTTCAATAAGTCTCTCCGTCATCACTGTATATGATCGTGTTTATTCACAGATGGACAGTAGGAGTTTCTGGCTCCTTCAAAAAGATACCAACTCTTCCCCCAAAATCCAATAGAGACATATACCAAACTGGTCAGGTTGAAGCGTCGCCACCACACGGCAATTCCACCAAGCGCACCAAATGTGTTTTCTAACATCTAAAAACCGAGGGAAAGCTTAAGGTTGGATTGACATGATTTAAGAACAGGTCACTGTCCCACCCTTGGAAACATACAAGATGAAGAAAATATCGACACCACAAGGGAAACTTTCCTCTTATTCCCAGACTATTGATCATTGGTGGTTCAAGGTGTAATATGAAAAATACCGCCACATGAAATTGCATTTAAACAGTATTTCCCAAGAAACCATAGTGTCTGTTAACCATGTGATTTCCTATGCAGCCAAGAACCAACATAATATAAAATAGTCCCACCAAAATGATGGTTTAAATCAGAAATGTTTTAAGTATCACAAATCCAGGGAGGCCAACAAATAAGGGTGAACAAAAAGGAAAGTCAGTGCTAACATCTCCAAGGATGGGTCTATGAGGTGTGTAATCCCTCCCCCACTGCAAGGGTATAGTATGACCCCCGTTGTTGAGGGAACCTTGTGGACTGTACTACTCTAATCTTCATGGGAGGGCTATGCCACCAAGCCTCCTGTTACGGTTCTTAGAAGCCGTATTTTGCCTGTGTTTGCCGGCGAGTCAGCTTGTTGTCGGCCCAGCTGTTCTTCAGCTCCAGCTCTCGCTCCTTTGCCTATAGGTGATAAGAATTAGAACAAGTTCGCTCAAACTGACACATGCTTGTAAACATCCCATATCTGGTTAAATTTAGGTATGTTGAAGTGAGGCCAATAATCATGCATGTTGATTGTTTAAAAAATTGCAATGTATATGTACTCACCTGGTGGATGAGGTATGTGATCTGGTGCTTGCGTCGCTGTTGCCCTGTGGGTTGGTCTCCCTTTTTCTATAGAGGGAAGAGGTCAAAGAGTCAGACCAAACAAGGTTGAGAAGAGATGACAAAATCCTCACCTATGCCACATGGAAAAAGTCCTGCCCCACCAACTCCACAGCTCTCGTTCCACTATTGCCTAATATTCCCATACCCCGTCATCACTACTACGATCCAGTTTCCAATTCAGCGCCTAGCCCCTAACAACCCTAGCTCCTAACAACCCTATGTTCACAGATCTGGAAGGAGTGGACAAGTGTAAGCAATATCGGGACAGCTCCTGCGCAAATCTCCCTCACCTTGCTGAAGGACTTGCGCTCCTGCTTCTCCTCAGTCATGCTCTTGGTCATCCACTGCTGGTTGCCACTCAGCTGGTCATCTCCCTTGATCTCCAGGAACTTCACCTCTTCCTTGCCCCTGTTCCTCTTCCCCTGCAGCCTCATGAACTGTAGCCAGAAAACATTATATACTCTTCTATATCTTGAAGCAGTAACCTATAATCAATGTATGAACTATGTCGACAATTAAAGATGTGATCAGGACAATATAAAACAAATCAATTTCAGTGATATACAGGATAATGTCAGACAAGCAGGACTTCCTGATTAATCAGGGGGGGGGGGGGGGGGCGTTCCTCATCAATAACAAGTCAATAAACCATTGTCAAGTCAAGAAACCTTCATACCGCTTCATCATCAAACAGGGCGGAGGAGCTAGGTTGCTCTGGCTCAGGCAACGCTGGGTCAGACTCAGGATCCTGGTAGTAAGCCTCGTTGTAGTAGCCCTATCCAACAGAAGAATGTTTTTGTTAGTCTGTATCAACGCAACATGACAGAAAAAAGTATTACGCTATCTTGATGCGTCTCAATGGATAAAAACAAGAGAGATTTTACAGTGAAATGTTGTCTGCAAGAGCAACTCATAGGGGTAAATAAGGATCCATTCTGGGCAGGGTATATCTGATGTTTGAACCTGTATATCAGCTTGGTAAGAGACTGATATATATAATTTGCTCTCTTCTAAAATAAGTTGTAGTTGGAGATTTGAGTATGTAATGCACAGCAGGTCTATTTGTATTTGGTATATTGTGGAAGTTGAGTATTATTGTAGTTTATTTTGGTGTATTGGCAACATTGTTTTATATAATACATTGCAAAGCAATACAGTTTATATTTGTCCATCCATCTAGAGAGAAATATAGCTATATCTATTAGCCCAGCATTTTCTCAGTACCTGAGGCTCTGCCGAGGGCTGTTGGTACACCCCTAGCTGTTGACCTCCCCAAGCTCCCTCTTGGTTCGCACTAAAGTCCAGAGGGGCGTCTGACTGGAAGGTACCACGCTGTATGCTTGCAGGAGCGGGTAGTAGGCCTGAGGTGGGGACAGGCTCCGGGTTCAGGTTGGGGATCACAGCGGGGAGAGGTTTGGCGCTCTCTCCCAGGGAGAAGTAGTTCTCTGGGGCCAGTTCCTCGTCACTTTCCTCAGCAGCTATCTGCCTCGCTAGCTGCAGGGCAGCCGACTTGGCTGCTGCTTTGATGGCGGAGGGGGATGCGCAAGCACTGGCGTGGCCCTGGGAGGACCCTAAAGAGGGCTTTGTGGTTTTCTTTGGCTCCGGCCGCTTGGTGAGGGTGTGAGGCACTAGGGCCCTCTGCATCTCCTTCACAACCACATTTTTGGGCTGAGGCAGGAGGGAGGAAAGGCCAGTGCCAGGGCCCTAAGAGAGAGATAGAGGTGGAAAGACAATGAGAAAGCATGTCTTCAAATCAAAGTTTTTTGTACACAGATTTACAGATGTTGTCGCAGGTGCAGCGAAATGCTTATGTTTCCTGTTCCAACCGTGCAGTAATACCTACAGTAGCAATAAAAAAGTGAAAGAAAATAAATTATAGAATACAGTATATACATAAAGTGAGTGAAACACCATGCAAACATTAAAATGACCATTGTTCATGACTATGTACATAGGGCAGCAGTCTCTAGGGTGAAGGGTAGAGTATCGGGTGGTAACTGGCTAGAACAGTGACTAAGGTTCAGGGCTGTGTAATGGGCGGAGGCCAGCTAGTGGTGACTTAGGTCAGGGGTTAGATCATGATATGTATGGTTGGAAAGGCCCATGTCCACATACAGAGAATTTGTCATTGAGAATTATCTAAAATGCAAGTGCAGTGTCAGGTTACCTGGGGCAGGGATTTCTTTCTCCTTGGTTCATCTTCATCAGAGTCAGACTGTTGACAAGACATAGAATCATGTTGAAATCTCCACTTTTAATACATTTAAAAACATGCAAACAAGATATGTAATTGAATGTTTAAAATGTAGCCAAGGTATGAGCCTGTGGTCCTGTTACTTACATCCCCTCTTTTTATCTCAGGTATAGTGATTTTGACAGGCTCTGTTCGCTTCTTCGGCTTAGGTAAATCGAAAAGCAACCCTCCTTTGAATGCTTGAGAACGGGTAACTGAGTCCTCATTGCCATCACTTGACACAGTGTTCCGTGATGATGCGTGTGTTGTCCCTTTTCTTGGTCGCACGTTTCCTAGTGCCTCTGAGGCAGATATTTTGGGGGTAGGAAGGCGTGCGAAAAGCCCCCCAGGTTTGCTCCCCGGGACGATGGAACTAGATGTTTCTGAATCACTGTCATCACTGCTAGCATACGCTACCAAAGACATTATTGATGTTTCTGCAGCAGCTTGTTCGCATAAGTAGCGGGTAAATACAGATATGGCTAACTAGCTATAGCTGCACCCACGACCCACTTTCCAAGCTCACAATAGCTAGCTACAATTGTTTGGCCAGAAAAGTATATGAGACGTATTGCATGAGAACAATTAAATTGTGGACAACCATTTAAAATTGGACCAACTTCATTGCTAGCTTTAAAATTGAATTTTAAAACAACTGGCTTGCCAAAGGCTAGCTAGCGAGGCTCAAGTCAAGTCGAGCCACACTGCAGGGTAATGTTTCAAACAAGCCGAGGATTGATTGACTCGAAGCTAACAAGGCCTCAGCAGGTCGTTTTAACAGAATTTTAATGTAAACGTTAAGCTAATTCTAGTTAACCGTTACATTTAATATTATGCAATCAATTTAGTCAATACCCCATGGTTAATTTCCTCCACCAAAATAGCTATTTCTATCCAATAACATTAGCAATTGCTAGCATTTCCTTTTTGGGTCTCTAATGCCAATCATGGATAGATGCGTGCAAAACAGAAGTGTTCAAGCTGCTACTTATTGCGCAGCTTCGACGCAAATCTACCTTCTTCTTCTTGTGGTTTTCCGGCAGACGAGACGCTTTGTTATATATTGCTGCCTTTCACAGTTTGGAAAATGCATTGCGCATTTGTTCACAAAAAAGTGAATTGCACTGCCTTCTAACCCTATATAAACATACCACTATCCCCAACACACTCCCACCACCCCCTCCCACTACATTGACCTCAACAGATCCTACACCAGTCCATCAGCCTGGGAGGCTGGAACACATTCTCTCAAAACCCCCTGTAGGTCTTCTTCGATGGAGTTTAACGGTGTTTGGCATCCAATGTTAATGGTGCATTACTGCAACCAGCTGGATGGGGTATTGAATAAGAAACAAAAACACTTTCTGGGAAATGGGGAAAATTACATTTTACAAAATAAAACACATCGACTAATAAAAAAACAAAAAACATATTTCTTCAATTACAGTCCACTCCAAAATACATCCCTACAAAGGCTCAGGGGCCTGTGACGCGGCTACATTCATCGACAGGATTTCTTGCACTGCCTCGGCTGTGAAATCACAAAGACCCCAAAAACGTTGAGGTATTCACAATGATTCCAATTTTCTTGCACCTTTTCTCCGCTTGTGCTGTACAGTTTATGACCATTGCAATAAATAATACAAAGTCCACCTTTTTAACATGTAGCATTTCACTATCCCTCGGTTGATGAGAAACCTTCACTGGTCATGGTGGCTCTACTACCATTGCTTCTTCCCCACCACACGTTCCAATTTTCTCACCGCCTCCAGAAAGGAGACACACTGGACACTCTTTACCAGGGCACTCCAAGAATTCAGGAACATGTTCACCTCCAAAGTTGCAGCATTTCCCTTCATCTGGCATACGATATTCTTCCCTTCTAAAAACACTTGACACCAAATCTTTTACATTCATGACATCGAAAGGGCTTGTGCACAAAAGCTCTTACAGGGTATCTCATGAATCCTAACTTTATATGAGAAGGGAGAGACTCTTCATCAAAGATCAGTAGCATGGATGAAGTGAACTTCTTTTCTCCATCCACCATACAGGTCAATTGACATGCACCAACCACTCCATCGATGTCTTCAGTTATATCCTCTGCCTTTATTTCTTGCACCACCCCAGAAAAAAACTGACTCCGACCAAAAACGAGTCTAGTGGTTTCCTATTTTCCAACATAGCTTTACTTCTCTTGTTTCCCTTTTTCTTCGCCACTGTAACCCACTCATTCTCACTTTCTGTACTATTTGCTTCACTCGACTAACTAGCAGTTTCAAACAAAACCTCAGTTTCCGCCATCTTCCGTCGGTCCCAGAAGACTCCGCCACACTCTTCCTGATTCTGATTCTCATGGAGCCCCACAGTGGACACAAAGACGTTTATAACTAACCCAACATAGACCAGAGCCCCCCCACCGTAGTTCTTCTGCACTAAAATCTCTGATACCCAAAAACCCCAACAACAGCATAATTCTTTCTAACCGTAAATCCTCACGTTCTGACTTTCCAGATCTTAAACTACACAAAACTCCAAACATATTACTACTCTTGGTTGCACCATTGCAATCCAACAATTATCGCAACCATTTCGATTGCTGCCCGCTGCTGCCATGAGCCCTTCTTCTTCTTCTTCATGGTATTATGGTGGTCCGCAAACAAATGTTAGAGATGCTACCTACTGGGTGGGGGGTGAAAGCTAGGGAACATTAGCACAGAAAAAAACACAGGGAATGGGTGAAAAAAACACATTTCGTCCTCATTTCCACTCACTCCTTCAGCAATTTCCACTGTCTCTGAATAGGACACCTGCTGGACAGACAGCCCTGATTCTTGCTACTTCGACCTCCTTCACTCTTACAGGGCACTCCTGAAACTCAGGAACATGGTTCCCACCACAATTGCAGCACTGTCTGACCACTGAGTGTAGCTCAGTGTTCAAGGATCCTGAGGACCCTGGGACTAAACACCTCCCTCTGCAACTGGATCTTGGACATCCTGATGGGCCGCCCCCCAGGTGGCGAGGGTAGGCAAAAACACATCCGCCACGCTGGCCCTCAACACAGAGCCCCTCAGGCGTGCGTGCTTAGTCCCCTCCTGTACTCCAAGTTCACCCAAGACTGCGTGGTCCCGCACGACTCCAACACCATCTTTCAATTTGCAGACGACACAACGGTGGTAGGCCTGATCACCGACGACAGCCTATAGGGAGGAGGTCAGAGACCTGGCAGTGTGGTGCCAGGACAACAACCTCTCCCTCAACGTCAGCAATACAAAGAATCTGATTGTGGACTACAGGAAACGGAGGGCCGAGCACACCCCCATTCCCATTGACAGGGCTGTAGTGGAGCGAGTTGAGTGCTTCAAGCTCCTCGATGTCCACATCACTAAGGATCTATCATGGTCCACACACACCAACACAGTCGTGAATAGGACACGACAATGCCTCTTCCCACTCAGGAGGCTGAAATGATTTGGTAAGCACCCTCAGATCCTTCAAAAGTTCTACAGCTGCACCATTGAGAGCATATTGACTGGCTGGCATCACCGCTTGGTATGGCAACAGCTTGGCATCCAACCGCATGGCGCTACAGAGGGTAGTGCATACATCTGCATTGACCCTTTTTGCACTAACTTTTATATCAGACCAAAAAAAAAGTACATTTACATCATTTTAGATTGTAAAAGGATACAAACAGTTAGATTGGACTCTGACATTAAGCTAGATTTGCTGAACTCTTGCACCCGATGGCCCAAAACAAAAAAGAACAAAAATTCTAAATACTAACCCTAAAAACAAATCTACCCATTGAATGAAAACAGCAGCTACCTATTTCCTATCAGGTCCAGTAGGTCCAGCAGGTCCAAATCTACCATTGCTATGGTGATTTGAAAAAAGGACCCATTAGTTCATGGTATCTTTAAAGTACATGGATATCCTTCAAACATGTAAGGGAAACAAACCCCCTAAACATACAAATACCAAGAGACTGATATAGATGCCTGGAGGACACTGTGGGAGTTGTTGCTTCACTTCCCAGCTGTTGAGCTTCAACTCCACCAGACACAGCATACTGTGGCAGTTGTGGTGTGTCACAAGAGGGAGGCGGTGTAGCGACTGTGGCACTGGCATCATTAGGTCTCAAAATGGTGGAAACATTGTCCATCATTTGGAATTGTGGGAGGTATGTAGTGTATCCCATGAACAGTCAATTGACCTTAGAGCACCTGTTTGTTAGCACCTGATCATTCTAGCTTTTCTGCAGTATTCTGCATAATCGGACTAACCATAGTAGTAATATTTCCATAGAATATCATAGTACTGATAATCCATATTCTGCTTTTGGCTTTCTCATCTCCTTATGTCTGGGCACATTTTCATAAAATGGCAATTGCTGGGTTTAAAACGAACATTGTTGAATGAAGTGTAAATGCTATGCTATGTTTCTGTCACAGACTGCCGCATGGGACTGTTCGAAGGGGGTAGCAGCAGCTTTTCAGCGAGCCAATCACTCAAAAGTTGTATTTTTTAGAAGTTATTTAAAAAAATTACAAATGTAATGTTGCCATCATGTTGATCCAAAGAGTGTGTTTTAAAAACCTTTACTGTCTTTACTCAGAACACCGTTATTGGTTTGAAATACTAAAATTGATTTTAATACTGCCAACAACAAAACGGTTCTCATTTCCTGTACTTTATTTGAAGCAGCAATACGATCTTAACGAATCTCCACAAATGAGTCATATGAGGAATTCAGACATTGGCAGCATGAACTCAACGCTAGTTGTTGGATTCCACCAGCCTCCTCAGATGGCAGCAGAACCCCTCTATGTCCTCAGGTATACAGCAAGAAACAACAATATGATGGATTTGACAGGTGGAGAGGTGAGGGGCTTCTTAAACAATATCATAAGGCAAATGGGACTCATTTATTTTAGGAATATAAGAGTCAAATTGTAGCTGCAGATGCCTTATTTGGTATATCAAGGAAGCTATCCTCAGGCACGACTGTGGAGGGACCCAAATCTGCTGAAAGATTTTTCTGCAAACAGGAGGCTCACACATTTGTCTGTGCGGCTCAGAACCTGTCAAATTAGGTACTTGAGATGCTATACAATGAAGTGTCAAAAGATTATATGTGAGACTAAGGCACTATAGTAAGTCTGGCATCACAGATCATGATCAAACACCCAACAGGTTTGGTTGGAGATACTTTGGTTGGTCTTGGATTTTTACTAATATCTAAAAATAAGACTGGACTCCTTTACAGCCTATTGATGGTCACACTGTGTTTCACTCATCACTCTTTACATTCATCCAGAATGTTCTGGATGAATGTAAAGAGTGATGAGTCTCTGCTCCAAGATATTCCAAACATAGCCTATCTTTATTTGATGCATAATGTCTTAAAAAGAGGCCTAAATACAAAGATAAGGTTAAACTGCAAGATAACCAATCCCAGTTTCAATGATTACGGTTACAGTCCTTGTCAAGTGCTCTCTCTCTCGTATAAGTGCTCTGATGTAAAGGTGTTGTCTGTGTTGTGGTGTGTCTTCCCTAAGGGCATTTGGGAAAATTATGTTACAAGACTACTTTTCTGTTCTTATTTAAAAAAAATCAAATTTCTTCCACCATTCGTGGAAATTCAGAAATTCGCCTTGACAGCGCTCACTAATGAACTCTGAAAGTAGGCCTACTGCTAAAAATAAATGTACTTGATATATCCAGTAATGTCAATAATTTTTACACAGGTTTTTACAGGTACCTTGGACTTCTCAATATTCCCACATGGTGTCTTGATCTGAGAATACCAGGAGCAACTCGGGGACATTTTAGAGTTGGACAATTCAGGATTAATTATCAGTTTGAGATACTTAGTGTACTACTCAACCCTTTTCACACTACTGAATCCAGTGGAGCTGCGCCAAGCTGAATTGTGGCCTGGCCCGGTTATGCATTCATTCACCATAAGATTGCTGGAACTGTGCTGCAAAGGAAAGTGTGAAAGAAAATAGAGCCAGTACAGTACCCTTTTGGATTGGCACAATAGTGGAGAAAATGGTATTGGTTCTCCCTAGATAGGCTACCCAAATACATCAATAATATTTTATCAGTAGAATATTATAGACAATTGACCTTTTAAAACAAATCAAATACAAAACAGGCATTTTTGTTGGTATATTGGAAGGCTTCTGTTCCTTAGAATCCATGGAGGGTATGTAATCTTGCAGAATTCCAATATCTTTGCTACCTCGGTTTTGGCCTAGACCATACTAGTCAATCTCAGATAATGAATCTGCTCATGAGAGGGAAGCGGTTCCCAATTTCAAACAAAAACAAGGTCTGTAGATAGACTACAGAGGATTACGACAGCAGGAATAACGGGATTATTATTCTATTTTTAAATAAGAAAATTACATTTAATAGCTGCATCTTGTAATCACACTCTGCAAAGCACTGGACCGCGCAAAGTTACCAATTCGATTGCGTCCACGTTCCAAATTTCTACGCATTATTTAATTTTGACGCGAAAACCTGAAGCCACCCAAAGTTGGAGCTCTTAACCTAACAAGTGCAATCCTCTAGGTGGCTATATCTCGTTGTTCTTACTTGCAACAGTAAACTGACATTGTACATTTATATTTAAAAAAATATATATCTTATTCATCCGCTGAGAAGCTATGCCGAGGTCGAATAGGCAAAAAGAATACAAGCCTGGGGATCTCGTGTTTGCGAAAATGAAGGGTTATCCACATTGGCCCGCGAGGGTAAGCTCCTTCATACTTTTCTTCTTGCTTAACCAAACGCTAATAGTAGGCTTACGTCATTTTGTTTCTAGTACACATGCATGTAGGCCTATCTGCTAGATCAGTTCAATGAGGCCTACCCCCTGGTCTTTGCAAAGTTTATTGGCGTATGACTACGTGGTGTGAAATAGGCTAGTGACATTTTTTGTACATTCGGTGTTTCATTTTGAGAAATGCGAAATCTTCTATTTGTAGCAGTAAACGTACTTTTACAGTAACCTAGCAAATGTTCAGTTCTCAGAGGCACTGTTTACTTTAACCATTGATACGAGGCCTAGTATAGGCTTTTCGATAGATCCTGGCTTCATGTAAACAAACATGTATAACATCTTCAACTTCGGTAACAAATAGGCTCGTGTAGCCTACGTTTAAGAACAGTTACCACTGGGATATTAGGCTATTCCAAGTCCAACCAGTAGCATTTTACAATGTGAATGTGAGACAAAGTTGAGGCGAGTCGTGAAATGGATTCTTTGAAACACTGTAACCGAGTTTGCTACAGTGTGGTAATTCCCGTATGGTTAATATTTGGCGGCAGCGGCGGCGTTTGATTGTCTGGAAGGAATGCATGAGCCTATTGTAACGGTAATGTAAATGTTGTATTTTAGCCTAGACTTCATTACAAATGAGGGGAAAATCGGTGATTTATTGTCATTAATGAGAATTGACATTGTTTATAAAAAAAAAAAAATAGTTATATCCTCGGGCAAAGGACAACACACATTGCCTGAATTGGTGCTCTATGAAAATGTTTCTCCCTTCCTGAGGCATTCCAAATCCATTGAAGTGTAATTAACTGTTTCGGCAACGTAGATTAGTTTCAAGTGAATCTTCTACCAATTTCTGCAACAACAGCGTTTGGTAACTACTAAAAGTTTCATTAATTTATTTTCGTCAAAAGTCATGCCCAATTTACTTCTGTAATCTATACATTTGCACAGTAGCCTCCCCCAAATAACACTGGGAAATGACCAGCTGAAACATAAAATTAATAAAAGAAAGTAGTCTTCAGGAGAATGTGTTATTTGTTCATTTGTATTAATTGTGCATTGCTCATGATGGCAGTATACTCTACATTACATAAATTCACAACCAGATACCTCAAGGGCACTGTTACAAAAGTAAGATATAGAGCATGATATCAGAAAGCTCAGAATGGCTGTCAGTCTACGATGACCATAGATACAGGACATGGCTGGTCAGATCTCTGGAACAATGCATATACACCCCCCCTGTTTTCTGTCTGTCTCTCCTCCCACTATCCCTCCCTCCTTCCCCTTTACCAGACTGTCCACAGTCAATGCCCCTGTCCTAGCCCACCAAACACACACTCTGGTAAGACACGCAACGGGAACGCCTATAGGGCCTCTTTGGCATGACGCCCATCAGGAAGCAAGGTGGCACAGCGAGGCAGGCACGGTGGCTCAGGGCCCAACCGTTGTCACAGGGCTTCCTGTACAACACACCATAGCTGTGTCCCACAGAGAAAGATAATGAGTACCTCTCAATTTTATGTAGTCTTAAACTGAAAACAAGGTAGCCTAGGTGTCCAGTGTTATGCCCCAATAATCTCTCCTTGCTTCCGAAGTGTGCACTTGTTCATGGCCGATTTAATTAGGGCCGATTTCAAGTTTTCATAACAATCGGTAATCAGCATTTTTGGACACCGATTACATCGTATTCCACGAGGAAATTGCGTGGCAGGCTGACCACCTGTTACGCGAGTGCAGCAAGGAGCCAAAGTAAGTTGCTAGTTAGCATTAAAGTTATCTTATAAAAAACAATCAATCTTAACATAATCACTAGTTAACTACACATGATGGTGATATTACTAGGTTAATAACTAGCTTGTCCTGCATTGCACATAATCAATGCGGTGCCTGTTAATTTTTCATGAATCACAGCCTACTTTGCCAAATGGGTGATGTTTTAACAAAAGCGCATTTGTGAAAAAAGCACAATTGTTTCATGAATGTATCCAACCATAAGTATCAATGCCTGTCTTAAAATCAATACACAGAAGTATATTTTTTAAAACCTGTATATTTAGTTAAAAGATTCATGTTAGCAGGCAATATTAACTAGGGAAATTGTGTCACTTCTCTTGCGTTCATTGCATGCAGGGTCAGGGTATATGCAACAGTTTGGGCCACCTGGCTCGTTGCGAACTAATTTGCCAGAATGTTACATAATTATGACATAACATGGAAGGTTGTGCAATGTAACATACATATTTAGACTTAGGGTTGCCACCCATTCGATAAAATACACAACGGTTCTGTATTTCACTGAAAGAATAAAAGTTTCATTTTCGAAATGATAGTTTCCGGATTTGACCATATTAATGACCAAAGGCTCATATTTCTGTGTTTATTATATTATTATTAAGTCTATGATTTGATAATTGATAGAGCAGTCTGACTGAGCGGTGGTAGGCGGCAGCAGGCTCGTAAGCATTCATTCAAACTTTACTGCGTTTGCCAGCAGCTCTTAGCAATGCTTGCTTCCACAGCGCTGTTTATGACTTCAAGCCTATCAACTCCTGAGATTAGGCTGGCAATACTAATGTGCCTATTAGAACATCCAATAGTCAAAGGTATATGAAATACAAATGGTATAGAGCGAAATAGTCAACGCGTCATAATTCCTATAATAACTACAACCTAAAAGTTCTTAACTGCAAATATTGGAGAACTGGGAATATTGAACCGCCAGCTTTCATATGTTCTGAGCAAGGAACCTAAACGTTAGCTTTTTTACATGGCACATATTGCACTTTTAATTTCTTACTTACCAACACTGTGTTTTTGCACTATTTAAATATGTTCTAGGTGTGCTTTTTCTATGCTTCCCGTTCTTAATTTTTTTTGCTTCTTTTACTTCTTTTTTTTTTACACCAGCCTCAAAGAGCTGAAACAATATTTTGGGTTATGGAAAATGTATTTCACAGCGGTTTAGATTGTGACAAACTAAGATTGTACACTAACTGAAATTAGTCCACTATTAGTTTTAGCAACCAGAAAATGGTGGAGCAAAAAACTAAACGTAAGCATGGGAAGCATAGAAATGTTCTATGCGCGCTATATCTACCGCTTCTTAGACTTGCTTTCAATGTGAATGACAGATCTATAAGTTTGGTCGGGTCGCCCAGAAAGTTACACATTGTATCTTTAAGTAAAAATACTTTAAAGTACTACTTAAGTAGTTTGTGAGGGTACCTGTACTTTACTATTCATATTATTGAATAAGAGAACATCCCTGACTCTGATCTGGCGGACTCACTAAACTTGTGCTTTGTTGGAGTGTGCCCCTACTTAAGTATAATTAAAACCAAATACTTTTAGACTTTTACTGAAGTAGTATTTTAATGGGTGACTTACTTGAGTTGTTTTGGATTAAGGTATCTAAAATTCTACTCAAGTTTGACAATTGGACACTTCTTCCACCAATTCACGAGTATCAAGCTATAATGTGAAATTCATGTGGCTCGGTAGGTTGGAGATTGGTGCTTAACTTTTGCCCAATATTTGCCTTTGGGAGAGTGACACCATTTTCACAAAACTAAATGGCTGTCATTTATGCTATGTGTGTATTTGAGTGAGAAAACAAAAGTGTTGGTCAGTCATTAAAGAACTTGTCGACAACCAGGCCTGTCGAGTGTGAAGTACATTTTTAATTACCTTATTGGAGCACTGGCGTTTTTGTTTACACTGGTCTGTCTCTTCTCTTTGTTTCAGTAGCCAACAATTTTTTTTGTATATACTTGTTTGTGGTAGCTCCTGCAATTCATAAATCCATATCAGGTGTGATTTTTGAAGTTTTGCCACTAGTTTTCATTTAGTTTGATGAAGTCTTACATGCTTAGTTTTCCCCCATTTATATTTCGAGGTTGGACGTTGGGCACACCGATTGGTGTCACCTGGTTAGTCAGAAGGTGTTTCACCTGTGCTGGCACAGTGATATTTAAGAACGGCTGTCCTAGTGCTCCAGTTGCCTTGAGAGATGTGGAGGGTTAACGCCTTTAGTTGGTTCTCACTATTTGATTTCTTAAAAAGCATTCCTTTATCTTATATTTGTTTTTGTTTTGCTCCATTTTTTGGGGGGTTTGGTTCCTGTCTTTAAGTTTGGTGTGGGTTTAAATTTTGTTTGCCTCCTCTTGGGCAAATTTAGTCATGATTGGTGCCTTTAAGTCCCAGTTGTTGTTGCTAGACAACTCTGTGGACACCCCATGAGTGTCTTTCTGAAACCCTTTCTGAACCTGTTTCGTTTTGGATGTTAGTGACTCTTTGTTAGTTCACCTTCTGTTTGAGATACAGTTTTTGGTTTCTTTCTGAGGGACGTAACAGATGCACTCACTAAAAGATTGCACTCCCTGTTTCCTTCCGCAGATTAATGAGTTACCCGAAGGAGCAGTCAAGTCCCCCTCCAACAAGTACCAAGTGTTCTTCTTTGGGACACATGAGACGTAAGTGAATATGTTTTTTGATGCGATGAATCCTATCAAAATTCCAAATGAGCCCCTACCTTCAATACACTTGTGGAGATCTGAGAGGCATTGATATGTACAAGTAATATGATGAAAATACAGACTAGCTTATCAGAGAACAAGTTGGAGCTACCACCATATTGTTCCTTTCGCCTATCAAATTCTCTCCAAATCTCCACAAGTGCATTAGGCGGTTCGTTTGGAATTAGAATTAGCTCCATAGAATAGTATTTTGAAGCTTTGTAGGTAGTTCAATGCTTCAACCTTTGAACTTTCTATCATTTGCCATCTCAGTGCATTCCTGGGTCCCAAGGACTTGTTCCCCTATGAGGAGGGCAAGGAGAAGTTTGGCAAGCCCACCAAGAGGAAAGGCTACAGTGAGGGTCTATGGGAAATTGAGAACAACCCTACTGTGATACACGAACCCGCAGGTTATGAGGTGTGTGTGTGTGCTTAGATTACGGCGGAAAGGGTCGTGTCTGTCTACCTGCCGACGTGCATGAGCCTTTGTTCCTGTGTGACACATGACATATGATTTTAGCAAATATTAAGAAGCACACCACACAATGTTTATTTTTCCTATTCTAGTAACACAAAATCCCTATTACTTTATCATCCATGACAAAAAGTACTCCCAAATACAGATTTACCTATACTCAACCTCAGCAAATACAGAGAGTAATTCACCATATTTTCCTGCCAAAATTATGTTCTTTCTCCCTCAGCTGGCAAAGGAGACCCCAGCAGAGGGGGCAGTGGAGGCAGGTGGGCCACGAAAGGGGAATGCAGAAGGAAGCAGTGATGAGGACGAAGGGACCCTCATCATCGATGAGAAGACCGACAGGGGAGGGGCCAAGAGGAAAGCTGAGGATTCCGTCGAGGTAAGTCAGTCACAAGCAATGTCCCCTAATATTTTTACGGCACAGAGCAAATTTCATGTCTGCTGAGCACCAACTTGAACGTTTATAGTAAACACTGAGGCTGTACCTGCTTTAAGTTAGTTTTAAAAGTGGCCAAGTTGGCTATTTTATCATAATGTAGGCCTACCAGAGTGGCCTACCATCAAAAACAATGGAGAAAATGCATCCCATAACATTTTAATATGGAGATAGCTGTTCTATCTTTCAGCCTACAGTAGCAGACAATGTGTGGTGTTCAATGAAGGCCTACATTAAATTAGAGTTTTAATTTCTCTGGGATATGTGGGACGCTAACATCCCACTTGGCCAAAAGCCAGTAAAAATGCAGAGTGCCAAATTCAAATAAATGACTATAAAAATCAAACTTTCATTAAATCACACATGGAAGATACCAAATTAAAGCTACACTGGTTGTGAATCCAGCCAACATGTCAGAATTCAAATAGGCTTTTCGGCGAAAGCAAACGATGCTATTATCTGAGTTAGCACCATAGTAAACAAAGATAGAGAAGCATATTTCAACCCTGCAGGCGCGACACAAAATGCAGAAATAAAAATATAATTTATGCCATATCTTTGACGAGCTTCTGTTGTTGGCACTCCAATATGTCCTATAAACATCACAAATGGTCCTTTTGTTCGATTAATTCCGTCGATATATATCCAAAATTTCCATTTATTTGGCGCGTTTGATCCAGGAAAACAGGTTCCAACTTATGAAACGTGACTACAAAATATCTCAAAAGTTACCTGCAAACTTTGCCAAAACATTTCAAACTACTTTTGTAATACAACTTTAGGTATTTTTTAACGTAAATAATCAATAAAATTGAAGACCGGATGATCTGTGTTCAATACAGGATTAAAACAAACTGTAGCTAGCTTTCTGGTCACGCGCCTCTAACTAACAGTACACTTCCAGTGACCCTCGTTCAAGATGGCCGTACTTCTACATTACACAAAGGACAAAACCTCAACCAATTTCTAAAGACCGTTGACATCCAGTGGAAGCGGTAGGAACTGCAAGAAGGTCAATTAGAAATCGGTATTCCCAATGAAAACCCATTTGAAAAGAGTGACCCCCCCAAAAAAAATATCTGAATGGTTTGTCCTCGGGGTTTCGCCTGCTAAATAAGTTCTGTTATACTCAGACATGATTCAAACAGTTTTAGACACTTCATAGTGTTTTCTATCCAAATCTACTAATAATATGCATATCTTATCTTCTGGGGATGAGTAGCTGGCAGTTGAATTTGTGTATGCTTTTCATCCAAACGTGAAAATGCTGCCCCCTATCCTAGAGAAGTTAACCTCTTTATCCGCTTGTCCTTCAGACAAGGTGACTGATCGATTTTTGAAGATGTCTAGAAATGTATACATTTTGTGCTCGTGTAGGAACTACAAATGATCTATAACTGGGTTAATAACTCATTACCTCGCAAATGATATGAAAAAAATGTGCACAAGTGACTATATGCAGCTCTCGCTTTGATCTCAAACCAAGCTCATCTATTCACGACTGCTCATGTTGTAAACACAGTCCAGTTCAAAGTAAATGGCACAGATCCATATAAGGCAATGGTCTATTTGCATATAGGCCTACTGCAGCTCTGATTGTTTATGCCGCACTGGTCTGTGTAGAGTATGGGATGAGACGTGTGTGTCAATGCAATAGTATCCTACTCTGAAGCGTTCCGCCTACAACAAAATCTCTTGCATAGTTTGTTTTGTTTCAGTATGTTTCATTGGAAGTGGCTAACATTGCATTGATTTGATCACAATTGCCACAGTAAAGGGAAATGCTCTAGAACAGTGGTCACCAACCTTTTCTGAGTCAAAATGCAGACAGAGATCTACTGCTCAGATTATTTTTTATGTTACTTAAAAAACATAAGCTTATGCAACATTGACCAATTTAAAAACAGTACTTGGTTTGCGCAGTAAGCTATAGGCCCAATACTTTATCAGCACATTGGCTTTGCTTTAATTGCCCTGCCAGTGCCCTGTTGTTGGGGCCATTTAAAAAATATATTTATTTCAAAATTTGAAGTAGGCTGTATGATCACACCGGTAATAGATCTGTTGTATTACTTGTGAGGTGCAGTTGAGTGAGCATACATTTTAAATGTGCTTTTTATTTTTTATTTTACTGGGCTGATGGCACCTGCATCTGATGGTCTTAGCGGAGGGAGAGAGCAGCAGACTGAGGGTCCGCCTCTCAACATCCCTCTGCTCTCCCTTTCCTCCACTGACACTGACCAAAAAGGGACACCTTCGCACCGCATACTTTCTGCCTCATGCACAAATTCATGTTACTCTTATGAACAGAGAAAGTGAAATATTACTTGACATTAAATAAGACCCAAGCCGCTAATAATAACAACGCAAGCCTATAGATACTTTTCTACTCATTCATTACTGCTGGAGTGCTTGTTGTAGCGCTGAGTGGAAATAGTAGGAAAGTGCATTTTATGGCTTCATAATAGTGTTGAATAAAAAGTGTTGACAGTGCTGAGTAAGAACTTAAACATGAACGCACTCATAAAAACAACAGCTCTTTGCTGTGTTCGTTGACAGGTTCTCCCTAGTCATGCTTTTACATGTTTTGAAATCTCACAGTATCAACTTTACTGTGGCTTTCTTTTATACATGCTACGTTACTGCAGACACTGTAATCTGAGCCATCCGATTGGCCAGCGGTAGGCTTACAGTGCTCTTGATATCATATTGTATTTGTCACATGCCCTTTATACAACAGCTGTAGAACTTCCCGTGAAACGCTTACTTACAATGCAGTTAAGAAAATAGAGGTAAAAAAAAATATTTATTAAATAAACAAATGTTTATTCCCCGACAAATTCTCACAAGGCACCCACATCTGCAAACCCTGTATCTCCGTCTCCTCTTCATGCGAATGACTGGCACTGGCCGGTATTGGCGAAGAACTTACTCACAGGCAATAAAACCATTTTCTGCTTTAGGCTGCATTATACAGAGTGTATAAAACATTAGAAACGCCTGCTCTTTCCATGACAGACTGTCCAGGTGAAAGCTGTGATCCCTTATTGATGTCACTTGTTAAATCCACTTCAGTCAGTGTATAGAGGAAGGGGAGGAGACAGGTTAAAGAAGGTGTTTTAAGCCTTGACATGGATTGTGTGTGTGTGCCATTCTGAGGGTGAACGTGCAAGACAAAAGAAAGTTCCTTTAAACGGGATATGGTAGTAGGTGCCAGGCGCACCGGTTTGTGCCAAGAACTGCAATGCTGCTGGGTATTTCATGCTCAATAATTTCCCATGTGTATCAAGAATGGTCCACCACACAATGGACATCCAGCCAACTTGACACAACTGTGGGAAGCATTGGAGTCAACATGGGCCAGCATCTCTGTGGAACGCTTTCCAATCTAATTGTATGTGTCTCATGCACCAAATACAACAGGTGTAGACCTTACAGTGAAATGCTTACTTACAAGCCCTTAACCAACAATGCAGTTAAGAAAAAATAGTATTTTTGCATGGCCTCATTTCAAGTGAGTGCTATTTATACTTTATAAATACTATATATAATGTTTTGGTGACCAGTGTAATTTCTCATTAAAAGATGGACATGCCATTGGTAGACATTCCAGCAGTACTCGATGCTCCTTTAAAGATGGTATCTGCAGTAGGGGAAACATTGCCACTGTTATTATACTGTATGTGTTTTTGTTTTTTGGGGAGACTAAGCGGAGGTGAGGAGTGTCGCACATCGTGCAGTACATATTCTGCTGTTTTATCGCGCATGTAGTGATGTCTGAGGGGAATTTCTTTTGTTGTCGTTTGCAGTAACTTCTTTGTTATAATATTTCAAATGAACATGGCAGTTTCACCATTAAGCATTCCAGATTTAAGTTTTAAAAATGTCCTAGAACATATTGATGGTTCTCTACAGAGGATGGTTCTCTACAGAGGATGGTTCTCTACAGAGGATGGTTCTCTACAGAGGATGGTTCTCTACAGAGGATGTTTAAGGGAATATAATAAACATTTGATTCCAGAACAGTGGTAGTACAGTAGGTGCCTGAGGGCAGACACTTAATGTGTTGTGAAATCTGTTGAATGTATAGTTTTTTAAATTGAATAACTGCCTTAATTCTACTGGACCCCAGGAAGAGTATGCCTTGGCCGCAGCTAATGGGGATCCTTAATAAATACAAATACAAACAGTCACACTGTTGTAATAGTGTGGTGTATACCTTCGTCCGAAAATGCAAACATGACCCTTTTCTTGGCAGTGGTTTTTCTACCAAAACCCAAGTGTGGATTGCAGTTGCTCCTAAGAGAAGTCCATAGACTTCTTATGTGGTAAGAAAACAAATACCTGAATACATAATTTCACTGAACTAACCCATTACGTTCAAATTTGCCGCCAAACAAAGCAAAGTGTGAAAATAGTCTGCGTTTTAAAAAGACTGAGGCACTGGAAGCATTTAAAGGTTATGCATGTAACATTTCTAACTCAATCACATACAGTGCCTTTGGAAAGTATTCAAAACCCTTGACTTTTTCCACATTTTGTTAGCTTACAGCCTTATTCTAAAATGTATTAATCTACGCACAATACCTCATAATGACAAAGCAAAAACAGGTTTTTAGAAATGGTTGCTAATTTATAAAGAATGTAATACTGAATTATTACTTTTACATAAGTATTCAGACCCTTTACTCAGTACTTTGTTGAATCACCTTTTGTAGCGATTACAGCCTCGAGTCTTCTTGGGTATGACACTACAATCTTGGCACACCTGTATTTGGGGAGTTTCTCCCATTCTTCTCTGCAAATCCTCTCAAGCACCATCAGGTTGGATGGGAAGTTTTGCTGCACAGCTTTTTCAGGTCTCTCCAGCAATGTTAGAACAGGTTTAAATCCGGGCTCTGGCAAGCCACTCGAGGACATTCAGAGACTTGTTCCAAAGCGCTCCTGGGTTGTCTTGGCTGTGTGCTTAGGGTCGTTGTCCTGTTGGAAGGTGAACCTTCGCCCCCAGTCTGAAACCTGCTCTAGAGTGCTCAGGGCCTTCATCAAGGATCTCTCTGTACTTTACTCCGTTCATCTTTCCCTCGATCCTGACTAGTCTCCCAGTCCCTGCAGCTGAAAAACATCCCATCACCATGCTTCACTATAGGGATGGTACCATGTTTCCTCCAGACGTGACACTTGGCATTCAAGTCAAAGAGTTCAAACTTTGTTTCATCAGACCAGAGAATCTTGTTTCTCATGGTCTGAGAGTCTTTAGGTGCCTTTTTGGCAAACTCCAAGAGGGCTGTCGTGTGCCTTTTTACTGAGGAATGATTGGTGGAGTGCTGCAGAGATGGTTGTCCTTCTGGAAGGTTCTCCCATCTCCACAGAGGATCTCTAGAGCTCTGTCATATGGCTGTAACGTAACAATGTGGAAAAAGACAAGGGGTCTGAATACTTTCTGAGGGCACTGTATGTAATGAAGGAATAAAAATCCACTAGAGAAAAACTGGCTGATCCGGCCTGCTGTATGTGTAGGCTACATCTCCCTGTTTTATGATTAGTTCTAGTTTGAGAGGTTGACAACGTTAGAAAAACATTAGCATTACAATACTTCCTCATGACCTTGAAACAGTTGTTTTACATCAGTTTTTGTGACAGAAATCTTCGCTATATTTCCTTTAACATCCTGTATTGTGTGCTTATTCTTTTACTGTTTTACCATATGTTCTAGGCTGTTTTGAGACCTTAATAAGGAGCATCAGGTACTGCTGGAATGTCTCCCAATTCATGTCCATCTTTTTGTAAGAAATTACACTGGTCACTCAAAACATAAAGTATTTCTAATGTATAAATAGCCCTCACTTTAGATGAAGTCACGCAAAAAGACATTGCTAATGATTAAATGGTATATAAGGACCTATATTATACATATAAATTATCGTATGGATCATTACTACATACTTTAGAAGTTTATAACTATGTAAATACTAGCTTACTAACATTAACAAATGTTGGAGTACTGATTTTAATGAATAAACTATTTACTAATCCATTATAAATTCTTTATTACAAGGTGTTATTATAAAGTGCTGCCAAATATTAAATAGGAAAGTGGCAGGTGTGGGTCACTTTGCTATTCGTAAAGAAATTGTTTTTACATGGTATTTTAAAGGTTTTTAAGAGGTTGTTAATTTGAATCAGTAAAAAAAAAAACTTAAGAAAGTAAGCAATCGTATATGTTTACCAACTTGGGGAAACATGGCACTTGAATAAGGGTCATGTGTCTTTCTCTCTGAAGAGCTCTCCTAAACGACCTAAGGACACAGAGAGCAAAGGTGACTCGAAGGTGGATAGCAAGAAGTCTGACACCGAGCTGAAGCTCAATGACAAGGCAGGGCCTAAGCCCACAGCGCTGTCTTCTGCGGGTGAACCAAAGCCAGAGAGCCAAGCAAAACCACCGACCGAGGCCCAATTAACATCAGAGAAGGTGAGGGAAGCTGACTTTTATATGTTGAGTTACAGAGACATAAAACAACAACAAAAAATAATAATGAATGTACTTTTCACTATGTTTTACACCAACCTCTTGTTTGGGGAAGATCTATTCATTTGGTCATACATCAGGGCTGACCCAGGGTGAGTTTTCCAAACGCCTTTTAGCTAATATGGCCTGTTATTTCTCTTGACAATCTTCTGTGCTTGAATTAACGAAATTCAAATTAAGCACCTTTGCTGTCCTACGCGAGCTGTGTCATGAGGAGATGTGTAGTACTGTGCTGGCAACGAGGTTTATGAGAAACTCACCCCTGATCCACTTAACCTTGAATAGTTGGTGGTGTTTGGTTCATTTCCAATATTATTTAAAAACATAAATTACTGATGCAATGTAACATTTTCTCCATGCTTCTCTTTCAGCCTGTGACTGACAGTGCTTAACGTCAATCCTCCGAGGATGACCAAGGACCCGTGGTTCTTTTCCATGGAATTTTGGGCATCAACATAATTAGCTAATCTTTGAGTGCTAGGTTTCTGCTGTTATTAAGTAACTGGAAAGGGTTAAGACCTATATAGAAATTGTACAGGCAAAACAAACTTACTTGCCAGTTGGGGGTATTGAATATCCCAGGATTTAAATTGTTGTCAAACCAATAGTGAGGAGAAATGCAATGCTCAGGAGGAAATGGGTTTCGGATGTATACAGTTTTTTTTATTTTTAAGTGCAATTATGAAGTCTAGCTAGGTGTCAAAATGCATTACAGTTTAGAGAGTACACATGCCCGCTGGTTTCTTAACAATCTGAACATAAGCAAACAAAAACACAATGTTGGGGGAAATCTTTTGAACATCACATTCATAATGCTTTTCCATTTGACATCAAAATCCTGCTTATCCTGTTTAAATACCTTTTTAGTTTTGTGGTTCGTTGGTTTGAGAATATTAGATAGCTTTTATCTATGACGTTGTGCTTTATAAAAAGAACACATCTTTATGTTCTTGGCTTTAAGGTGTGTACAGTGCATTCGGAAAGTATTCAGACCCCTCCACATTTTCGTTACGTTATAGCCTTATTCTAAAATAGTTTTTTCCCCTCTTCAATCTACACACAATACCTCATAATGACAAAGAAAAAACAGGTTGTTTTGAAATTTTTGCAAATGTATTAAAAAATAAAAAATATATCACATTTACATAAGTATTCAGACCCTTTACTCAGTACTTTGTTGAAGCACCTTTGGCAGCGATTACAGCCTTGAGTCGTCTTGGGTATGATGCTACAAACTTGGCACTCCTGTATTTGGGAAGTTTCTCCCATTCTTCTCTGCAGATCCTCTCAAGCTCTGTCAGGTTGGATGGGGAGCGTCACTGCACAGCTATTTTCAGGTCTCTCCAGAAATGTTCGATCGGTTACAAGTCCAGGCTCTGGCTGGGCCACTCAAGGACATTCAGAGACTTGTCCCGAAGCCTTTCCTGCGTTATCTTGGTAGGTGAACCTTCTCCCCAGTCCGAGGTCCTGTGCACTCGGGAGCATGTTTTCATCAAGGATCTCTGTACTTTGCTCCGTTCATCTTTCGCTCGATCCTGACTAGTCTCCCAGTCCCTGCCGCTGAAAAACATCCTCACAGCATAATGCTGCCACCACCGTGCTTCACCGTAGCGATGGTGCCAGGTTTATTCCAAATGTGACGCTTGGCATTCAAGCCAAAGAGTTCAAACTTTGTTTCATCAGACCAGAAAATCTTGTTTCTGATGGTCTGAGAGTCATTTAGGTGCCACCAAGCAGGCTGTCATGTGACTTTTACTAAGGAGTGGCTTCCGTCTGGCCACTACCATAAAGGTCTGATTTGGTGGAGTGCTGCAGAGATGGTTGTCCTTCTGGAAAGTTCTCCCATCTCTACAGATGCACTCTGGAGCTCTATAAGAGTGACCATTGGGTTCTTGGTCACCTCCCTGACCAAGGCCCTTCTCCCCCAATTGCTCAGTTTGGCAGGGCAGCCAGCTCTAGGAAGATTCTTGGTAGTTCCAAACTTTTTAAGAAGATGGCCACTGGGTTCTTGGGGACCTTCAATGCTGCAGAAATGTTTTGGTACCCTTCCCCAGACCTGTGCCTCGACAAAACCCTGTCTCAGAGCTCTACTGACAATTCCGTCGACCTCCTGGCTTGGTTTTTGCTCAGACATGCACTGTCAACTGGGAATTTATATAGACAGGTGTGTGCCTTTCCAAATCATGTCCAATCAATTGAATTTATCACAGGTGGACTCCAATCAAGTTGTAGAAACATCTCAATGATGACCAATGGAAACAGGATGCACTTGAGCTCAATTTCGAGTCTCGTAGCACATGGTCTGAATACTTATGTAAATAAGGTATTTCTGTTTTTAGTATTTTATACATTTGCAAACATTTCTAAAGTCCTGTTTTCGCTTTGACATTGTGGGGTATTGTGTAGATTAATGAGACCAAAAATAATATTTAATCAATTTTAGAATAAGGCTGTAACGTAACAAAATGTGGAAAAGGTCATGGGGTCTTAATACTCTCCAAATGCACTGTACATAATAGTAATTGTACTTGCGTTTTTCCTCGGCCTGACTTTGAAATAGGTTATGTATTTTCTTACTCATGGTGTGTTTCACTTTTAAGATATTTAACTTTTCTTAGATCACTAGCAAGTTGTCGCTAGCAAAACTATCGCTTTAAAGCTATATAACATGTTGCATGCTGCCTGTACATGGCAGGTGACCAAATAATGTCTTCATTGACACTTAGATCCCATAGAATTCACTGTTTTTATTGAATCTCACAAATCTATTCACATAAACACAAATACAAGAGAACAAAACCACTTTGCAAAGCCCTGTCTTAACATTTTACACTCATACCTGTATATTGGTTGAAAAATGCCTGATAAGCAACTAAATTGGAATGCAGTGTCTGTAGAGTAACATGCTATAAATGACGGCAGAGCTCAGGTTCTGTGCCTCACAGTGCTGTATGGGTTTTGACTGACAGCCGTTCTGAACTTGAGTACTGCACACGAGAAGAAGTTGTCCCCATCCCTCCCGCCATCCCTCCCGCCAATTCGGTAACTTTGGCAAATTTGTCTGAGTGAGGGAAATGCTTTACATTTTAAGAGGACTCGATGTATTTTGAAAGATGAGATGTTGAAGATAATAATTACTGTTTTGATGTCCATCAAGCAAGCCGAGTCCAAATGTGCACTTCACATTTCTATATTGTAAAACTCATGTCATATTCTGTGTCAACGTTTATGATCACTGTTTGATGTACAGTTACAAGATGACATGGCGTCATATCCTGGGTGGTTCTGAACGGAATGAGCCTGTGTTTGTCTATTGTGAAGAAAATTTGCTGCAGTTCACGCAACTGAATGCACTTGACTCCTTTCTATGCACACCAAAATTACTATCCATTTCTCTGAATTTCCTTGTGAAAGCCTAACATTGTAAGATTGTACTTTATAACTTAGCTAGTGATGTTGGCAATAGAACAAGCTTTCAAATTATTTCCACCTGACCCAGATTTCAAATTATAATGGTCTGTTTTTGGATTGCATAAACAGTAATTGTGTGATGGCGTGGATGCAGGGTTGGGTTCCAAACAAAACGACTACAAGTGTGCTTGCTCTAGTTCCTCAATGGCACGGCTAGGAGAGCTCAAAAAAGCACCCTATAGTTGACGACTCTTTGAGTCATTAAAGTGCATTGGAATTACTTAGTAACTGTGCACACTTTGGAGAGGTGTTTGGCCACATGGAGACACCAGATAGTCCTCTCACTCCAACCCTTATGTTGCACCTACCCCACATTTTCCAGGAGTATTCTTATGTTACTGGATGTATCCAGAGTATTTTCAGATTTGATCAACAAATGTGGCAAAGTACAGTAAATGTAAAATGCACATAAAATCAAGTGTACTGTTTGGATTCAGTCTTGTCAGGTAAACTGTTATGTCCTCAACTTTTGGTCAAATTTTTCCATCTTCTAACTGTTCACTTTCCATTGCTACCTTGCTTATGCATTTGCTTTTCATGTTTCTTCTGTAAGAAACATTCCACTTCAGTCCTATCAAATTCCCACATGTAAATAGTTCAGGGGAAACTATATTTCAGAAAGTACCCCAAAATTAAAGGTGCATTCTTAAAAGCAAGAAAAACATTCCTGAATGTTTTGTGAAACTGTTGGTATTAACCAGTGACATGTTTGAAGGAGCACAATACTTCCAGGTGTGAAAGATGACTAGGAAGGACATTGTTCTATGGCAGGGGCATTCAAACCTACCCAGGAGGTCTGGAGTACTGCTGGTTTTCAGTTCTACCTGATTATAAATTGCACCTACCTGGTGTCCCAGGTTTTAATCAGTCCCTGATTAGAGGGAAGGAATAATACATTTTTAAATGAAAGCAGTGGAAATGGCTTCAAGGTTCAGATTTGAATATGAGGGTTCTATGGTAAGTTATCGCTCATGTCTTAAATATATTTCTTGATAGTTCATGTTAATATCCACTGCACTGTTCATTTGTCCATACATGTACAATGTCATCCATCTTTTATGGTGCTTTAATGGTGACAATGTAATGAAAAGGACATCAGCCAATGTCCAACAAGATGGTGTCCTGGTTATTGTGATATTGGGCCACCTGTGAAAACAGAACACTTCAACACTGTGTAGACGACCTGTCTGGGTACATGGTTGTTACGATTCTGATTTGAAGTTGCTCTGGTTTTTTATTATACTATTCACTGTGGGACATGCTTTGAGTGGTGTACTGTGTGTACCTTGATATTTCGGTGTGAGTGACTGGTCCTTCAAACCTTTTGAACTGGAGCAAAGATACCTTTTTGATTGAGTATTGTCCTATGATTTTGGATGCTAAACCAAATGTTTAATTATTATTTTACTTTTAGCTTGTAAGAATAACCCTTTTGTTGATGTTTGAAATACAATAGGATTTTTATTTCGGGGAGCCCTTTGTCACATTTTATTGGTCCCTCCCTTATTTGTATGTTTTTTGTAATTGTCATTGTGGGGGATCCCTGTGTATTCTGGTTTGTATCATTGGATGTCATTCATTCGTTGTGGCCCATGTTTGGTGAAATCCATATCTGCATTCAATCAGGTCTTTCGAACTCCAGAAGTCATTCATTGACTGGTTTTGAAAACCATGACTCACAGGGGCGCTGCAGGACCAGGCCTTAGAACTGCTGTAAGTCTGTACTGAATATGGCCCAGACCTTTACTTGAGTCTTTCTTTTCAACTGCTAGACTGTCACTCATTCATAGATAACGTTGTATGCTGACTGACCTACTGCATGATTCTGGAGCTTTCATTATTTTTCCCTTCTACGTTTCAACTTTTAAAACCTAATGCTGTCAGAAGGATACCAAATGTTTTTGGGGTCATTGCCACATCCTCACCACCTTTGCAATTCACAGTGGACGTAAAGGAGAAAAAAATGGCCTGATTGTCAGTTCGTCACGCTTCCTGCTTGGTTCTACCATTGTAGCTAGCCACCAGTCCATTTGGTTAAAATCAATAAACTTGTTGATGACAAAATGAGTCCACCTGCCTGTCATGTTTGTAACTTTTTCTATGTGCCTGTGATTGTGAACTTATGTCAGGACACACCACCAGGAGTGCCTTTCTTCACTATGTGCCCATTCCTCTCTAATCATTCAACCTGGACATTAACGTTCGTCCCACCCAACTTAGTGGCCTTGTGGTTAGTGTCCGCCCTGAGATTGGAAGGTTGAGAGTTCAATCTCTGCTTGGCACTCAGCATAAAGGAGCTGGATCTGGGTAAGGCCCTGTGATAGACTAGCATCCTGTCCAGGGGGTGTACTTGTACATTAAGCTGCCTCACTCTACAGAAACAGGAGATGGGCTCCTAACCTATGAGCTGTTCCGGCTCGCTCAAGCAAAGGCTCGTGCCAGCTACTTTCTTACCAACGCTACCACTAAATATATTAGATGGTGGATGCAAGAAGGCAGGCATATCTTTTACTGAAAAGTCCACTATCTGACAGTGCCATTAACTTCCTGTCAAAGCATTTTCCTATTTATCCTGTGAAATGGGTAAATCTAAATTTATGAACCCACTAAAGTGTATTTATGAGAGTCTTTGTAGAGCCCCACAGTGGAGGTGTCGTAATACCCATAAAACCTAGCGGTCAAACAAATGGTTCCAATCGTTTATCCATTGTTCATTTTGACTATTGGGGTGATGTTTTGATAACCAGCAATCTCTTGGACAAGGTGACTTTTTGTCAATATATTCAGCTTTATTTACTCTGATTTGAAAATGCCTATTAGCGTCAAAGTATACATGCAAAACTACAAATAACTGCAAGCTCTTGCACGTCATCTCTAGCAGACAACTTTGCTAACAAGTATTGTGTCAATTTAAAACTTGCACAGAATTGTCCAATTTTAAAGACATTTTGCCTAGATATTTATTACTACATTTTGCTAACATTGGATAGTTAATCCAGAGATTCTTACCTTTGCCTTGATTCGGCAGTCTCGTCCAGATCATCATTGCATTTGATGTTCTTTATGATAGCCTAATCAGCGTTTCATTTTTTCTGGTTAAATACACGCAAATATATTGATAAAGGTCACCTAGTCCTAAAGAGGTTTACACAGTTGTCAAAACTTCACTGCAGGGTAAGCCTGCAATTGGACAGTTTCCCTGCCATTTAATATGACTCATTCTGTTGTACATTATAAGGTTCTCACAGTCACCTTTTTGTTTTGAGCCAGACAATATCCAAAGGAATTAAATGAGACTGGGTTACATCCAAATCAAAGGTAAATATTTATACCAGTAGTTGGGTTCCGACCCACGTGGACAGATGTCCATTGAAGCTTAAGTCCAATGCCTTAACCACTCGGTCATCCTGCTGTTACCAAAAGACTAAAAAGTGCTGAGTCAAAGTGGACATAGTCATTTATTTTGGATTTGATCCACACAAAGTCCAAATCAGAGTTGATTACATCCAAATCAAAGGTAAACGTGTTACCAGGAGAGGGGTTCGAAACCATATATCCACTGGAGCTTCAATCCAACGCCTTAACCTCTCATCATCCTGATGTAGCTAAAATATACTCAAGAGCCCAGCCAAAGTGGAGAAAGGGGTCACAGACATTTCTTTCATCCTTTATCCACATAAAATACAAATGAGCAAAAGGAGGGTTGATTACATCCAAATCAAACTTCTACCAGGAGTGTGGTTCGAACGCACGAGGACATTTATCCATTGGATTTTCATCCAACGTCTTAACCTCCCGGCCATCCTAGTTTTAATAAAGTACAATCAAGATCCTAGTCAAAATGGAATAAGGAGCACACAGTATCTAAATGAGACTTGATTACATCTAAAACAAAGGTACATTTCTACCAGGAGTGGGGTTCAAACCCACATGTCCATTGGATCTTAAAACCAATGCCTTAACCATTCAGCCATTCTGGTGTTAATAAAGTCCAATCAAGAGCCCAG